>NC_064639.1:352512711-352819250 GCF_023864345.2 Schistocerca serialis cubense
ATAGATGGTGATTTAATAAATGAATACTTGGTAACTGTAGCTGAACATTTATGTCCACTTCAGATTGAACAACCTCGCGTGGTGTCATTCAAAAATGTCAATCATGCGTCCCACACAGGTTATAGCAGAGAAGGTTCATAGCCACCATGCAAAATCTTCAGCGCTCTATAAAAGTGTAGATATGGCAGGCACACAGTTGGACGTGGCATTCTTGACATCGTTGAAGGAAGTGTATCAAATGTAAGTTTCTCGCGGAATTTATTAGTTTATGTGTCTACCGACGAAGCGGCCAGTCACGTTGGTGAAAAAAAATTAGGATTCGTAGCGCTACTGATGGGAAGATAAAACGCTTCCAGTACTCAAATTGCGCTAATCTTTACCTTGAAGTGAATGACCTGCAATAAGACAGGAAATATAAAGACAATCTATACTTCTCCAAGCACTACACTCAGGATCGATTTCCTCGTTTACACAACGCTCCACTCGGCTCCCCACCGTGTTCCCCGCGACGAGGGGGTGGGGGTGGGGGGTGCTGGGGGGGGAGGGGAGGTGGAGGGGTGTTACAGTACTCACTGCTGGCGATCTTGCGCTCACCATCTGTTCACGGAGCAGAATTAGAGGATCAAGTCTGAGATATTTATCCGAATTTCCAGATTTATCTTTGTCATCATATCAGGCGGATACCGAGATGGATTTTATTCATTCTCTGTACTTTGCTTTATTGCTTGATTTTGGTACTTATTATTTTATATTTCTTCCCTCTTGAATACCCCTCGGATAATTTTCTGATCTATTCCAGTCCGCTCTTGTGCTGGCACTCCAGCGACCTCGTCGAAGACACAAACTTTTTCATTCATATTACAGAGCCAAGAGCGTCTTGGTTTCGTCACATTTGTTGAGCCACGTCAAAAACCGTTCTGGAAAATCTGAAAGTAATAAGCGATCAAATTTAATAAAAACATCCTAGTTTTCGACTTGAATGACCAGTTAGAACAACGATGAGTTATTATTCTTGTAATTCTGAACTACATCTGCATTGCGACAGGTACTTGCCAGTTAATATTAAGGAGCACTTTATATGAGAGTACTGTGTAGACAGTCTTGAGAATCCTAAGAAATGTCCGATCTCTCCCAGAAAATCTTGACCATCTGTGGCTGTGAAAACGCACTCCTCATCTGCATATGGTGCATCTGACCTAAATTAGTCCTAATTTTCAGGAAACAACCTCATTCAATAGGAAATTTCGTAGGTGATACAAATAAAGATTCGTGTGATTGACTGTGTTACACTAGATACGGAGGTCATTAAAAACCACAAAGTATAGCAGGTCATTCCTTTACGTAATAGAATCAGGTGACAAAAGTCATGAGACAGCGATATGAACACATAAATGGCGGTAGTATCGCGTACATAAGGTATAAAACGGCAGTGCATTGCCGGAGCTGTCATTTGTACTCAGGCGATTCATGTGAAAAGATTTCGGACGATGGGAATTAACAGACTGAACGCGGAATGGTAGTTGGAGCTATACGCATTGGACATTCCATTTGGGATATTGTTAGGGAATTCAACATTCGAGATCCACAGTGTCAATAGTGTGCCGAGAACACTAAATTTCAGGCATTACCTCCCACCACGAATAACCCAGTGGCTAATGTCCTTCATTTAACGATTGACAGCAGCAGTGTTCGAGTAGAGTTGTCAGTGCTAACAGACAAACAAAACTGGGTGACATAGCCTCAGAAATCAATGGGGGACGTACGACTAATGTATCCGTTAGAACAGCGCAACGAAACGTTGCGTTAATAGGCTATGGCAGCAAATGACCGACGCGAGTGCCTTTGCTAACAAGCACGACATCGTCTGCAGCGCCTCTCTTGGGCTCGAAACCATATCGGTTGGACCCTAGGCGACTGGAAATCATAGTCCGGTCAGATGAGCTACGATTCAAGTTGGTAAGAGCTAGTGATAAGGTTCGAGTGTGGCGCAGACCCCGGGAAGCCATGGATCCAAGTTGTCAACAATGCACTGTACGGGGTGGTGGTGGCTCCATAAAGGTGTTTACATGGAATGGACTGGAGCCTCTGGTTCGTCGTCCTCTTGGAGACAATTTGCAGCCACTCATTGACTTTTTGTTCCCATACAATGATGCAATTTTTGTGGATGGCAATGCGCCATGTGACTGGTTTACGATTGTTCACGACTGGTTTGAGGAACATTCTGGACTGTTTAAACCACCAGATCGCCCGACTTGAATTCTATCGAAGATTCATGGGATGTAATCTAAAGGTCAGTTCTTGCACAAAATACTTTACCGGCACTACTTTCGCAATTATGGACGACTATAGAGGCAGCATAGCTTAATATTTCTGCAGGGAACTTCCAACAACTTGAGTCCATGTCAAGTCTAGTTCCTGCACTACACTAAATTAGGAGGTACTCCATGACTTTTTTCACCTCAGTGTAAGTACACATAGCTACCACAGCGTGAATTTGCGTCTTGCAAACTTGTACCTTAGTATGAGAACAATTAACACATCATGGAACTGTGACTTGGAAGTAATTCCTTGATTTGCTGTCGATCTAACGATCTAATGTGAGAGGATGGAGGTATCAAATTGTGTGCTAGCAAGAGATTCACTACGTGGAATCCAATCTTCCGTAGACAGAGTTCACACAGTATGTAATGGTGAAACCGGATTTCAAATTGCAATATAGACTGTATTTGAGAAGATCTAAAGTCTATTCAGAGGGTCCCGAACGGAAGTAATTTCAACATTACATAATTTAAATGAGAAAAAGAGCTCCAGTTTAACATAAAGTATTTTCGAGGGATAGCCACAAAGTTTTTAACTGTCATTTTGACGAAATAAAGTTACGCAATTAATTTCTCATTATTAGCAGGTTGATGTCTGCAGTTCTGATGCACATTGAAATTCACACTTCAAGTACTGTAGCATTCCACTACAGGAGCCAAAAGAAAATGGCGCTGCTGTTACTTTCTTGTCATGTGTGTCAGTGAAATCTGCTCCACATACACTCCTGGAAATTGAAATAAGAACACCGTGAATTCATTGTCCCAGGAGGGGGAAACTTTATTGACACATTCCTGGGGTCAGATACATCACATGATCACACTGACAGAACCACAGGCACATAGACACAGGCAACAGAGCATGCACAATGTCGGCACTAGTACAGTGTATATCCACCTTTCGCAGCAATGCAGGCTGCTATTCTCCCATGGAGACGATCGTAGAGATGCTGGATGTAGTCCTGTGGAACGGCTTGCCATGCCATTTCCACCTGGCGCCTCAGTTGGACCAGCGTTCGTGCTGGACGTGCAGACCGCGTGAGACGACGCTTCATCCAGTCCCAAACATGCTCAATGGGGGACAGATCCGGAGATCTTGCTGGCCAGGGTAGTTGACTTACACCTTCTAGAGCACGTTTGGTGGCACGGGATACATGCGGACGTGCATTGTCCTGTTGGAACAGCAAGTTCCCTTGCCGGTCTAGGAATGGTAGAACGATGGGTTCGATGACGGTTTGGATGTACCGTGCACTATTCAGTGTCCCCTCGACGATCACCAGTGGTGTACGGCCAGTGTAGGAGATCGCTCCCCACACCATGATGCCGGGTGTTGGCCCTGTGTGCCCCGATCGTATGCGGTCCTGATTGTGGCGCTCACCTGCACGGCGCCAAACACTCATACGACCATCATTGGCACCAAGGCAGAAGCGACTCTCATCGCTGAAGACGACACATCTCCATTCGTCCCTCCATTCACGCCTGTCGCGACACCACTGGAGGCGGGCTGCACGATGTTGGGGCGTGAGCGGAAGACGGCCTAACGGTGTGCGGGACCGTAGCCCAGCTTCATGGAGACGGTTGCGAATGGTCCTCGCCGATACCCCAGGAGCAACAGTGCCCCTAATTTGCTGGGAAGTGGCGGTGCGGTCCCCTACGGCACTGCGTAGGATCCTACGGTCTTGGCGTGCATCCGTGCGTCGCTGCGGTCCGGTCCCAGGTCGACGGGCACGTGCACCTTCCGCCGACCACTGGCGACAACATCGATGTACTGTGGAGACCTCACGCCCCACGTGTTGAGCAATTCGGCGGTACGTCCACCCGGCCTCCCGCATGCCCACTATACGCCCTCGCTCGAAGTCCGTCAACTGCACATACGGTTCACGTCCACGCTGTCGCGGCATGCTACCAGTGTTAAAGACTGCGATGGAGCTCCGTATGCCACGGCAAACTGGCTGACACTGACGGCGGCGGTGCACAAATGCTGCGCAGCTAGCGCCATTCGATGGCCAACACCGCGGTTCCTGGTGTGTCCGCTGTGCTGCGCGTGTGATCATTGCTTGTACAGCCCTCACGCAGTGTCCGGAGCAAGTATGGTGGGTCTGACACACCGGCGTCAATGTGTTCTTTTTTCCATTTCCAGGAGTGTATCTTCACAGGCATAGTCGGCGCCCCAGAATCAACGTTCACGAACTAAAGTAGACACCTTGCAGGCTCAAAAAGAAGTAGCAGATGGAAAAATTATCCGAGTAATTACGCAAGACCTCGAATATAGTAAGTAAAACTAAACTAAACTCCGCCCGAACAGGCCGTGAAGACCCAACGGTACCGATCGGCAGCCATGTTATCCTGAGCCTACAGGCGTCACAGGGTGCTGAAATGGAGAGGCATGTGGTCAACATAACGCTCTCCAGGCCATATTTCGATTTACGAGACCGGAGCCGCTGCTTCTCAAACAAGTAGCTCCTCAGTTTGCCACACAAGGGCTGAGTGCATCTCGCTTGCCAACAGCGCTAGGCAGACCGTATGGTCACCCATTCAAGTTATAACTCAGCCCGACAGCGCCTAACTTCGGTGATTTGACGGGAAGCGGTGTTATCATTGCCGCATGGTCGTTGGCAGAAGAGCAAGTACTCGCAATAGCTGTAGCAACGAGAAATTAGAGACATAAAGAGTCAA
This sequence comes from Schistocerca serialis cubense, assembly GCF_023864345.2. NCBI lineage: Eukaryota > Metazoa > Arthropoda > Insecta > Orthoptera > Acrididae > Schistocerca > Schistocerca serialis. The sequence goes on from NC_064639.1 coordinate 352,517,703, forward strand.
TCTTATTAGCGCAGGGTCTAAGTGAAGTGTAAGATTAATCATTCAGGACATTGTCATAACTAACATCCACTTTGCTAGAGCAGCCCATAGAAGTCAATATCTCTGTCTACATGATTACTCTTCAAGTCACACTTTAATTCTGAAGTATTCCACAAACGGAATACTTTCACAAGATCGCAAATATATGTAATTAAACGTCGTTTACTTAAACAAGCAAACTTCGAAAAAAAAAGTAGTCTGCTGTTTCTGATGTAACACGACAGAAGAAAGTAAACGTTTCCCAGAAATTTTTCTTACTAAAGCGAAGGAAACGTTCATCGCAACAATTGTTCTCCAACGAAACGAAAATATAATCTTGAGAACGTAGATTACGTTCTCTTGACCAGTGGAAAGTTTATGTCTAAACAAAGTACGTCTTCATAGTTCGATCGAGCAGCAAAACGTGTCCACGGCGCAGAACATCAAGGATCGGAACACAGGTCGCTAGAGCGCAGCCGTACGGATGGCGAATGGAGCGTCCAATCCGAGGCGTTGTTCAAACGGTGATAGTATATTAGTCGCTGGCAGCCGAGGACGAAACTGACTCTAGCCGGCTCCGAGCGACCCGAAATAATCGCGGGGCGGAAGGTTACAATTTTCCTATCGGCTATCGAAATCGATCCCTGCTGCTCTCTTCTACGGGCTCTCGCTGATTACCGGGAGGCCCTAATGAGGGGCTGAGCCGGATACCACGGAAACGAACCTGAACGCCTGAGTCGAGCTGACGATAACCCGCTACGCAAAGATGTGTTGCGCGTTGGCGACATTCTACATCCACATGATTACTCTGCAATTCACATTTAAGTGCTTGGCAGAGGGTTCATCGAACCACAATCATACTATCTCTCTACCATTCCACACCCGAACAGCGCGCGGGAAAAACGAACACCTAAACCTTTCTGTTCGAGCTCTGATTTCTCTTATTTTATTTTGATGATCATTCCTACCTATGTAGGTTGGGCTCAACAAAATATATTCGCATTCGGAAGAGAAAGTTGGTGACTGAAATTTCGTAAATAGGTCTCGCCGCGACGAAAAACGTCTTTTCTTTAATGCCTTCCATCCCAACTCGCGTATCATATCTGCCACACTCTCTCCCCTATTACGCGATAATACAAAACGAGCTGCCATTTTTTGCACCCTTTCGATGTCAAAAAATGGCTCTGAGCACTATGGGACTTAACATCTGTGGTCATCAGTCCCCTAGAACTTAGAACTACTTAAACCTAACTAACCTAAGGACATCACACACATCCATGCCCGAGGCAGGATTCGAACCTGCGACCGTAGCAGTCGCGCGGTTCTGGACTGAGCGCCTAGAACCGCTAGTCCACCGCGGCCGGCTTTCGATGTCCTCCGTCAATCCCACCTGGTAAGGATCCCACACCGCGCAGCAATATTCTAACAGAGGACGAACGAGTGTAGTGTAAGCTGTCTCTTTAGTGGACTTGTTGCATCTTCTAAGTGTCCTGCCAATGAAACGCAACCTTTGGCTCGCCTTCCCCACAATATCATCTATGTGGTCCTTCCAACTGAAGTTGTTCGTAATTTTTACACCCAGGTGCTTAGTTGAATTGACAGTCTTGAGAATTGTACTATTTATCGAGTAATCGAATTCCAACGGATTTCTTTTGGAACTCATGTGGATCACCTCACACTTTTCGTTATTTAGCGTCAACTGCCACCTGCCACACCATACAGCAATCTTTTCTAAATCGCTTTGCAACCGATACTGGTCTTCGGATCACCTTACCAGACGGTAAATTACAGCATCATCTGCGAACAACCTAAGAGAACTGCTCAGATTCTCACCCAGGTCATTTATGTAGATCAGGAACAGCAGAGGTCCCAGGACGCTTCCCTGGGGAACACCTGATATCACTTCAGATTTACTCGATGATTTGCCGTCTATTACTACGAACTGCGACCTTCCTGACAGAAATCACGAATCCAGTCGCACAACTGAGACGATACCCCATAGGCCCCGCAGCTTGATTAGAAGTCGCTTGTAAGGAACGGTGTCAAAAGCTTTCCGGAAATGTAGAAATACGGAATCAACTTGAGATCCCCTGTCAATAGCGGCCATTACTTCGTGCGAATAAAGAGCTAGCTGCGTTGCACAAGAACGATGTTTTCTGAAACCATGCTGATTACGTATGAATAGATCGTTCCCTTCGAGGTGATTCATAATGTTTGAAGGCGAAGCCGAGAGACACGCCAAAATGTTTGGCAGAGGTTTCATAAAATCACTTTCTGACTATTTCTCTACGATTGCACTTCCGAAGAGGGCATGGGAAAAATGACACTTATGTCTTTCCATGCAGGTTATGATTTATTAAATTAGAATGGTTACTTCTCCCCGTGTAGATTGGTGCGCTGTAAGGGGACAAGTTGAAAGTTTGGATTATACTGGACACGGGCTTACCTGCTGATGTGGATGATGAAGCCGTCGTCAACGCCCCTGCTCAGCATGTCCTGCACGGCCTCCCTGGTGCAGATGCACAGTCCCAGCACGTTCACGTCCAGCATGCGCTTCCACGATTCCGTAGGTGCGGCTGTCCACATCAAGACGGCAAAGAGTCATACTTTAATACTCTCAGGCGAGAACAACAAATACTAGTTAGAGTGTTCTCAGAAAAATATGCTGCTGGCCGCGTACACTCTAAGACAAAAAAGGACTCAGCACCAAGGAATTATCCCGATGTGATGTAAGTCTACAGACAAACAAATGATTACAGTTTCAGAAAATGTAGATGGGCTATTAAGAGAAAGAACTTCACAAATTAAGCAAGCCAATAACGCGTTGATCCACCTCTGGCTCTTATGCAAGCAGTTATTCGGCTTGACACTGATCGACAGAGTTGGTGGCTGTCGTCCTGACGGATATCATGATAAGATGTGTCCAATCAGCGCGTTAGATAGTCAAAATCTCGAGCTGGTTGGAGGGCCCTGCCCACAATGATCCAAACCTTCTCCATTGCTGGTCAATGTAGGGTTTGGCACTCATGAAGACAAGCAGCAGAAAATCTCGCCGTGCGCGGGCAGGCATCATTTTGCTGAAATGTAAACCCAGGATAATCTGTCATGAAGGGTAACAGAGCGCTTTGCTTAAAGGGTACTGCGGATGACAACCACAGGGGTCCTGCTATGAAAGCACCTCAGAACATCACTCATGGTTGTCGGAGCTGAGCTGGTGCGCTGCTAGCGCCTTTCTCCATCGATTGTCATCCCGATCGTTCTGAGTCGATTTTCGATGCCAGCTTGTCTTCTTCGCATCTTTGGCGGGTGGCTTTTTAACTGCGGCGCTCGCGCTCTGCAGGGGCTTGCGTTCGGGCATCAGCTGTGTGAGCGACAGTGACGTGTGGCGCCTGCGAGTGGCCGAGTCGGTACGGCGGAAGGAGCGTGGGCAGCCGCTGCAGCGTATTTAGCCGTTTGAATGCAGATCCGCTGACGATGGTGATTGGGATTTCCTGGAGGTTTGAAGGACAGATTTCCTTCGCGTCTGTTACATGTTACTCAAAGTGTACGAACTGGAGTCGTCGAATTGTTTCTTGGTGGGTTCTGTTCACGTTAATTGAATACCCGAGTGCACTGAAAACTATCTTGATTGTTTCAGTTATTTGTCACTGTACTTGGATGCGCGCCTGTTATGTTGATGCTATTTAAGGGAATGCTAGCTACGCACAACAAATAGCCGTGCTTAATGCGTAGCTAGAGGTCATGCCAAACAGTACATAAGTCTGTGCCTGACGTTCAAGAGCGGGCCGAAATAATTTTCCTATTTCCTGTTCCTTTGTTATTATTTTATTTCTTTGTTCTAGAGAACTGGCTAATCAAATTTTAAGAGCCGTTACCTGGCAAGTGCTCACCTAGATTAGTCCGGTACAATTAAAGGTTTATTTATAACCAGATGGGCAGATATGTTTGTCTATCTGATGTGCCAGAATGTTTTCTGCCGCTGATGTGTTTAAGTTTCAGATAATTGGCAGTGGTCGGCGCGAGCAAACTCTGATCGGGGTATCACGGTGGAAGAGGGAGATTTAAGGACCTGCATCCATGTCTGTGGTTACGTTGTTAGTGTCCTGCAATTTCATCTTTCCGGTGGGGCGTTGTGGTTTTCTGGAAGCTTAATTGTAGCCAAAAGTTGAGTATAGTTCCATTTTACCTTCTCGTCCGTGAATCTCCTCTGTCTGGTAGCACCTTTCGGTCTGCTGGCGCCCATCACTAATTTTCAACGTGAAAATTGTTAGGCTCCATGTTAAGACTATTTAATATCCTATTATTATATTCTGGCCATGAAATGTATGTGAACCTCATACCTGTGAGTAATACTAAAGAGTAGCTTAGTCGAGTGCATTAATCTGATAACACTTTTAATTTGTTATAATTGCTTAAAATCAGTCCATGGAAGCAGTTTTAGGATTTGATAAGGGTTGTGTGAAAGCCAGTTCCTATGTAACTCATGAAGCATTCAGTTATGTCAGTTAAATTTTATTAATCTAGTTTTATGAACATTGTTTTTATTAGTGAAAATTGCTTGAATAAATTTTGAAAGATCTAGGTCTGTTACATTTAAATGCAGCAATGTTCCAACCTGAATACTGCTGCTGGTTCTACAAGCCAGATGCCTTTTATTATAATCGTGTTACTCTTGGTTTCATTAACAACATATGTTTGTACTAAAGTGTTTGGCAACTACAGCCTGGTTGTGTGTTTAATTTCGATGTGACGCATCAGGAGCGTTTGTCTGTACATGTACATCACATCTAACGATTTCCGTCACACTTGGATAATTCCTTCGTGGTGCGTCGTTTTTCTTATCTTAGAGTCTAATTGCTTTATTAAGAAGGTGGCATGCAACGAACATCAAAGTCTCATGAAGTGTGGTATAGCTAGGATCAAACCCCTCCACATTCTTAATACAAGAAAAATTTACTCATTGGGTTACTCATCCAAAAACCGCATTGGAGTGTTGGCTGTGTAAGTAGAAGAAAAGTCTACCAGCACGCATCAGATTGGTCGATGTGTAAATGGCGTATCGAGACTAAGATCTATCGTCCCACAACGTTGTTGTTCTCATTGATTGGGATCCTTTGCGACTTCCGTGTGAATCTGGAGCCATTGGGATCAGGAGAACTATACTCAACGCCATGCAGAGTAGCAGGAGCTGCTAGCGATTAGCGCCAGAGAGGAAAGACATGCAGGTCGTGTAGCATGGTCCAGACGCGCCACGAACCTTGAATCAGGAAATGAGAATGTTCACTGCAAGACGAATATCAACACGGACAGTCCAAAGATGCCTGGAGCACCACAGACTGTCAACATGGTGACCGCTGTTGTGTATTACTTTGACACAACAGTAGAGAGAGGGCCCACCACAGCAACACTGGATTCAGATGTGGCACCACGTCGTCTTTTCTGGCAAGTTCACAACGGGCATGTGTGAGGAGGCTTCGAGGAAAACGAACGTTGGCAGACTGCAATCGTCATGTTCATATAGGCACAACTCTTAGCGTGATGGTATGATAGGCCATTGGCTACAGAATACTGTAACCTCTTGCTTGTGAAGGTGAACAACCATCAGCTCTATAAAGGAATAACGACAATGAAAATTTGTGTCCGACCAGGCCTCGAATCCCTATTTCCCGCTTATCGTGACCGGTCGCCTTACCATTAGGCTATCCAATCACGCGTCACGGCCAGACCCAAACTTCCATACGTCGTCAACCATGTGTCTACAACCTGCATCACCTCTGGTTGGCATAGCCGATAATTGGAGGGCAGGCCACTACATTCCTTCCAAATTTCTTCCATGCTACACAGCTTTCCTGTCATCTACTATTGTCATCTACTGCTGTCATCTGAACGCATATCTGCCTTTAGTTTTTTCGAAAGACGCGAGAACGTTACATTCGGGCTCAGAGGAAAGTGGAACATGGATTACGCGCTGGTCGCACAGGAAACAAATAAAATAAAATTACCTTGACTGACAGATATAGGAAAATAACCCGACTATGTAACAACCTAATAATTGACAATCAAAGCTTTATGTGACGAGCTGGCATATAAAAGTGTACACACTAACATAAATTCGTCTGCTTTTCAACACGACAGAATTGTTATAAGCTAAATGTTGTTACTTTTTCATTCGATGGCACATATGTGTAGCACAACGGAGGTAGGCTACACGTCTGCAAATACTATGTACGGGTTATATTTGCATTGTCCTACATAATAATTACGACAGTGAAAAGAATACTTCAAACAAACGTGACTAAAATTGAAGCGTCAGCTGTATCCAGCCAACAAAGACCACGAAAGGGTGAATAGGAGAAAAATTCGTGTAGTCACAAATTTTTGAACGGTGGTAGGGGGAAGTGTAATGAACAACATACTAAAAATGTCGACATGCGGGAAGTGAGTGTAGGGTGGGTGGCGTTTGGAGGTCACTTTTTGACGTTTTTCTTGAATAACTCGAAAACTGTAGCGTCTAGCGAAAATGTTTTACAGTACAAAATTAAACTAAAATTTCCTCAAAAAAAAGGTCGTATTAATTTTTTTCTCTAGAAGTAACAGTTTCTGCGTTGCAGGGGATGGAAAAATAACAAGTGTTATAATGGTATTAAATTAATGTTTATAGTTAAATGAAGTATGTTAAGGCTAAATATTAAATGGCTGTAGCGTATCTAAGTACAGCAGAGCCGTATTGAGGGATAAATTGTGTTCTGGGGATGTAACTGGTGGTGGTGGAAGGGAGCAGGGATGGATAGTAGAAGTATGTGGGATGCTGGGTCGCCAGAATGAAGTCACTTACTTCCCTCATATGTGCATCTGCGAAATGGAGGTCGAGGTAGTAAGTTCCCACTCTCTCTAGACCACTACGTCGCAAGACACAACTACACGCTGTTTCATAATCATGCTGGCTCTTCCGCAGCACACCTCGTAAATCGCTGGTTTCGCAGTGTGTAGACACACCTGGAGAATGTTTTTTGTTTTCACAAAATGCGTTAGCACTAATTGGGATAGAGATATTAGCAACTAATAAAACTACACGTACGAAAAGAAGCAACGCAAATCTCTGCCACACTGCCTTCTACTGCCAGTAGGGAAACTGACTGTTAGTCATCCTGTTGGACTGTTGCGGCTTTCTTCTGGAAAAGGTCAGTTCTCCAACACGAGAGCTGCTCGCTCTTCAATTTACAGAATAATCGACTATATCATCCCCAGTATTTCCTGTCTAGTTCTCTTATGACAGTAGGCACCTATTGAGAATCACGTCCAGTGGACCACCATAGATCTCGGTGGTCGCAGTATAATTATTGTCTCTGAATAGCAATACAATCTCTATTTGTCTCAATACGTATTCTTTTCAGTTACCTTCTGTACCACGTTATAGCAATTCTTTCTAAGTGTGGTCCAAGTTTCATGGAGCTGTACTAGTTAGCAGTAACCCGTCATGTGAATGTTACTTTGATCCCTAAGTTTTGCACACAGTGAACTTTTTTTGTGCTACCAACACTTGTTGCCTAAGTGAGGAGTTATCTCAGAATATTGTACATTAGCAAATCAGTGAAAGAAGATATGCACGTTAAGGTAACTTAAATGATTTATATCTCCGCAAAGTTGCCAATTATTCTTTTCGTAAAAGTGGCTGAACCTAAACATTTTAGCAGGTTACATACTCTTCACAAATGTATTCCCGTTCTTTTCGGAGTGTTAACGCCCAGCACTATGCAGATGCTCTCCAGGTACAATAATGTCTTACAGTTTCGAACTGCTCTGATGAATTATTTCGCTGAGCAAAGCTTCTTTCACGTTGATTGTCCACCATTATCTCTGTAGCTGACTGCGAAGGACCAAGCTTGGCATGTCTTCCACACATACACACAATTTTTTTTCCGGGAACTGGGATCTGCTGCAAAAGAGCCTTTAAACGATTTCATGTAGAGTACGGAACACCACTTAAACATGTAGTGCTATCCATAACCATCACTCTTTTGCTGTCGACGAAAGATATTTTTTGGCTCAGTTTCTTTTCTTGTAAACTTTATATTCGGTCTCACCACTTTCTAATTTCTTGATAAATACACTGTAGTATCCAAAGGGTAATTAGCCTTTACTCTTATTTCCGCGAAGTAATGTCCAACAACAATTTCCTCATTTCATGATCATGATGAAATTTTGCATACCACTGAAAATAAAAGCGAGATGCCAAAAATCAAAGTTCAATCTCCGAATATAATTATGGTCGGTCAGTGATGCATAGTGCTATATCCAGCTCTAATGTAAATAACTAATATAAAAATGTATACACAGCTTTATCTTAAGAAACTTCTTACAGTCTATTTACGACAATTTATCTATGATCTTTCGGGCAACTGCATAAAACTGCAAAGTTCTTTCTACGAAGCATACTCAGGTTCTAACACTAATGGGATATGCCTACAGCGACACTTCATGCTTTTTTTTGTCTATGGCAGCAGTAGACAAAAGAAACTCCCTGTGACATCTCATCGGTTATCAGATATTATAAAATGCGCCAGACGTATTAATACAAATATATATGATGCAGTATGACAGCATTAAAAGCTTATATCGGAAAGCAAAGCATTTATAACACACCAAATCCACTGATATTGCCAAACTGAATACAAATATGTTTTGCTTCACTGAGATGCCGAAACAAACTCATAAACTGCGATATTTACTTACATGATAGGTCGCTCTCTACGACAAGTCCAGCGTTGTTAATGAGGATGTCGACACCTTTCAGATTGGCCTTAATCCATTTGAAAGCAGCAAGGATGCTTTTCTCGTTGCTGACATCTCCTTCTAGAGCGTACAACTTTCCAGGAGCATCTTTTAGTGCCAGTGCCTACACAAAAATAAGATTACCAGGAAAAAATTTAATATTACATGAACATCGTGGAGTTACTGTTTATGGTTAGCAGAAAGAAACAAGGGTCAGAGATGATATTAAAATACGTAGAACAAGATGGTGCTGCTTGTTATCATATCCAAAACTATCTTACCAGTAATATTTATATAATAACGAATTGCAAAAACATGTTCCTTTATACACTCCTGGAAATTGAAATAAGAACACCGTGAATTCATTGTCCCAGGAAGGGGAAACTTTATTGACACATTCCTGGGGTCAGATACATCACATGATCACGCAGACAGAACCACAGGCACATAGACACAGGCAACAGAGCATGCACAATGTCGGCACTAGTACAGTGTATATCCACCTTTCGCAGCAATGCAGGCTACTATTCTCCCATGGAGACGATCGTAGAGATGCTGGATGTAGTCCTGTGGAACGGCTTGCCATGCCATTTCCACCTGGCGCCTCAGTTGGACCAGCGTTCGTGCTGGACGTGCAGACCGCGTGAGACGACGCTTCATCCAGTCCCAAACATGCTCAATGGGGGACAGATCCGGAGATCTTGCTGGCCAGGGTAGTTGACTTACACCTTCTAGAGCACGTACGGTGGCACGGGATACATGCGGACGTGCGTTGTCCTGTTGGAACAGCAAGTTCCCTTGCCGATCTAGGAATGGTAGAACGATGGGTTCGATGACGGTTTGGATGTACCGTGCACTATTCAGTGTCCCCTCGACGATCACCAGTGGTGTACGGCCAGTGTAGGAGATCGCTCCCCACACCATGATGCCGCGTGTTGGCCCTGTGTGCCTCGGTCGTATGCAGTCCTGATTGTGGCGCTCACCTGCACGGCGCCAAACACGCATACGACCATCATTTGCACCAAGGCAGAAGCGACTCTCATCGCTGAAGACGACACGTCTCCATTCGTCCCTCCATTCACGCCTGTCGCGACACCACTGGAGGCGGGCTGCACGATGTTGGGGCGTGAGCGGAAGACGGCCTAACGGTGTGCGGGACCGTAGCCCAGCTTCATGGAGACGGTTGGGAATGGTCCTCGCCGATACCCCAGGAGCAACAGTGTCCCTAATTTGCTGGGAAGTGGCGGTGCGGTCCCCTACGGCACTGCGTAGGATCCTACGGTCTTGGCGTGCATCCGTGCGTCGCTGCGGTCCGGTCCCAGGTCGATGGGCACGTGCACCTTCCGCCGACCACTGGCGACAACATCGATGTACTGTGGAGACCTCACGCCCCACGTGTTGAGCAATTCGGCGGTACGTCCACCCGACCTCCCGCATGCCCACTATACGCCCTCGCTCAAAGTCCGTCAACTGCACATACGGTTCACGTCCACGCTGTCGCGGCATGCTACCAGTGTTAAAGACTGCGATGGAGCTCCGTATGCCACGGCAAACTGCCTGACACTGACGGCGGCGGTGCACAAATGCTGCGCAGCTAGCGCCATTCGACGGCCAACACCGCGGTTCCTGGTGTGTCCGCTGTGCCGTGCGTGTGATCATTGCTTGTACAGCCCTCTCGCAGTGTCCGGAGCAAGTATGGTGGGTCTGACACACCGGTGTCAATGTGTTCTTTTTTCCATTTCCAGGAGTGTAGATACAATTAAATGAAATTTATTTGTGTTAAATGCCTTGCTGTAAGTTACAAATTTTTCTGTAAACTGAACGTAGTGGTATCATCTGAAAGGAAGAAAACAGTATCATAAATTGAAGAAACTGAAAGTGCTGAAAATACTTCTTGTTAGCCTGGTCGGTTACTTCGCTGCTAGTTGTCATTGCACAAATCCCAAGATTCGGGACCAGATCTTTGCTCGATTCTTCTCGCACTTAATGTAGCGCCCAATCCTGATGACACTTTGTAAATGTGCAAAATGTCAGTGTGCCCTGTGGTTCCAGTTCCACGACCATGTCTGGTAAAGCATATATTCTAACCAAACTCTAACGTGGTGATTATTTACAGAAAGACTACAATGATGTGGAATTTTAGTGAACAAAATATTAAAACTGGTTTGAAAACGAGAACGGAACATCCACGAAAAAACTTCAAGTATCTCATCGGAGCCATACTCGCTTACTAGTTTTTCTTAGCTTACATACGCAGAGAAAATGTTAACATGTTGAGCTTGCTAAGTAATTAGTCGTTCTACCGTGTACGTTTTCTTTTCGTCGTCATGGTTTGCAGATTTATATTGCTTTGCAGCTTAACAGTATTTTTTATCTCCTCAATTGAGTAGGTCTAGTAATTTTTCTTGTTTTGTATAGGCCTATGCTATTCCCACAGCATAACTAATGTAAAATCCCAGTCTGTCTCTTTACAGACCTCGGAACTTCCACGCAAGGAACGGGAAGGATATCGGCCGTACCCTTCCAAAGGGACCATCGGAAATCACACCGGAAACCTACATCTGTGTGCCCATGTGGACATCTAAACCATTCCCCTCCCTGTGCAAATTGTTGGAACATGGCCTCTACATTTCTCACTATGGAAGGCGTGTACTGGCAGAAATGAAGAAATTTTAAATATGTGCAATGTTCATAACTCTTACATAGTCGGCCTAAATAAAAGTTTATCGTGTAGGTAACACAGTTGGAAAACCTTCAAGCGAGACAGGACCTGTGGCGAGGAGATGTACTCACAGTACTACCAAGGCAGGGAAAAAGAGACAACAGAGGAAACGAGGCTAGAACCTAGCGCCCTGTCTATATTTAGGTAATCAGCTGCTGGACAACAATGTTGGACAAGATGGCGGCGAATGGCTTCGTTAAATACATCCCTGCAACAAAACTGTATGCCGATCACTAACCTGTTGCCAAGGGTCTAGCGCACGTCGAAAAAGGAGTTTAATTTTCAGTTGACATCAGGATCATTAGAGACCGGGTACTGCCTCAGCTGAACGAGGATGGAAAAGGAAATCAGCTGTGCCCTTTTTCAGGGACCACGTATTCTACTGAACTGGTTTAGACAGATCTTGAATGGGCTACATTAGGTACGCACAGGTTGCCTGGAACCATGCTCCTTTCGAATTCAACTGTATAGGCCAGGCACTTAGTCTTAGTTTACAGAGGGGCAAAAAGTTTTCATCAATCGACGACCAAAATTTATTCATTTGCAAACCTGTTTAGAATATTATAACTCTGTTTTCGATGCAAAAATTTGTGTCAGTAACTTGATGGAGCTGTAATAATCCAAAAGTAGCCTGCAAATAAATAAATTTTCGTAACTGCTTCCTGAAAGAAAGACTCTCCTTATATAGAGAAGCAATCAGATCAAGACTACAAAAGAGATACTTAGCATTTGACTTAACAAAATATGTTTGCATTAAAAAATTGTTTTGTAAATGCAAAAATTCATCACTGCGAGACATAGATGCATTCAGAATGCACATATGTAACATAAATACTAATTTTATGATCAATAAAAGAAAAGTAAGTAATCAGGGAAAAGAAAAGAAATATTGTGAGGAAGATATTAACAAGTACACGAACTGTAGAAGTATTTAAATTAAGAAGTCACACAGAAATAAACAATAACGTACAATAAAGTTATAGTGGTAGAGGTGAAGAATGAGTCCTAGCAGAATTCCAGGAAAAATCGTACAGAATTTAGAAAAATTAACCCAACTGGCTTAGGAAAATGCATGAAGACCTATAAGAAATTGGTACAAAGAAGCAAGAACTGAAGACTGAACAAAATGCGGAAACAAGTATTCCCTCAAGTAAATGAGTCCCAGGAACACTGAAGATGACGCACAGTAGAAGCGAGGAAAGAAAAGGTGAGCAGACAAAGAACTATTGAAGAGAGCATAAAGCTAGCTTAATTGCTTACTGCCAATAATGAAAGAAGAACAGCCTAGCGCGGTCCCAAGGTCTAAATTTAGATAGAACATAACTATATAGTCCTACGTTAGTTTTCTCGTACAACAAGAGTCTGTGGAGTTTCACGTATTGCGTAAACTCCTTCCTCCCTCCTATTGTAGCATACTGAACGGAATCGAGGACGAGGCTATATCCATGTGTTAAAGCGCATCCGATGTTACACGAAAGTTGCCTAAGCGTTCACCTAATGGCGTGCCATCGACCATGCTTCACAGCTTCAGCAGTGCTCGGCCCGCACCGACATAGTTATTTCGAGAAGAAAAAGGCAGAATGTGGCAACTTGGCGTATTTAGCAAGAGAGGGTTTTAACTGATGATGATGATGATGATGATGTTTGGATTGTGGGGCGCTCAACTGCACGGTCATCAGTGCCCGTACAAAGTCCCAATTTTTACACAGTCCAGTCTAGCCACTGTCACGAATGAAGACGATGATAATGAAATGATGAGGACAACACAAATACCCAGTCCCCGGGCAGAGAAATTCCCCAACCCGGCCGGTAATCGAACCCCGGACCCCGTCATCCAGAGGCAGCAACGCTAGCCACTGGTCCACGAGCTACGGACGGTTTTAAGAGAGTAATATGTTCTAGGTCTATGTGTCTTTGACATTAGAAGTGAAGAGTATTATATCGGCACCAAATGCGATACAACACTACTCGAAATGTGCTGTATGTTAAGTGTGTGGGACGCCGACAACATTGATGGAAAATAAAAAGAAAATATGAATTCTGCATTCACGATACAGGAGAGGAAGGCATGCCATTGAAACCTCAATACTGGTCACAAGTATTTTTTTTTGTACAGAAAGTTTTTTTTTTTAAGAGCTTTAGTTATCTGGATATACATGCGACAATAGAAGCGTCTCTAATACACAATTAAATTGAGATTTCTGAATAAACGTAGTATATTGTCTACAGTGAAAAACTGTTATTTACTTTTAACAAAATTTTGTATTTTTGTTGCAATATTTTAGTGATCCCTCTCCATGAACCATGGACCTTGCCGCTGGTGGGGAGGCTTGCGTGTCTCAGTAAGACAGATAACCGTACCGTAGGTGCAATTACAACGGAGGGGTATCTGTTGGGAGGCCAGACAATCGTGTGGTTCCTGAAGAGGGGCAGCAGCCTTTCCAGTAGTTGCAGGGGCAACAGTCTGGATGATTGACTGATCTGGCCCTGTAACACTAACCAAAACGACCTTGCTGTGCTGGTACTGCGAACAGCTGAAAGCAATGGGAAATTACAGCCGTAATTTTTCCCTAGGGCATGCAGCTTATTGTATGGTTAAATGATGATGGCGTTCTCTTGGGTAAAGTATTCCGTAGGTAGAATAGTCCCCTATTCGGATCTCCGGGCGAGGACTACTGAGGAGGACGTCGTTATCAGCAGAACCAAAACTCGCGCTCTACGGATCGGAGCGTGGAATATCAAATCCCTTAATCTGGCAGGTAGGTTAGAAAATTTAAAAAGGGAAATTGATAGGTTAAAGTTAGATATAGTGGGAATTAGTGAAGTTCGGTGACAGGCGGAACAAGACTTTTTGTCAGGTGAATACACGGTTATAAATACAAAAACAAATAGGGGTAATGCACGAGTAGGTTTGATAATGAATAAAAATATAGAAGCGCGGGTAAGCTACTACAACAGCATAGTGAAAAAATTATTGTAGCGGAGATAGATAGGAAGACCATGCCTGCCAGAGTAGTACCAGTTTATATGTCAACTAGCTCCGCAGATGACGAAGAGATTGAAGAAACGTATGATGAGATAAAAGAAATTTTCAGATAGTGACGAAAATTTAATAGTCATGGGGGACTGGAATTTGACAGTAGTAAAAGTAAGAGAAGGAAAAGCAGTAAGTGGATATGGAATGGGGGTAAGGAATGAAAGACGAAGCCGTCTGGTAGAATTTTGCACAGAGCGTAACTTAACCATAGCTAACACTTGGTTCAAGAATCATGAAAGAAGATTGTATACGTGGAAGAGGCCTGGAGTCACTGGAAGGTTTCAGGTATATAATATAAATGTAAGACAGAGGTTTAGGAACCAAGTCTTGAATTGTAAGACATTTCTAGGGCAGATGTGGACTCTGACCACAATCTATTGTTTATGAACTGTAGATTAAAACTAAATAAAGTGCAAAAAGGTGGGAATTTAGGAGATGGGACCAGGATAAAGTGAAAGAACAGGAGGTTGTAGGGAGTTTCAGAGAGAACATTAGGAAACGATTGACAAGAACAGGGTAAAAAAATACAGTAGAAGAAGAGAGTAGCTTTGAGAGATGAAATAGTGAAGGCAGCAGAGGATCAAGTACGTAAAAAGACGAGGGTCTGTACAAGGGCGATGTCCTTGAGTGCATTATTATGTAGATGGAAGAGGACGAAGATAAAGATGAAATGGCAGATACGATACTGCGCGAAGAGTTTGACAGAGCACTGGAAACCTAAGTCCAAACAAGGCCCCGCGAGGAGACAAAATTCCATTCGAACTACTGACAGCCTTGGGAGAGCCAGCCCTGACAAAACTCTACCATTAGGTGAGCAAGATGCATGAAACAGGTGAAATACCCTCAGACTTCAAGAAGAATATGCAAATTCCATTTCCAAAGGAAGCAGGTGTTGTCAGGTGTGAAAATTACCAAACAATCAGTTTAATAAGTCACAGCCGCAAAATACTATCACGAATTCCTTACACAAGAATGGAAAAACTGGTAGAAGCCAACCTCGGGGAAGATCAGTTTGGATTCTGTAGAAACGTTGGAACACGTGAGGCAATACTGAAACCAGATGGCAGTTATAAGAGTCGAGGGGCATGAAAGGCAAGCATTGGTTGGGAAGGGAGTGAGACAGGGTTGTAGCCTATCCCCCATGTTATTCAATCTGTATATTGAGCAAGCAGTGAGGGAAACAAAAGAAAAATTCGAAGTAGGTATTAAAATCCATGGAGAAGAAATATAAACTTTGAGGTTTGCTGATGACATTGTAATTCTGTCAGAGACAGCAAAGGACTTGGAAGAACAGTTGAACGGAAAGGATAGTGTCTTGAAAGGAGGATATAAGATGAACATCAACAAAAGCAAAACGAGGATAAAGGAATGTAGTCGAATTAAGTCGGGTGATGCTGAGGGAATTAGATTGGGAAATGAGACGCTTAAAGTAGTAAAGGAGTTTTGCTATTTGGGGAGCAAAATAACTGATGATGGTCGAAGTAGAGAGTATATAAAATGTAGACTGGCAATGGCAAGGAAAGCATTTCTGAAGTAGAGAAATTTGTTAACATCGAGTATAGATTTAAGTCTCAGGATGTCTTTTCTGAAAGTATTTGTATGGAGTGTAGCCATATATGGAAGTGAAACATGGACGATAAATACACTCCTGGAAATTGAAATAAGAACACCGTGAATTCATTGTCCCAGGAAGGGGGAACTTTATTGACACATTCCTGGGGTCAGATACATCACATGATCACACTGACAGAACCACAGGCACATAGACACAGGCAACAGAGCATGCACAATGTCGGCATTAGTACAGTGTATATCCACCTTTCGCAGCAATGCAGGCTACTATTCTCCCATGGAGACGATCGTAGAGATGCTGGATGTAGTCCTGTGGAACGGCTTGCCATGCCATTTCCACCTGGCGCCTCAGTTGGACCAGCGTTCGTGCTGGACGTGCAGACCGCGTGAGACGACGCTTCATCCACCCCAAACATGCTCAATGGGGGACAGATCCGGAGATCTTGCTGGCCAGGGTAGTTGACTTACACCTTCTAGAGCACGTTGGGTGGCACGGGATACATGCGGACGTGCATTGTCCTGTTGGAACAGCAAGTTCCCTTGCCGGTCTAGGAATGGTAGAACGATGGGTTCGATGACGGTTTGGATGTACCGTGCACTATTCAGTGTCCCCTCGACGATCACCAGTGGTGTACGGCCAGTGTAGGAGATCGCTCCCCACACCATGATGCCGGGTGTTGGCCCTGTGTGCCTCGGTCGTATGCAGTCCTGATTGTGGCGCTCACCTGCACGGCGCCAAACACGCATACGACCATCATTGGCACCAAGGCACAAGCGACTCTCATCGCTGAAGACGACACGTCTCCATTCGTCCCTCCATTCACGCCTGTCGCGACACCACTGGAGGCGGGCTGCACGATGTTGGGGCGTGAGCGGAAGACGGCCTAACGGTGTGCGGGACCGTAGCCCAGCTTCATGGAGACGGTTGCGAATGGTCCTCGCCGATACCCCAGGAGCAACAGTGTCCCTAATTTGCTGGGAAGTGGCGATGCGGTCCCCTACGGCACTGCGTAGGATCCTACGGTCTTGGCGTGCATCCGTGCGTCGCTGCGGCCCGGTCCCAGGTCGACGGGCACGTGCACCTTCCGCCGACCACTGGCGACAACATCGATGTACTGTGGAGACCTCACGCCCCACGTGTTGAGCAATTCGGCGGTACGTCCACCCGGCCTCCCGCATGCCCACTATACGCCCTCGCTCAAAGTCCGTCAACTGCACATACGGTTCACGTCCACGCTGTCGCGGCATGCTACCAGTGTTAAAGACTGCGATGGAGCTCCGTACGCCACGGCAAACTGGCTGACACTGACGGCGGCGGTGCACAAATGCTGCGCAGCTAGCGCCATTCGACGGCCAACACCGCGGTTCCTGGTGTGTCCGCTGTGCCGTGCGTGTGATCATTGCTTGTACAGCCCTCTCGCAGTGTCCGGAGCAAGTATGGGGGGTCTGACACACCGGTGTCAATGTGTTCTTTTTTCCATTTCCAGGAGTGTAGTTCAGACAAGATGAGAATAGAAACTTTCGAAATGTGGTGCTACAGAAGAATGCTGAAGATTAGTTGGGTAGATCACGTAATTAATGGGGATATACTGAAAAGAATTGGGGAGAAGAGAAATTTGCGGCACAATTTGACTAGAAGAAGGGATCGGTTCGTAGGACATGTTCTGAGCCGCGCGGGATTAGCCGAGCGGTTTCCGGCGCTGCAGTCATGGACTGTGAGGCTGGTCCTGGCGGCGGTTCGAGTCCTCCCTCGGGCATGGGTGTGTGTGTTTATCCATAGGATAATTTAGGTTAAGTAGTGTGTAAGCTTAGGGCTGGCTCTGAGCACTATGGGACTCAACTGCTGTGGTTATCAGTCCCCTAGAACTTAGAACTACTTAAACCTAACTAACCTAAGGACATCACACACATCCATGCCCGAGGCAGGATTCGAACCTGCGACCGTAGCAGTCCCACGGTTCCGGACTGCGCGCCTAGAACCGCGAGACCACCGCGGCCGGCTAAGCTTAGGGACTGATGACCTTAGCAGTTAAGTCCCATAAGATTTCACACACATTTGAACATTTGACACGTTCTGAGGCATCAAGGGATCACTAATACAGTGTTGGAGGGCAGCGTGTAGGCTAAAAATCGTAGAGGGAGACCAAGAGATGAATACACTAAGCAGATGCAGAAGGACGTACGTTGCAGTAGGTACTTGAAGATGAAGAAGCTTGCACAGGATGGAGTAGCATGGAGGGCTGCATCAAAGCAGTCTCTGGACTGAAGACCACAGCAACAACAACAATATTTCAGTGATAAGTCCTCTAAAAGAAGTTCTGTTTTTTCACCCATATTGATCGTTTACTTCACTGCCGCCGTATTTAGCGCAATGACTGCAGAGAAATCAAGAGTGTCCAATTTCCTTTTGGTACTCGATGTCTAGATAACTTGCTATCAGTAGAATATTGATGTGCGCCTTGCGGCACGTATAACCACACGGGTTTTTCCTAGTTCGCTTTAAGACGCACTTTAAGTGACTTTAAATGGATGCTTACAGTTTAGGACAGGCATGGCCAAACAGCGTTCCGCGAGCGCAGCGGCGAGTGCGGTTGAGGGGTGAGGAGGAAGAACAGAATGAAGGCTGCAGACGGACGTCGCTAAAGCAAAGCATTTACCTTGTCATACAGCAAGCAGTTTGCTGACAATACTACTTGCGTTAAACTAGATTTACGTTCTGTATCAGTAATACTATAGCGTCTATACCTATGTCTAAAAAATGAAAAGTGGAAAAGCCATATCGCTCAATGCCGAATGGAAATTGCCTCACTATTCGTGTAATATTAAAGCCGTGCAAAATACTTAATATGGATAAGCACTTACTGGAACATCATTACAACACCAACCACAAAGACAATTTGATGCTCTTGTCTTCTGACGAATGACAATAAATGCTGAGTGAACTGAAGGCAGCCATTACGGCATAAACTGAGTTGAGGGTAAGCAGAGTGCTGACAATATCTTTTGTAGTCAACATGTGAGTTAACAAGCATATAAGTATATGGCCGAAAGAGACAGCCTTCAGGGACTGTGAAACGAACCCTGTCGCCCAGAACAGCGTGCCACAAAGGGCGCAGTTTCACCACGAGATGGGGAAATTCACAGGCGTCTATTGTCTATTGAGGCCTAAGCGCTGTAGTGTGCGAGTGAGACAGACGAGAACCTGCGTCATAGGGAAACCCAGCAGAAGCCAAGGAGACGTAGCAGTGTTAAATATGGCGGACCTAAGAACGGCCATAAAGGGGAAACATTTATGGAAACCATTTAATTCTGTAGCAATTCAGGGAATCAAGCCACAGTAATTTTAATCTGCCATCCTCCATAAATTTTCATGGTGATCCCAATAAAACTTGAATACTGATCATATCTATAATAGTTTAGGATTCACTGTTAAAGTGAAATTAACAAGTTTTGTAACAAAGATCTGAATGCTAAAATCTGAACGCTTTGATCGATCTTAACGATCGACATTTCATATAGAAGCGCATCATTAAAATGGCAAATGTTGTAAATATCAACTCTGTAACTTTATTTGTTTAAAAGATATAGTAAATTTAAATGATTAATATTTTCAGTTAAGCATCAGATCATCTTTTTCTCCAAACAAAACACATTGAACGACGACAGCATGACACCTTATTGAATCATTAGGTAATAGAATATTTTTTGTAAAGTTTAGTTACTTTTGTTTTTTATTTATTTATCAGAAAGCACATTGGTGCAAGAATACTGGCAGAGGCTTTCAAAGCTAAGAAGGAAATTGTGTTGGTCTTATGTAAAAGAATTTAACGTTTATTATGTAATGGATATTATTGTTACTTTATTAAGAACGTGAAAGTGGTCAAGCTTTGATTATTTAAATATATTAAAATGTAATGTAATGTAGAATAAGCTGTAGCGAATCAGATGGGCGGCTTCAGGAAAGGGAACTGCCCTAGTCAGTTGAGCGAAGGTGTCCGGCACACGGGAAACGCGGCCGGGTACGGGCAGAGGGCAGTTCTGGTCGAGACACCAAAGGGGACAGTTCGGATGGAGACGCGAAAACGGGCATTTCGGCTAGAAGACACCAAAGTAAACAGTGCTGGAGGAGGGGAAGGTCGGTTTTTAGGGAGCTAGGAAGTGAAACAACTTAGAAAATTTCGCGTTGTGTGGTATCGCGGGACTTAGTCTCTGAGCGGTGAGCAGCCGCGCGCCTGGTGTGAACTCCAACTTCTCGTGTAGTTAAGGAGGCGGACTATTGGACTTGTGTTTCGCGATGAGATTGTGAATGATCAAACTGTATCAAATAGGTATGCGCTCGAGTGTAACAGTAACTCTAAATACGACTACTTTCGCTGTTAGTTTTCTTTCTGAATAAACATTATTCTAACCGAATCGCAACTGTGTGGCCTACATGATTTATGGGTCGTTAATTTGGTTCCCAATATTATTATTACTGTCATTATATGTTATGTTAATTTTGTATTTCGCAAACTTGCCATCAGCCAGACAATTTAACCAAAGGGTCACAAATGTCTAAACTAGGGCACGTAATGCGACACTTGCGGTTCAACCCCTAGACGAGTTTGAGCCGAGACATTTCGACGAAGAGGAACCGCATGTGAGCCCGAACATCTTTGGGAAGTTAGCTCACAAACATAGAGTATTATTTGAATTCCCCAAGTGTCTTAATACAAGGGCAGAATCAATTGGTGACATATGGCGGTCAAGACTGATGCGATCAAACAAAAGTACTACTATGGAAAAATCAGCTTCGTGTTCATGATATGGAACATTTCCTGCAAGTCAAGGCAATCACTCCTGGGCCAGACATGACTATCTCAAACACTTCATCACAATTTCCCAAAGAGATACCAAAACATTGCATGACTGAGGACAGATTTCGATTTATTTGTCAGATCGTTCTCGCTTTTGGCTGCTAATGTACCTCGTCACTTCCAGCCGCGCGGGATAGCCACGCGGTCTGAGACGCCTTGTCACGGTTCGCGCGGTTCCCACGTCGAAGGTCCGAGTCCACCCTCGGGCATGGGTATGCCTGTTGACCTTAGCGTAAGCCAGTTTAAGGTAAATTAAGTTGTGTGTTAGCTTACGAACCGATGACCTCAGAAGTTTGGTCCCGTAGGATCTTACCATATCATTACTTCCAACTTGAGCTGACAGATGTACAGTATAGCACCCTTCTCAGCAACCTGTTTATCCAATCCAGGTATTTACGAGACTTTTATAAAATGTCACCCCAAGAGTAATGTCCTCGATAGTACAGACAAGCCGCTAAAGTATTTCAGTGTTTTCAGTGTTTGGTACAACACATGGGTGCATAATTTTTTTATGCAATTGACAACAATGTAGCAACATTCAGGTGTGACTATCACGGATCATGATTTCCGGATTTATTACGTGTTATAAAAGTTGTTGCTTTGAAAGAAAAAAGTGAAAATAAGCACATGTGATGAAATTCTGCTTATAAAAGTAGTTGTACTGTGTTGCAAACGTTAAATATTGGCCATTAAAATTGCTACACCACGAAGATGACGTGCTACAGACGCGAAATTTAACCGACAGGAAGAAGACGCTGTGATATGCAAATGATTAGCTTTTCAGAGCATTCACACAAGATTGGCGCCGGTGACGACACCTACAACGCGCTGACATGAGGAAAGTTTCCAACCGATTTCTCATACACAAACAGCAGTTGACCGGCGTTGCCTGGTGAAACGTTGTTGTGATGCCTCGTGTAAGGAGGAGAAATGCGAACCATCACGTTTCCGACTTTGATAAAGGTCGGATTATAGCCTATCGCGATTGCGGTTTATCGTATCGCGACATTGCTGCTCGCGTTGGTCGAGATCAAATTACTGATAGCAGAATATGGAATCGGTGGGTTCAGGGGGGTAATACAGAACGCCGTGCTGGATCCCAACGGCCTCGTATCACTAGCAGTCCAGATGACAGGCATCTTATCCGCATGTCTGCAACGGATCGTGCAGCCACGTCTCGATCCCTGACTCAACAGATGGGGACGTTTGCAAGGCAACAACCATCTGCACGAACAGTTCGACGACGTTTGCAGCAGCATGGACTATCATCTCGGAGACCATGGCTGCGGTTACCCTTGACGCTGCATCACAGACAGGAGCGCCTGCGATGGTGTACTCAACGACGAACCTGGGTGCACGAATGACAAAACGTCATCCAGGTTCTGTTTACAGCATCATGATGGTCGCATCCGTGTTTGGCGACATCGCGGTGAATGCATATTGGAAGCGTGTATTTGTCATCACCATACTGGCATATCACCCGGCGTGATGGTATGGGGTGCCATTGGTTACACATCTCGGTCACCTCTTGTTCGCATTGATGGCACTTTGAACAGTGGACGTTACAGTTCAGATGTGTTACGACTCGTGGCTCTACCCTTCATTCGATCCCATGTCGCAGGTCCTGTACGGGCCTTTCTGGATACAGAAAATGTTCGACTGCTGCGCTGGCCAGCACATTCTCCAGATGTCTCACCAACTGAAAACGTCTGGTCAATGGTGCCTGAGCAACTGGCTCGTCACAATACACCTGTCACTACTCTTGATGAACTGTGGTATCGTGTTGAAGCTGCATGGGCAGCTGTACCTGTACACGCCATCCAAGCTCTGTTTGACTCAATGCCCACGCGTATAAAGGCCATTATTACGGCCAGAGGTGATTGTTCTGGGTACTGATTTCTCAGGATCAATGCACCCAAATTGCGTGAAAATGTAATCACATGTCAGTTCTAGTATAATATATTTGTCCAATGAATACCCGTTTATCATCTGCATTTCATCTTGGTGTAGCAATTTTAATGGCCAGTAGTGTATATTCCTAAGTTTATCATGTGTGTAGCTTTCAGCATACAGTCACCTCACTGATACACCTGCTCGGAATAGCGTAGTGGTGGGGGAAGCCGGAGAGGTGAGCAGACTCATCTCCCCAAATCTTTCCCGGGCCTGGTCTAGGGCTACAGGAGCGGCGAGCAGCGGCTAGTGCAGCTTACCTTGACCTTGTCGACTCTCCTAGCCAGCCCCACCACGGTGAGTCCGTGCCGGAGCAGACTTTGTGTGATGGCTGCGCCGATGCCGACGCTGGCGCCTGTGACCAGAGCGACGCGGCCTGCGTACCTGTCCATGGCTGCTGACTTACTCGCTGCTAGCTGCTGACTGCTGACTGGTGAGCGCACGCAGCACGAGTATAAATAGTCCCCGTCAGTCTAATGTCACAGAGATACCGTTCGAGATACGCTCTTTCTCTCTACTCGAGACGTATCTATTACGCCACCCTGAAGACGTTATCTGTTTGTCCCGGTATGACACGGAGCCAGAAGTTGTACAAGGAAATTTCATCAAGCAACGTACGCTCAACCGTCATACCACTGAGCGATCGTCGTTATGCATGCACTGGATATGGCAATGGAAATGTAGAAAGGATGAGCCGGATTCAAATCTCTCTCTCTCCCTCTCTCTCGCTCTCCACACATCCAGACTGTGATTCATCACCGTTGACCCCGTGTCGGAATGGTGTTATATTTTAATAACCTTCTTCTCTTCACTAAGTGTGGCACAAACGTTACACCAAAGCTATCTGCATTTTCGAAAGTTGGCACCAGGAAGGAAAGTTCCGTCGACCACAATAGCAATAGAAAAGGTAGATGCCAAATCCACAAAACCAGTTGATTAGGAATACTGGGAGGAAGCGAATGTGACCTTCCTAGAAACCACAGTAAATCTAAATCTCGATGGCCAAGCATGCATGTGAACTCCACTCGAGCGAACTGAATTAACTTTAACTTCCGTAAGCAGAAACATCGCGACATATTAGAAATCTTTAATGATCATACTCTTTGGCAAAAACAGTGAGATGGAAGTTTCTTTCGCTTGTTCAAATTATATTAAGTGCTTCAACTGAAGGATTGTGAACCTAACGTTCGAAATTACTAATAGTCAGAAGGAGAGTACAAGCACACGGAAGCCGCTGGTCTGAGATCATCTCTTTGGGTAGAAAAGAACAATGATTACTCAGACAATCATTTAAATGTGAAAAGAATATATGAATGGTGACTCCGGTCAGTCTGAAATATTGATGAAGAGGAGAACAGATCAGCCGAAGCGTCGCTTAAAATTTCTTTGTGGCATTCGTTCTAAAGTAATTTAGAAAAGTTACAGAAAATATGAATCAGAGTCGTCGGACGGGAATTTTAATTCCGCTGACTCTGAATAAAATTACGTTGTGTTAATAATCACGGTTTGTATCCCTAATGAACTCTCATCAACGGAAAATTGAAACCTTGCCATAGCAAGCAAAAAACGAAAAAAAACAGCGCGGTGCGTTCTCTATCTGTAGAGATAACCAACAGTTGTTTACAGTAAGGCCATGGGTGTCTCAACAATTTTAAGAGGATTTCTGATTTAAGCTGTTGTCTTTTTCATAGAAAACTAATATATATCTAATTGTCCTGTAGGATTGAAAAATAAGAGAAGCATTGTGTTTAATATACCGTTGACGACGTGATCATTGGAGCCGGAGCACGAGGACAATCTGAAATACACTCCTGGAAATGGAAAAAAGAACACATTGACACCGGTGTGTCAGACCCACCATACTTGCTCCGGACACTGCGAGAGGGCTGTACAAGCAATGATCACACGCACGGCACAGCGGACACACCAGGAACCGCGGTGTTGGCCGTCGAATGGCGCTAGCTGCGCAGCATTTGTGCACCGCCGCCGTCAGTGTCAGCCAGTTTGCCGTGGCATACGGAGCTCCATCGCAGTCTTTAACACTGGTAGCATGCCGCGACAGCGTGGACGTGAACCGTATGTGCAGTTGACGGACTTTGAGCGAGGGCGTATAGTGGGCATGCGGGAGGCCGGGTGGACGTACCGACGAATTGCTCAACACGTGGGGCGTGAGGTCTCCACAGTACATCGATGTTGTCGCCAGTGGTCGGCGGAAGGTGCACGTGCCCGTCGACCTGGGACCGGACCGCAGCGACGCGCGGATGCACGCCAAGACCGTAGGATCCTTCGCAATTCCGTAGGGGACCGCACCGCCACTTCCCAGCAAATTAGGGACGCTGTTGCTCCTGGGGTATCGGCGAGGACCATTCGCAACCGTCTCCATGAAGCTGGGCTACGGTCCCGCACACCGTTAGGCCGTCTTCCGCTCACGCCCCAACATCGTGCAGCCCGCCTCCAGTGGTGTCGCGACAGGCGTGAACGGAGGGACGAATGGAGACGTGTCGTCTTCAGCGATGAGAGTCGCTTCTGCCTTGGTGCCAATGATGGTCGTATGCGTGTTTGGCGCCGTGCAGGTGAGCGCCACAATCAGGACTGCATACGACCGAGGCACACAGGGCCAACACCCGGCATCATGGTGTGGGGAGCGATCTCCTACACTGGCCGTACACCACTGGTGATCGTCGAGGGGACACTGAATAGTGCACGGTACATCCAAACCGTCATCGAACCCATCGTTCTACCATTCCTAGACCGGCAAGGTAACTTGCTGTTCCAACAGGACAATGCACGTCCGCATGTATCCCGTGCCACCCAACGTGCTCTAGAAGGTGTAAGTCAACTACCCTGGCCAGCAAGATCTCCGGATCTGTCCCCCATTGAGCATGTTTGGGACTGGATGAAGCGTCGTCTCACGTTGTCTGCACGTCCAGCACGAACGCTGGTCCAACTGAGGCGCCAGGTGGAAATGGCATGGCAAGCCGTTCCACAGGACTACATCGAGCATCTCTACGATCGTCTCCATGGGAGAATAGCAGCCTGCATTGCTGCGAAAGGTGGATATACACTGTACTAGTGCCGACATTGTGCATGCTCTGTTGCCTGTGTCTATGTGCCTGTGGTTCTGTCAGTGTGATCATGTGATGTATATGACCCCAGGAATGTGTCAATAAAGTTTCCCCTTCCTGGGACAATGAATTCACGGTGTTCTTATTTCAATTTCCAGGAGTGTATATTGAAGAGCTACTTCGGTTTTGTTCTGTTTTTACAAATTAACCATTCCGGCCTTGGCAACAAACAGTTTAGAGAAAACGCTAAAAAATCTAAATCTGAAAGGAAGAGTAGGTTTTTCCTCGGAATCTTACCAGTGGAGTCGTTATTTAATCGGTGGTGAACAGAACTGTCGAACATATTAAATACCCGGCACGACTCAAGACGATTCATATGCACCCAAACGTCTTTAATAGTTTTCACCAGGAGACTGCCGTTCCTCCAGGAATATGATCTTTTGAAAATCCACAAGGATTTCGCCCCATAGTGAGCGATATTGGACGGCCCACCTAGTTCGTAGCTACACGTTTTACATCATTTCTGCTCCGTTCATAGGCAAATGCGACCACCAAATCGGGAACTCAGAGGACTTTACAGTTCGTCTAAAAGCGCCCAAGCTCAACCATTGGCTCTTTTAGAACATACTGAATCACAAACATATACTGTTTTATATATACAAGTGAAAGAATTATAAATGTTCGGTTTAAAACAGACAGAGGCCATCTGATCATTAAAGACGTTTATGACCCAGCAAAAGGAAAATATGAGGAGACATTAGGTGTTTTATGTGTAACTCCAAAAAAGAAATAAGTGGGTTTAAGTCCACTGCTAAAGGAATCATTTGCAGGCACCTTAATGTCACAATAATTTTTTAAAACAAATGAAGCATTGTACTTCACGTTCTTATTAAGAGTGTCCATTCGTGTGCCTTTCATGAGGTTCAATCACAGTCTGTCCGCCCGATAGATAATATCCAAAACAATACCACCAGACCAGGCTTGTCTCGGGGTTCGGAGCAACATACATTCTATCCTCGGCGAATACCGTGACGTAATTTCCCTGACGGAAGCTTGTCACACACGAGCGGCGTTCGTATCGGTGGATTTTGATCGTGCCTTTGACAGGATCAACCATGATTTCCTTGACTCGACCATGCGACGCATGGCGATACCACAGGATTTTATTACCGTCCTCATGCGCCTCTTTCGCGGCGCTTCTTCGACGGTGAGAGTCAATGGCAGGGAGGTAGGAACGATTCCTGTTCGCAACTCAGTTAGGCAAGGATGTCCCTTGTCGATGATACTGTTTACAATAGCGCTCGAACCATTGATGCAGACTCTTAGACGGACTCTAACAGGCGTCCGACTCCGTGCGAGCTCCTTCACGTGTCGTGCATATGCCGACGACTTGATGATACTCGTCCGGTCGGAGAACGAAGTAAGTCAGGTGGTTACCCTTCTTACTACGTACGGGGTAGCTGCGGGAAGCAGAGTCAACATGAATAAAACCAAGATCATGCACATCGGTCGAGGGCTGGACGCTCTGCGAAGTCCGTTTACGACGGTGGACATCTTGCGATGCTTAGGTGTCTTGTTCACCCGATCGCTACGGCAATCAGCGGCGGCGAGCTATCGACGTCTCCTCCAGAACGTCTGACTGCACATACGCAACAATTCACTCCGAACGCACGACCTGCTCCAAAGGGTGGACTACACTAATGTTCACCTGGCCTCGCGACTGCCGCACTTGGCACAGGTACTGCCAATGCCACATGGTATCGCTGACAGATTAATGGCGGCCTTCGGATACTATATCAGCCAAGGAATGTTGTTTAAGATCAAATACGAGACTTTAACTCTCCCACACCATTCTGGAGGACTTAACCTCACGGATGTGCGGAACAAGGCTCTAGCTCTATACCTGCGAGCGACGCTACGAACTTGGAACCAGCGGCAACACGTCATCACGTCGGCCATCCTGGATGTGCTTCTTCCCACGTCCTTTGAACCACCGGTAGCAGTAGGCACCATCTCGCCCTCGTTTTCTCACGTGGCGCGATTTTTTGTTGATTTTAGTTATGTTCAGTTACAGATACCTTCTACCAGAATCCCCACTACCCGTGAGATATATCGATACTTGCGGCGTCATCATGGCAGCAATGTTGTCGAACTTAAATACCCAACACGAAACTGGCGACAGATTTGGCGAGCTGTCCACACACCACTCCTCACCACAGCAGCGCGATCGTCATGGTATACATTAATCAACCGAAAGACAGTCAACCGCCAACGATTGTACGACATTCGCATGGTGGATTCCCCGCTCTGCCTTATATGTGGCATGCAGGACACCGACGAACATTCTCTGCAGTGCGGTGAGGCAAAGGATGTTTGGCGGCTGACGCAACGCATCATGGCCCTCCTCCGACGCACCGACGAATCCACGATCACGACGGACGCTTTATTTTTCCCTGACCCTGTCTTTTTCCCCTCACACAAAACATCGGCAAACCGATGGATTGGAGGACACGCATCACACTACGTGCTCTCGCGGACCTTGATATCGGTCATGGACTATTGGCATTATCTACTAGAACAACGCGAAATCATCAGACGCCACTCTAAATATAAAACGCATTTTGCGAACTTTCTAGGCAGCATGTTTCATAACCCCCCGAAGCGGTGGGGAGTCCCAGGTTTACGTTGTTTCGAGGGATAGGATTTACTCCCAGTGAAGTGACGAGGATGTCACTTCGGCCCTATATTTATTTCCCTTCTTTTTTATATATGATTTTTCTTTTGGGACATTAAAATTAAATGAATAAATAAAATATTATTGTTACTAAAAAAAAAATTACAATATCAATGTTTCCTTCCTGCTGCCTCTCCCTTATCCTGTCAGGAGACGGGGACACCGTGGCCAGGCCTCCAAGTACGACCCCTGCCCATTCTGCCCCCTGACCTACTTCAAAAAAAAAAAAAAAGTGGAAAAAAAATAGATGAATGGTCAGCGTGACGGACGGCCGTCCTGAGGGGCCCGGGTTCGATTTCCGGTTTGGTCGGGGATTTTCTCCGCTCAGGGACTGGGTGTTGTGTTGTCTTAATCGTCATTTCGTCCCCATCTGGTGCGCAGGTCGCCCAATGTGGCGTCGAATGCAATAAGACCTGCACCAAGGCGGCCGGACCTGCCCCGTAAGGGGTCTCCCGGCAAATGACGCTAAACGTTTATTTCCATTTTCCATCACAGTCTGAATTAAAAAAAAAGACTATGTATAATAATCATCACATAAATTCATGTTGTCTCATCTCATCTTCTCATAATATTGACTTCAACAACTACATCTGCACCTACATCTATACCTACATCCTTATCGAGACTCCGCAATCCACCTTACGGCCAGTGTCGGAGGGCACCCCGTACCACTACTAGCCAGTTCCTTTCCTGTTCCGCTCGCAAACAGAACGAGGGAAAAATGACTTGTCTATGTACAAAAATGATGAAGAAAAATCAGTAATACAATACATTGTTATGTCACTCAGTAAAAATATTTCCAGATTAGGGTAAGTGCCATTGTGCAATACCACGGATGTCCGGCGACGACAGCGAGAAACTGCCTTATAGGCCAGGTAGGGACAAGTCTTGGACACTACACGTACACGCGTGTCTTAAGCCACGACACACGGAAACAGGAAGACTATTGTCTCAGCAATGCTGTACCGATTCTTAATTTTGCTGCTCTTTTCTGTCGGTTTTGCTATTAAAATAACACTAATTGTTTTTCTCATTTTCTGTAACAACACTAGATTTCAAAATTAAGCAAATTTTAAGTATAATATTACTTCTTTTCCTAAGAAAGGTGTGTTTAGAAACGAAAAATTTTAGCGTTGTTGCTATGGCTAATTGATGTTTCGGTTACTTTTACTCGGTTATCAGTGAAAACTAAAAAGACATCTGTTATAGCCGAGAAGAAATAATTACCCGGTTATTCAGAACTAAAATACCGGTATCGGTTCTAACCTGTCGGTTTTTAGTATCCCTAACCTGCAGCGTGGGAATATGAGTCGGTGTAAGTAAACTTGCGATACACGGTATGCTCAATAAAGGGGTCCCAGTGGTACACTGAATATTTTGAACGAGTAAACTTAATGTTGAAGCAAAGTGGTAATGTTTCTGTTCCATGAAAAAAAATGTTCAAGTGTGTGTGAAATCTTATGGGACTTAACTGCTAAGGTCATCAGTCCCTAAGCTTACACATTACTTAACCTAAATTATCCTAAGGACAAACACACACAACCATGCCCGAGGGAGGACTCGAACCTCCGCTGGGACCAGCCGCACAGTCCATGACTGCAGCGCCTTAGATCGCTCGGCTAATCCCTCGCGGCTCTTTTCCATGAAGCTACATCAAATGTATCACCAAATCAGGAAGGTTTTGAGAATGTCAATAGTGAAGCCTCTTCTTCAGTGGTTCAAATGGCTCTGAGCACTATGGGACTTAACTTCTGAGGTCATCAGTCCCCTAGAACTTAGAATTACTTAAACCTAACTAACCTAAGGACATCACACACATCCATGCCCGAGGCAGGATTCGAACCTGCGACCGTATCGGTCGCCCCGGTTCCAGACTGCAGCGCCTAGAACCGCTCGGCCACCCCGGCCGGCTTTTCTTCAGTCCTAAATAAAATAACAAACAGAAGTTTTCCCATGCCGATACCGTCTAGTTGCTCAAAGTACTGAAAACTGAATGAAAAGTATATTGTAGTAATCACTCGTTAAAAAGCACTGTAATGCCCTCCTATAACATGCTACTACTGAATGCCGAAGACTTTTGTAAAGTTTTGCATATCTGCTCTTTTCCAATAATTTGGAACCTTCCGTTGCTCTAGAGACTTGCGTTACACGGCTGAATCCATGGACCCTGCATGACAGCAGGGGACTGTTCAAGCTGGTGGAGGCTCTGTAATGGTGTGGAGCGTGTGCAGTTGGAGTGATATGGGACCCCTGATACGTCTAGATGCGACTCTGACAGGTGACACGTACATAAGCATCCTGTCTGGTCACCTGCATCCATTCATGTCCATTGTGCATTCTGTCGGACTCGGACAATTCCAACAGGACAATGCAACATCTCACACGTCCATAATTGCCATGGAGTGGCTCCAGGAATACTATTCTGAATTTAAACACTTCCGATGACCACCAAACTTCCCAGACATGAACTTTATTGAGCATATCTGGGATATCTCGTAACATGATGTTCAGAAGAGATCTCCACCCCCTCGTACTCTCACGGATTCATTGACAGTCCTGCAGGATTCATGGAGTCAGTTCTCTCCAGCACTACGTCATACATTAGTCGAGTCCATGCCACGTCGTGTTTCGGCTCTTCTGCGTGCTCGCAGGGACCCTGCACGATATTAGGCACACGTACCAGTATCTTCGGTTCTTCAGTGTATCTTAGGAGACATGCAGGGTCCAGAGTTTGTGATGGCGGAAGCTCGACCCTCGTCCTGTACCACAGACGCACATGTACAACGGCGGAGGTCTGTGCGTCTCATGCTGATGAATTAAGGTGACCATAATTAGTAGTACTGGCATTGTGGAAAAACCCTTGGTCCATATTTCCACAGGTCATTGCAATCATCTGTCTCAAATCCAGCATTGCTTTAGTAGATGCATGAGTTTTTCAATGTAACTCTCAGACCAACAGTCACTGTATTGCTCTACATCAAAATTTGTGAGTAATTTTGCCTCCGTCTCATGGGTATTGTTTTCTTGTTCGTCCAAGGAACGCTGAAAACCAATAAGTTTACGTGGTAAAATTCACTAACGTGACATTTGTAAAATCAATTGATACTCTTTCATATTCAGATCCGTTTGACGTGTTTTAATTAAATAAACTAATGTTTCAAAGCAAAGCTTATTTCTGTTTACCACCTACCATTCATATCAAATTTATTTTTTTATAATTCTCCACTTTAGGATCCACAGCTAGGGCTGTAAATTCTTCGCATTATCCTTTCCATTGTGCACAATACTCACAGCTTGGGTCTTAAAAGCGTGTCTGACTCAATTAATAATATGGGTCAGCACTCCGTCTTCAGGCCACGAGTGGCCTACCAGGACCATCCGACCACCGTGTCATCCTCGGAGGAGGAAGCGGGTAGGAGGGGCGTGAGGTCAGAACACCGCTCTCCCGGTCGCAAGATGGTATTCTTGACCGAAGCCGCTACTATTCGGTCGAGTAGCTCCTCAATTGGCATCACGAGGCTGAGTGCACTCCGAAAATGGCAACAGTGCATGGCGGTCTGGATGGTTACCCATCCAAGTGCCGACCACGCCCGACAGCGCTTAACTTCGGTGATCTCACGGGAACCGGTGTATCCACTGCGGCAAGGCCGTTGCCAATATGGGTCAGGTTAAACATTTCTACATGCAGGAAGTTTTGCAAGCTTACTAACTGCAATCATATTTTTTGTAAAATTGTTGGCATAGCCCTACAACCATAAAGCATGCAGAGCCTTTATTTGCTCTCCATACACTGCAGTTACAAGGGCTGTCCAGAAAGTAAGTTCCGATTGATCGCGAAATGAAAACCACAGTGAAAATCAGAAATGTTTTATTTGTAACAGTTAGCTACACCTTCCAGCTACTTCTCTACGTAGTCGCCGTTCTGACTTAGACATTTGTCGTAGCGTTGTAACAACTTTCCAATACCCTCATCATAGAAGGCAGCCGCCAGTGCTTTCCGCCAATTCTCTACGCTGGCCTACAGCTCGTTGTCTGTGCCAAAATGTTGTCTTCATAGCCAGCGGTTCATGTGAGCAGAGATGAAACTCAGAGGGAGATATTTACGGGCTGCATTGTGAGTAATCAAACATTTCCAACTGAAAACGCTGCAGGAGCATCTTCATTGCCCCTGCAGAATGCGGCTGAGAATTGTCTTGAAGAAGAAACCGCTCGATGGTTATGTAATGTTGGCTGCATAGCTTCAGGCGAAATTTCCCACCAGGCCCTCGTACTTGGCGGGTGACACAAATTTCTAAACATCTTTACGCACTCTCTGTAAGCTCAGAAATGAGAAGAGCGACGTGATTCTATCTAGGGTCATACTAGAGACACTGCCCAACACATCTGTGCAAAGCTTTATCGGATTTTCATAGTCGTTTCCATTTCGCAACGATCGGAACTTACTTTCTGGACACCGCTCGTATATTAACTGAATCTTCCGTCGGTTCTCGGTGGAACAACATTACAATAAATGAAAAGCGCTAGTTTACTTTTGTTCTACAGATTACTTTTATTGTGTTAGCCGGTTTGCTTTTATTCTACAGTATTACTACTATTGTGTTAACCGGTTTTCGGCCTACAATGCCATCTTCAGACATTCACATGTCAGAGTCTGAAGATGGCCTTGTAAGCCGAAAACCGGTTAACACAATAAAATTAATACAGTAGAAAAAAACAAACTTTCGCTTTTCATTCACTGTAGCGATATCTATAAGACTGCTGTCTGCCGTCATCGCTCGAAAAAAGTTATTTAAATGAAATGTATTGAACCCTGTGCTTTGTATTTCGTAGCTCTCAATGCACCATACCACAGTCCAGTTGCCCAAATATGTCGCACAGTAGGGATAAACGTTTAGGCTTCATTCATTCTTCACGTTGTCGAACAGAAAGTGACGAACAGTGTCCAAAGTAAATAATGCCAGCGCACAGCCTCACATTCCTCTTACTGGAATAAAAGCGGCTCGAGAGTAGCCAGCCGGCTTACTGTAGAGAAAGGCGGTGACGGAAACAAGGACATTTGCTGAAGTGTCGCAATGTTGCACCACGATCTGATACCGCTCTAGCGCACCGATAAGGAACAAAATGTAGCATTATCTGTCGTATGTGACGTATCGTGCAGAGTATAGCGTCGGTGACCGCAGACGAAGATACTGGATTATCAGCTCTTTCTGCTTCTCATTGTCAAGAAACTAATTGATCTGCAGCTGTACCGATGTTAATTTTGGTCATTCATCACTGATGGGCTGTACTTCGCCTTATTATTCATTGCATCTTTTTTTTTAATAGTTCGGCCACTGCAGGCTGTGGTCGGCGATCGGCACATGCTTGCTGAGCACCTGCAACTACTTACTATTGACAGATGGCGCGAAGTTCGTCCGTGCTGATGTTTGCATTTTTTTCTTAAATTTGTCTGCCAGTTTTAAATCTCGTCAATTTTAAATATCGGGTAATGATTTGTTTTCTGTGTACGAAAGATGAGAATTTATGGAGTGAAATTTATGGAATAATACACTATGGGTGATGTAATGCTAACAAAATTAGAGTGCTTAAGGATATCTGCACTAATATTCATTGTGAAGTGCGAAGTGGCCGACGATCACTGAAGATATAGTACATAATTTTGATGTAGAATTTTGAGAAAAGAGAAACTTTCACTATCATTTAATGAACTTCCCCAATTTTCAACACGTATTCTTTGTGAAATTATTTCAAATCGCTTTCACTAGCGGGAATTGTGCACACACTACATACCGAAATTTCTGAATGAATTGCAAAAAACAAGTGCCAGTAGCATCAGTATGCAGCGAGTAGTACGTAACGAGGGTGGTGAATTTTCAAGCCAAATTCTTGTGGGAGACGGAACATGTGTGGGTTATGGTACACCAGAACGTAAATAAAAAATCCATGAAACGGAAGCGCTGAACTCCACCAAAGAGAGTGAAGTTTCTTTTTGTTGTGTCAGTCCTCTGGTTAGACGTCTCCTGTGGGAAACCTCTTCATTTCAGAGTAGCGCTTGCACCTATCATCCTCAGTTATTTTTTGGATGTATTACAATCTATATCTACAGTTTATACCCTGTGCAGTCCCCTCTAACCTCTTCAGTCCCCGCGTCCATACAGCTGGACGTTACTTCCCTATTTTTCTTTTTGGAAATCTTCGACACTGCAACTATGTGTCTAGTACACTGGACACTTTAGCCGTCTCTGGACTTTTTTTCTCTCAGTCATATTTAGTTTCTGCTGTTGGCTACTTTGAGATGTTCCATTCACTGCGTCATAGTGGCGCAAAGAAGCGGCCTGTAAGAGTCTTCTTCCATCTCGTTGACTTGACAATTGTGAACTTGTGTACTTAGTACAGCTAGGATCAGCAGGCACTAGGTGCTAGCAAGAAATCAGGCATGCACCTATCCTACTTTAAGATTTGTATTGGTGAATCCCCGAGTTTGGCTGCAACCGCAGCACGACAAGACATTTGCTCCGCAGGCTCTGAATCTGAATCTCATGAAGCAGCTCTTAGAAAACGTGCAAAGATAAGTCAAATTACAAACAGAATGTTAGGAAAGGTGAGAGTAGACATTTGCCTCCCTGCCCAATTACAGACAAAAATGAATGAATGAGATACTGAAACAAGAACTGCGAAGATAAAACCAGTTCACATGATCCAAAAACAAAGTATATCTGTGTGTTCCTAATGACATAAAAAGTTTCTTTGACTTCCACAACTGAAAAGTGATTGCGATGTACTAACAGAATTACATAAACATTGATGATTGAGACTGCTTTTCTAGTGGCATAATTTTTTAATACTCTGTACGTAATATATCTAA
Source organism: Schistocerca serialis cubense (assembly GCF_023864345.2). Lineage (NCBI taxonomy): Eukaryota > Metazoa > Arthropoda > Insecta > Orthoptera > Acrididae > Schistocerca > Schistocerca serialis. Next base: position 352,553,294 of record NC_064639.1, read on the forward strand.
GTGTTAAATAAATAATTAAAAACATAATTTAGTGTTACTGCTTCCATGGCTATGTATCATGAATGGTCGCTTTGAGTTCCAGTGTCCAGCCAGCTGGACGTAGAACAATCTCTACCCGGATGAGCAGTAACATGAAACTACCACTACGATGCTTATTTATGACATCCATGTGACACAACCTTAGGAAAAGGCAATTAAAATTATATAAAAATTTTGCTTGGATCTGAAGAGGCTAATGTCATGAAAATTATTCCGTAATGTCTCAACACATCTCCCATCCCCAATCTCCCATCGTCCTTTCTTTCTCCTTGCTAGTGTTGTCCGCATATTTCTTTCCTCGATGATTCCAGGAGAATTTCGTTTTTTACCAGCCCATCTCATTTTTAACATTTTCTATAGCATCACATTTCAAACGCTTCAATCTCTTCTTTTTTGTTTCAGTGTAATCCAAGATTCACTTGCAAGGTCTACTTCGGTCCGCAATTCTGAAGTAAAGTTTGTCACTAATCTTATTTGTGCTGCTCCTCATTACTTTCGTCTTTCTTCAGTTTACTCTCAATCCATATTCTGTGCTCGCTAGACTTCATTCTACTCAGCAGATCCTGTAATTCTTTTTCAATTTCACTGAGGATATCAGTATCATCAGCGGATCATATCCTTGATATTTTTGACCCTGAATTTTTATCCTAGTCCTAAACCTGTCTTACATTTTCATCAGAGCTTCTTCTATGACTAGTAGGGAAGAAATATTGGTTCCCTATCCTACACCCTTTTTAAAATGAGCATTTCGGATTTGGTTTCCCATTCTTTTTGTTCTTTCTTGATACCTATACGGATTGTATATTATCCGTCTTTCCCTATAGCTTGCATCTATTTCTCTGAGGATTTCGAATATCTTGTGTCATTTTATATTGTCGAACGCTTTTTCTAAGTACAAGGATGCTATGAAGGTGTCTTGTTAAGCTGGTTGTGCAATAATTTTTGCACTTATCTGGCTTCTCTACCTATGGAATTTTGTGAATACTATTTTTCGAAAGTCTAATGGTATGTCCCCAGTCTCACAGATTCTACACCAACCTGAATAGTCATTCCGATGCTTCTTTCTCCAATGATTTTAGAAATACCCCAGGAACGTTCGCTACGCCCTCTGCTTTATTTGTTAGCAATTCTTCCGAAGCTCTGTTAAATTCCGAATCTAATACTGAATCCCCTATGTGTTCCATGACAACTTCCATTTCTTCTTCCACCACGTCATTGTACGCCTGGTCGAGTCCCTCAATGTACTCTTTCCATCTATCCACTCTTCGTCTACGGTCACAAGCGAAATTTTTCTTGCACTCTTAAGGCTTGCTTTTAATTTCTGTCCTTTCGACTATCGTTTCTTTTGCCAGTTTTTCAGATTTTTGCTGCAGCCATTTCACCTTGGCTGTCGAGCACTTCCTATTTATTTCATTCCTAAAGCTTTATATTGCTACATTCGTTTTTAGTTCCAAGATATTTTTGTACTTCCTTTCCCAGTGATCAGTTGGAGTATTTCTTCTGTTACCCAAGTTTGTTTTTTTGCAGTTAACTTCCTTGTACCCATACTTGTCCGTCCAAATCCTGTGACTGCCCTTTTCAAAGATGTCCATTCCTTTTCAACTAAACTGCTTACCGTGATATTCAGTATCGCAGTGTCTGCATCTTGAGAGATCTTGAAATGTATATCGTCGTTCCTCAGCACTTCAGTATCCCACTTCTTTGCATGTGGATTCTTCTTGATGATTCTCTGGAATTTGAGCCAAGTCACGATTTCTTAATTGTGGTGTGAGTCCATCCCTGCCCCTTGATACGCCTTAAAGTCCAATATCTGATTTCGGAATCTCTGTCTCACAATGATGTAATTCAGCTGGAATCTTACTGTAACTCCAGGTCTTTTTCTCCTCCTTTTGTGATTCCTGAACAGTGCATTCGCTATTTCCAGCTGAAGTTTACTGCAGTGTCCCATTAATCTTTCTCCTTTCTCATTACTAATTCCGAACCGTATTCTCCCGTAACACCGTCTTCATCTCCTTCCTCTGCCACATTATTTCAATCCACCATGATTATTAGATTAACATCTCCCTTTACATGCCCCCCTTCTAACAGTCGTGTACCGCAAGTCTCTAGAGGAACGGAAGGTTCCAAATGATTGGAAAAGAGCACAGGTAATCCCAGTCTTCAAGAAGGGTCGTCGAGCAGATGCGCAGAACTATAGATCTGTATCTCTGACGTCGATCTGTTGTAGAATTTTAGAACATGTTTTTTGCTCGCGTATCATGTCGTTTCTGGAAACCCAGAATCTACTCTGTAGGAATCAACGTGGATTCCGGAAACAGCGATCGTGTGAGACCCAAATCGCTTTATTTGTTCATGAGACCCAGAAAATATTAGATACAGGCTCCCAGGTAGATGCCATTTTCCTTGACTTCCGGAAGGCTTTCGATACAATTCCGCGCTATCGCCTGATAAACAAAGTAAGAGCCTACAGAATATCAGACCAGCTGTGTGGCTGGATTGAAGAGTTTTTAGCAAACAGAACACAGCATGTTGTTCTCAATGGAGAGACGCCTACAGACGTTAAAGTAACCTCTGGCGTGCCACAGGGGAGTGTTATGGGACCATTGCTTTTCACAATATATATAAATGACCTATTAGACAGTGTCGGAAGTTCCATGCTGCTTTTCGCGGATGACGCTGTAGTATACAGAGAAGTTGCAGCATTAGAAAATTGCAACGAAATGCAGGAAGATCTGCAGCGGATAGGCACTTGGTGCAGGGAGTGGCAACTCACCCTTAACATAGACAAATGTAATGTATTGCGAATACATAGAAAGAAGGATCCTTTATTGTATGATTATATGATAGCGGAACAAACACTGGTATCAGTTACTGCAGTAAAATATGTGGGAGTATGCGTGCGGAACGATTTGAAGTGGAATGATCATATAAAATTAATTGTTGGTAAGGTGGGTACCAGGTTGAGATTCATTGGGAGAGTCCTTAGAAAATGTAGTCCATCAACAAAGGAGGTAGCTTACAAAACACTCGTTCGACCTATACTTAAGTATTGCTCATCAGTGGGGGATCCGTACCAGGTCGGGTTGACGGAGGAGATAGAGAAGATACAAAGAAGAGCGGCGCGTTTCGTCACAGGGTTATTTGGTAAGCGTGATAGCGTTACGGAGATGTTTAGCAAACTCAAGTGGCAGACTCTGCAAGAAAGGCGCTCTGCATCGCGGTGTAGCTTGCTGTCCAGGTTTCGAGAGGGTGCGTTTCTGGATGAGGTACCGAATATATTGCTTCCCCCTACTTATACCTCCTGAGGAGATCGAGAATGTAAAATTAGAGAGATTCGAGCGCGCACGGAGGCTTTCCGGCAGTCGTTCTTCCCGCGAACCATACGCGACTGGAACAGGAAACGGAGGTAATGACAGTGGCACGTAAAGTGCCCTCCGCCACACACCGTTGGGTGGCTTGTGGAGTATAAATGTAGATGTAGAAATGTAGATGTAGATGTACCTGTTCAGTGACTTCATATACTACCTCTATTACTTCATCTTCTGGTTGTTGCGTCGGCATATACGCCTGAATTACTGTTGTTGGCGTTGGTTTTCTGTCTACTCTGATAGTTATTAGTATCAATGAACTGTTCAGAGTAACTCATTCCTGACCTACCTTCCTATTTATGACAATTCCTACTCCCTTTATACCATTTTCTGCTGCTGCTGATGTACCTCTATATTCATCTGATCAGAAATCTTTCTTTCTGTTTCGCTGACCCCACTATATCTAGACGGAGCCTCTGCACTTTCAGACTTTCCACATTCCGCTCGTAGAACGAGACCCTTTCGTTGATTATTCGATATTTTTTTCGTGTTTATCTTTACCTTGGCAGTCCCATCCTAGAAATCAGAATAGGGGACTAATCCCTTTCCTTTTGCCAACGGACAGATCACCATGACCCTTTTTCAATTACAGGCCACATAAGCAGGCGATGCATATCAAGTGTCTTTAATGTAATGGTTTCATTGCCTTCTGCATCCTCCGGTCGTTGATCATCTTCTGCCTTTTTAGGAGCAATTCCCCATCACAAGGGCAAGATGGTGTCCTGAATCTCCATCCGTCCCTTAGTCCTCTTGACAAGACCGTTGGCAGAACACGCGTGACTCGTTATGCCGGAAGTCTTCGACTCCCATTACTGATGATTTTTATTCAAAATTTAAGAAATGGCTGAGATCGAATTAGGACCCATGAAGCTTTTGCACTGTAGGCCAATTCTCTAATATTCGACCTCCGAAATTGTAGAAAACAATTTCAGCCCTAATAATCAAGAGGATATGCTTATGGTTACTGTTATGGATTTTTTACCTCAAGGTAAAAGAATCAGTTCTGTTACATAGGTGTGGGACCTCAACTAGGCTGTTGGAATATGGGCCAACGAACATAAAATCTCATCATCGTCTCATACGACTGCGAGCAACTTTATCAACCTCCCTATAGCCCTCACCTGGCATCCATAAAATATCCGTTGTTGTTACACTAGTAAAACCATTGAGAAGGTCAGCGGTACCGAAGGACTATTATGTCAAAGCAATCGTTCAAGCAAATAGATGAACTGTGCACAAAGTTTGTATTTACACGAGCGCCAACATCAGGTTGTCCTAACGTGTTCACAAAACGACACTGACATATTCTGCAAGGCCCGACCCATTCTATTTGCCTCGTGGGAAGCGGTAAAAATGGAACTGGACAGGTTACCTAAGGAAAGTGTCTTCGATCCAATCGCGTCAAGTGCATGTGCTACGCCGTTAGTAATCAACAAGCCAAACGTTTCCTTACGATTGTTGTGTGGTGACCTAAAACCCAGCAGAAACGCGCAACGGTCAAATCGATACCTACAATATAGACGCCATCAGAACTTTTAATGAAATTACAAGGGGGAAGTTTTTCTCAAACGTAGACATAACGTAGTCATTTCTGTAATTGCCTATTGACGTGGCGTCACAGCACTTCAAGGTCGTCATTTCGGATTATACTATGTTAAACGCCTATCATTCGGTATCACAAGTGCTGCCGCCATGTTTGAACTTTATCGCTAACAACTCATTCAACAGAGTCCAACTTCTGATAACTACCTTTATGATGTCACCGTTATAAGTGCACAATGCGACGAGTGTTTACGCAATCTTAAATCTGTTTCAATAGATAAGGAGTTAGGTGGCGGCGTCGATTAGATTAGATTAGATTAGATATATGAGAGACAGTTCTTCCCAGTATACATCGAGTACGTACGTCAGTTCTAGAATCAGACGGCACAGTTCTTACACAATAATATGTCAGAGCAATTGCCGAGCGAGGTAGTGCAGAAATTGCAGTCGCATTTGGGATTGCGATGCGGCAGTTCAAATTCCACTAAAGCCGTTAAGATTTAGCTTTTCCATGATTTCTCTGAACTGCTTCAGGCGAACCGCGGGGCACGGTCTACGTTATTCTCCGTCTTTCCTAAATCCATGTCTGCACTCTGTCTCTAATGTCTGCGTCGTTGACGGGACTTAAAACCCTAATTTTAGTTCCTTCCTTCGAAACGAGTGAGAAGTTGCCCTTCAAATTTAAAGCAACTGTGGGCATTCCTCTGTAAGGGGAACTACTGCGTGAAGTTAATTTCTAAAGCAACCCATTTAACGCACCCAGTGAATCATCTGCCACAGACAATAGTGTTTTTCAGTTGGTCACAAGACGAGGAAAGCTTTTTAATACTTGAAAACGGTATTAAGGTCAACTGACGTTTTCACCGGAACAGTCTATAGTATTACATTAGGTGCATCACAAAATGATACAGGCGCCGTCTTAGAGCACACAAGACAACATGGAATAATCAGTAGCGTAAGCGTTCAAACCGCTATTGTGCGCCGAAAATAATTTTTTTCCAAATCGTGAAAAATCTTTTACTATACATAAAGCCATGTGTTTTTCTTCAGAACGAAGTTGAGTTGAGTACTCTTTATATACAGCGTGTAACGTTTGTAAGTACACTCCGCACTCCGTCTTCAGTTCACAAGTGGCCCATCAGGACCATCCGACCGCCGTGTCATCCCCGGAGGAGGATGCGGATAAGAGGGGCGTGGGGTCAGCACACCGCTCTCTTGGTCGTTATGATGGTTTTCTTCGACCGGAGCCGCTACTATTCGGTCGAGTAGCTCCTCAATTGGCATCACGAAGCTGAGTGCACCCCGAAAAGTGGCAACAGCGCACGGCGGCCTGGATGGTCACCGATCCAAGTGCCGGCCACGCCCGACAGCGTTTAACTTCGGTGATTTCACGGGAACCGGTGTATCCACTGCGGCAAGGCCGTTGCCAACGTTTGTAAGTGCAGGTATTTTTATATGTGGTGCCTTAATAAATGCACTCCTCAGTATGTTGGTTGTTTTTCCTCTGCGTCGAACAGTCTTCCCGCAAACACGTCACAAACTTTACGACCTGACGTTTTCTGCATGGTCATAACTGCACCACTAACTTGGACTCCTACTGTCAGTACAAACTAACCGCTTTGCGTCCACACGTCGACAGATCAACAGCTGACCTACTGCCATGGGAAAATAAGCTGTAATGGCTTGCTGTTGCCACTTGTATTATCCTACATAAAAACAGATAACTTGTAACAGCTATAATTATTAGTGTGCGGATGACGTAAACACTGACGTAATGTTGTTCAAAAAACAGTCCTCAGTCACTAGTGTAAATATCTTCAAATTAATACACTTAAACTGGTATAGATATGCGAACACAGAGATGTGTAAACAGGCAGAATATGGCACTGCGGTCGGCAACGCCTATATAAGATAACAAGTGTCTCGCGCACTTGTTAGGTCGGTTACTGCTGCTACAGTGGCAGGCTATCAAGATCTGAGTGCGTTTGAACGTTGATTATAGTCGGTGCACGTGCGATGGGACACAGCATCTCCGAGGCAGAGATGAATTGGCGATTTTCTCGTACGACCATTTCACGAGTGTACCGTGAATATCACGAATCCGGTGAAACATCAAATCTCCCAGATCGCTGTGGCCGGAAAAAGATCCTGCAAAAACGGGACCAACGACGGCTGAAGAGAATCGTTCAACCTGACAGAAGTGCAACCCTTCCACAAATTGCAGCAGATTCCAATGCTGGGCCATCAACGAGTATCAGCGTGCGAACTGTTCAACGAAACATCATCGATATAGGCTTACGGAGCTGAGGGCACACTCATGTACCCTTGATGACTCCACGACACAAAGCTTTTCGCCGCGCTTGGGTCCGTCAATATCGAAATGGTACTGTTGATGATTGGAAACACGTTGCCTGGTCGGGCGAGTCTCGTTACAAATTGCATCGAGCGGATGGACGACAACCTCATGAATCCATGGACCCTGCATGTCAACAGGGGACTGTTCAAGCTGATGGAGACTCTGTAATGGTGTGGGGCGTGTGCACTTGGAGTGGTATGTGCCCCTGATACGCTTAGATACGACTCTGACATGTGACACGTACGTAAGCGTCCTGTCTAATCACCTGCATCCATTCACGTCCATTATGCGTTCCGACTGACTTGGGCAATTCCAGCAGGACAAAGCGACACCCCACACGTCCAGAACTGCTACAGAGTGGCTCCAGGAACACTGTTCCGAGTTTAAACCCTTCCGTTGGCCACCAAACTCGCCTGACATGAACATTTTTGACCGTATCTGGGATGCCTTGCAACGTGCTGTTCAGAAGAGATCTCCACCCCGTCGTACCCTTAACGGATTTATGGACAGTCCTGCAAGCTTCGTGGTGTCAATTCCGTCCAGCACTACTTCAGACATTAGTCGAATCCGTGACTCTTGTTGCGGAACTTCTGCATGCTCGCGGGGGCCCTACACGGTATTAGGCAGGTGTGCCAGTTCTTTGGCTCTTCAGTGAACATAACTGCCACATCCGCATTACGAATTAGTAAATACAAGGGCTGTCATTTTCTCCATGACTCATGTTGGAAAATGCCTGGGACATAATAGACGCCATACCGCTGTATCGATACTCGGGCTCAGAGAGCCTCTTTCAACAGCACTGAGTTCCGTGTTCCGTGACGGGAAGGCGCCTTTCGCACGATTGCGGAAATTTAAAGGTTCGGCGCATACTCTGGATGGATCAGGATCAGGACGCCAGTGGAGGGACCCCACATGAAGTCAGCTGGCGGGAAAGGGCAATGTGTGAAGAGCGGCTTACCGTTCGATGTATGGGGAAGGCGTGCTAGCGGAACACACGAGGACTGGAGCCGTCAGTGGTGCGTCTGAGCGCTATCGAGCAAGCGTGTAAGTGCGCCTGTCTGTTTCCTCTTGCTCATATACTAGAGAAACAGCACATAGGAACTTCGGTTTTAGGAATGATGAGTGTCCTTGTCAAACTGTGCTCCGATTTTGTTTACAGTGTGTTAACTGGTCACCATTGATGTATGATTGTGAGACGTTATGATAATGATGTTGCGTTATTCCGTCCTTGCCGGTAGTTAAAGTATGCTAAGATACGAAATATTGCGGCTTGTTTATGGTTCACACTTCTAATGGCGGTTTTTTCACGACGTCCATTCACTAGTTTTGTCCCTGAAGTTGTTAAACATGCAGCGCTTCTCATCTGGTCATTGAATGCTGTGTTGATTTTCTCAAAGAAGGTTAATGTTAATTGCAAGGCAAGTTTTTTGCGGTAATCAGTTTCATTAGATGGTACATTTGTGCCGTGAATGACGGTATTTGTTTGGGGTAAACAGTGCTCTTGTTTTCTAAAGGGAAGAGCCTCGCCGCTAGCAAAACGTACTGCACAGCTTTTCTTTTTGTGCACGTGTACCCTTGTTTTAACGTTCTCATGCAAAGGCAACGTACCGGCCATTTGTAAACGTAACTGCACGGTAATTTTCACCGTACACAAAAGGACAACGTTAACTATATAGCTGTTGGTTAAAAGGCAATGTTATGGAGGCAATGTGTACGTGTTCTAGCCTCATACCTCTTACGAGTGTCATGACCGCAACATACCACGTACGCCAGTTTGCTCGCAGATGAACAGATGCCAATCGAATTGGGCGCCACTCTCTGCGGTGGTCTCCGGGGGCAGACCTCTGATGAAGATAGACATCCACGCAGGCCAAACTATTGCCGCTAGAGCCAAACACACCTACAACCTGCGGACTTGTCCTTCCACCAAAACAAAGTGTGCAACGGGCATTGCACAGAAACAACTAAGCGGCAGCATTCCTAGGAAGGGATCATCAAGCTGACGTCTAGTTCTTCTGTTCACAGAGAACTCCACATCGGCCTCTGGAGTAGCAGCCGCCAGACGATCAAATGCACAGTGAACCTGGAGCCATCATAATCTTCAATGGACATGGCAGACGACGTCGTTACCACAGATCCAGCGCGCAGTCGGAGAGCAACGTTGGAATGCCATTGTGGTACAAAGTCGCCCTATACAGTAAATTCGAGACGGGAGGGGGAATGGACATTTTACATCTGGGCCAGAACTATTGCTCGAATGCACGGCGAAACAAATGAAGATCGCGACTAACACATGGGGGCTGTCACCACTACAGTATGAACCTTCACTGTTTACCTTTTGCTTTCGCCACTGAATCACCTCTGAACATAATATACCTCAGATTGACTTCCGTTATTGGAATTTTTGTGGTTGTTTCGTTCTTCGTTGTGTATGCACATGTTTCATTCACGATCCTTCCGTTTAACTTACAGACAGGCTTGGGCATTCCTTCCGGAACACTACAATTGCATTTACGTAGCTTGTGCAATCAAATACCAAATTTGGTTTATAACGTACTATGCCCCAACAGAACAAATAGTCCTGTCACGGAAAAGCCACGCATAGCACTTCCGTCCGTTACTGCTACACTATAACCTCAAAGCTGGAGGCAGTTTGTATAATGAAATTATTTTTATTCAAGCAGTTATAGTATAAAGAAGCAGAGCAGTGTTACCCTCTCAGACGAATTTTGTTATGTTGACCGTGTTGAACCTAACGGAGGTGGCTTATCGGAAGTGAAAGTCGAAATTACGTAAATATTTAAACAGAAACAAACAATGTTTTACCTGTCTACACTGTTCAAAGAATAAAGAAAACGGTCTCCAGCCTAATAAGGCAAGAGAATAAGTAACGTTCTTATTCAAGATCTGAAAATAAGTAACTTCAATGGGCAAACACAGCCTATACTTTTGTCACTCGAGAGTGCAATGAACTCTGACATCTGCATATGTTCACGGTAAGGTTGGATCTGACAGAGCAGAACAAACTATTTGCATAAATATAACAGATAACCATACACACTATTACTTTCAGGGCTTATTCAAACTGATTGGTATTCATAACATTACTATTAATATTCACTGTGGAATCATAGATTGGACATAGGTTCAGTATTACATTTCAAACATTTTCCTATCTGACAAAAATTGTAAATGTAGTTCACTGCATTATTATGAACTGGTCATAGGTTAAGTCTCTCTCGGCTGAATACTTTTCTATGTAGAATGAAAGTTAAGTGTATTTCACTAACAAACAATTTCTCACTGAATTTTGAATAAAAAAAGTTACTCTTTTCATAGATAGTGGTCTTTCTATTAATTGTTATTTACCATGAGCATAAAGGATAAACTGTGGATCCTATTACACTATTAATATGCACTTTCAATACACAGGAGGAACCCAATATTGTACAGAATTTGACTTGAATAGCAAGAGTAATTAAAACATTCTATACTTAAGTAACTTTGTGCATTTGAACTACTTTCAATGGAGGGGGGCCCTTAATCTTGCCCTCTGTAGCAGAGCAAACTAAACACACTTTCAGTACACTAGAGAAACAAGTACTTAGCAAGCATGAACATATAACTCTCAACAGTTGCAGTTCTGAACTTTTACTGCAGTAAAACACAAATTTGAGATATTTGTAAGGCCCTTTCAACAAACAATATTAATTTTAGCACACTCTAATGCCATATTAATTTTAATATGCCCTTAATAAAGGGCACTCCGTAAATACTTTAGCGTGGGAGGGACCCTAAGTGGATACGTGACTGACGATAAATCACGGCAGCTACAAGAGTTCACTCAAATTTTGCCTTATATTTGGGAACACTACAACATCCTATGAGCTGATCCTTCACTGTACATTAGTATAGTGTTCCATTACAGTGATTGCGCAATGTGGTGGCGATTGCATGTTGGTAGGTGGATTTGCAGGTAGAATTGCTGGACTCCGCATCTCTTGGTGGCGATGATAGATAACAATTTCAGAATAGTTCTAGCTCTTTTTCCATCCGTCCAAGGCACTGGAAAACGTCAGGAAAAGCCTCTCTCGGAATCAGCACAATACACAACTTTTACATGAGTAGTTGATAGTTTGGTAGCTCGTCCCCGACTGACTCATGGCTCAACCTTTTCTACCTAGGCCAACCACAATTTGCGCGCGCTACACAGTTCCGTTCCCGAGGGGACCCACAACACCTTTTACATACGAAATAACTAAGAACCCTAAGTGAAGGTCAGCAGTTTACATAACAGCAAACGAACATTTTAAATAAAACAGAACATTTGTATATATTGGTAGTTCTGCACAAAATTATTTAAATAAAATAATTTAATTTTAAAGATAACCAAAGAGATTATATGAGGAAGACAAAAGATCATTTGTTCATATTGTGCATATTACAGAGATTACACTTCATTACAGTATCGAATTAATCGTACACTAATTACAGAAGTTCAACGTTGGGATGTTGAACAAAATAGAAAGCTAAATGAATCAACAAAGAGTATGTAGTGTGTAAGCTATGGTGTTACAGTGTTTCAGACGTGCTTAGAATGACCTCACTTCTCGTGGCTGTGGTTATCATTTGTGTTGTGCCAGTGCTTCAGTGAGTGTATTTTACACTGTACAGTGAAAGAGTTCGACACTAGAGTTCGTTCTGTACCGTCTAATAATTCCCAAAATACATCTCTCCATCGATCACAGAGTCTTCTATTTTTTATGATTAACATTTTAAAAGTTTTTATCTCACCACCATAAGTCAAAATTGGAAATGCTGATTATAAATCTCCAGTTCCTGACACGTTACAAGCTCCATTTTGCCAGAATCACACCATACTATTTTTACTTTTCTGTATATGTATTTTCCTGTTCGTACTGCCGTCTTCAGATTTCTGAAATATGTAACCTCATCAACTCTTTCTACGATTTCATTTTAAATTCTATTACTCCTTTCCACAGACATGACTTCACTATTTAAGTCACAGTGAAGATGATGTTCAACCCTGTTTTCACTGTGTTTCTCTTCCATCAGTTGGAGTTTACCTGCGCTAGAGGAAACAATTATCATCAGAAAAACTAAATCGGTTCAATTATGTTCCAGCAATACGTATCCCTTTTCGGTTTTTTTTCCATTTTAAGGACACACAGACTTCCCTTCGAACGTGTGAAAATATTGGTAATAAGGATTCATCTTGAATGAGTCTTCCTTCAAATCAGAACTTCACACCGCCCTGCTAATTTCTAATGGAAGTTGTAGCGTCGATTATATTTTCAGTATATTGTTCTAAGTTGAATAAATTCTTTGTTTCTGAAGAGTTGGTAGTAAATATTTTGTTGATATTGAATCAACGCTTTTAAAAATCTAAGACTGAGTGGCGATTCATACGTACTGCGCCGCTCTGCAATTTTGTTCACGGCTTGAAAGTCGTCACTTGTGCTATATCCACTCCTAACTCTAATATATTCATTTGCTTAACTACAATCCTGTGTTATTTTCTACGTTGGTCGTGATAATTTTAGCGCTTATGTGGTGTAGGCAAGTTGGGTTGTAGTTTTTATTTTTTGTACTTAGTGTTCTTTCTTTTCATAGAGTGCAGTTGCAGCATTACTCCAGCTTTGAGAAACCACCTCCGTTTGTGAACGTTCTGTAAACACTTTAGCAGTTTCCTTTTCTATAATTGAACCTCAAGTTTTAAACATTTCTAGTCAAACACCGTCTTGTCCTATGGTTTTCCTTTCGTCAAATCTCTAATGGTTTTATACACATTATCTGACATTTTCCGATATCATTATGTTGTATTACCCCATAAATTTCTGTTCAGCTCACTGACGATTTGATGACATTGGAGATCTATCGGCCTGCACAAAGAACTCAGCGTCTGCCTGCTCATGAGGGCCAAACACAGGGCAGGGAAGACACTGTGCCATTTTTCTGCAAGCTGTCATGTTGCTGTCAGGTCAGAGAGCAATCCTGCTGTGGGATAATTAGTGCTTAATGGAGAGAAGCAGTAAGCTGTGGTCCGTGCAGCCAAGTGTCCCATTTTCATGTATACGTTCCGGTCAGTCCAATGCAAAGAGGCCGCGAATGATGCCCGAGATGCTGTTCCTTAACACGTCGTATCTTGTCCTCTAGCTGGAGGGCCTCTACCACCATTTTGCGGTTCTTGGGATGTACTAATCACTTTTTGCCACATTTCGACTGTTTGCGTTTTTTATTCTATTTAGTCTAGTATAAATTTAAGTGGGTATCTGTATTCGATTGTAGCACCTATTTTGATCTACTAAAACTTAATGTTCTGTATGGGCTTCATTCTAAGCTATTAGGACGCATCAAAGTTTGAATAATCATTTCCACGTAGCACTGCAAAAAGTTAACAAGGACAATGTACAATGATATTGACACCCACCACGAAGCTTGAAATAAAGAAAACAATAAAATAATTAAAAAATGAAAAGTTAGAAATGCTAGGGAGTGCCAGTCCGTGTATTGAAAAACTGTGAACACAGCATAAAGCTCACTTAACTCCATCAGCTCAAGTAATTTTAAAGTGTAAACAAAGCAAAGGCTCCTCTCTATCAAAGAAAGGCAAAGTAGAAGACATCAAATATATCTCTACCGTCATTATTCTCAACAATTATAGAATTAATTCTGAAGTAGTAGAAGTACAACATCGGTCATAGTTGAGTTTATAAAGGTACTATTTCATGACGTAGACAGCGGTAACTGTGTAACAGGAATATTTTTTGATCCGTGGATGACCTTGAACACAAAATTTTAGTGACTAAGCTAGATTCGTTAAGGGTAAGAAGAGCAGCAAATTAATGGTTCCAATCATACTTGGGAACTGGGGTACAGACGATAGAGAGAGCACAGGCCGCAAATGATAATCTTTTTGCAACATATTTATCAGAGCCTCAAGATAGCTCATGTCGTGGTCTTCCGTCCAAAGGCGGTTTGACGCACTTCTCCGGCTTGAGCACGCTACGTAACTATCGCAACCTACAACTTGAACTTGCCTGCTTAGGGTTAGGCCTTGGCCTACCTCTACAGTTTTACAATAGGTGCCTTGTCTCAACTTAGGTGATCTTTTAGTGATTTTTCAAATTCTTCTCTCACTATCATATTCCCTATACCATCTTCATTTATTTCCTCTTCCATTTACACAATACTGTATGATATGTCTTTCATTTATAAAGCCCATCTATTTATTCCTTCCATCTTTCCCTTCTTCGCTTGGTATTCGCTTCCCATCTGAGCTCTTGATATTCACCCAGCTGCTGCTCTCCTCTCCACATTTTTCTTTCATTTTCCTGTATGCAACATCCCACAGTCACGCATGTTTCTACAGCTCTGCATTTCTCCTCAAGCCACTCGTGCTTTGCTATTTTTCACTTTCTGACAATTTAATTTGAAGAAGTCAATATCGTCTTTTGCCTGCTTCATTTGCTGCACTTTTCTGTTTTCTCCTTACATCAGTTAATTCAGTGTTTCGTCTGTTATCGAACAGTAGTATCTTAGGAAGATAACTGTACTTTAAACACATCAGTGGCTTTCCAGGCAGCGTTATGCATAGAGAAAAAATACCAATTAAATTAATAAATACTAGTTAAATTGTTTATAAAGTGTATAAGAATAGCGATGTATGCGATACGATAAATAGATAAGTAAAATACTTTTTGCGAATGACAGGCACAGTTTAATTGCAGACAAAACCCAAGAACGCCAGATAAAGTGAGTAAAGCCTTAACATGTGTTTAAAATTGGCCGCAAGCAATAAATTAACGCTGAGCATAAAGGAAAAAAACCGCGTGAATTTCAGTTTGAAAAGGAAAAACATTAAATGTAGACGACAATACCATAGACGGTGTAGCACACGCAGCATTTTTAGAGATACACGACTGTCAGCTGAAACGGAATGACAGTGCAAGGATACTAGCAAATTTAATCAGTATGTTATGCCTATAGACTCCTGCAACCAGTGCGTAACAGTAAGTGCTCCTATGAACACTTACATTCTAGGTATGTTATCAGTTTTTGGGGATAAAGTGTGCATAATATTCCACAACATTCAAACTACGGAAAAGGACGACAAGAAAAATGAAAACAATAATGAGGCTCATTGTAAATATGTCTTTAATAGATGAGGATTCTAACTACATCATCGAGTAGATCCATCAAACACTTTGCACATAAAGGTAAACATTAATAATTACTACACGTTAATGGAACAAGAGCTATCGATAAAAATAAAACAAAACACTCAAAACAGTATTTACAACCAGCGAATCATACTGTACAATGAACTGCCCAAGTAAATGAATAATGTAATTAAAATTAACATATGCATATGATGGCTTCCTCAGACAATGTCAGTCTGAATAAAATCCTATTTCCCCAAAAGAATTAATTCAAATTCAAATCAATACATGTAAAAAGGTATTTGAGGTATACTATTTAAATCATAGATACAGTATTTTATATGATGGCTTAAATAGCAGAAATTAGATGTTGACTGGTGGTATAAGTGTTGGGCTGCATAAGAAAAGAGGGCAGGCATGCTGGTCGTCAATGTTTCAGTCGATTGCTGTGTCTAGGCCTTGCACTTAGTCAGCTACAACCGACAACATAGATGCCCTGCACTTTGTCAGTCATAACCAACAACACAGATGGGTTATACGGGCACGAACCTTGCAGAGGCAGCTCTTCAGACAACAGCGAAGGGATGGACACACTCCAGCCAGCCACTAGGCGACTTTCCAAGTGCCGCAAGAGGTCACTGACACCGTGAATCTCTTCTCATCCACGGACCATAAGGCCAAAGCAGTACATGCAATATTCCAGCACCCGGCAGTATTTTGGCTGGCGCCCGGTCTACGCTCAGAAAATCGCTTCGAGTGAGTTTCCTGGGCCAGGCGCCGAACCTCTGGAACGTCAACGTCGTCGTCCATGTCGACTTTTGCCATCAGAAGCTGCCAGCTACGCACCTACACTAGTCGTGGCCTATCAGTAAAGAGACAAGGCATCCGATGCCATGACCAGCAATTGTACTTTATAATATTTGTCTCTGCTTTTCACTGGCAATACGCCGAACTTAGACTTTTGTGCATCCCTTCGAAACTTTAACTTTTACTCGTACTCTCGAGATTTTAAATTTTGAGCATCCCTTCCAGACTGATTGTGGCAAGCTTAGTACATGGACAGCGGATTTTGGAACTTTCAGATTACTATGACATTTTCGGGCCTTCAGTCTTCAGAGATTATTGTTCTTTCAGTATTCAAAAAGTGACCCATTTTCAATTATTGTGTTCTATACTAACTCCCATTAGAATATGCTGTTTGTGTATGTGTTACAATAAACTTCAGATTCATTTTCCACTTGGATGTTTTTCCTGCGCCACCTTCGGCGGGCACATCACTGATCACGGCTGACCACCATAAGGGACTTCATATCTGTGTCTGTCATCCGAAAACAAGTAGTGAACTTATTGTGTCGTCCTGCGCCATTGGCTGGAAACTAGCTATTACCATCCCATGGATAGGTTGCCGTTAACACCACAATACGAACGGATTCCTATTTGGAGTGGTGCCGCTGGCGTAAAACATGAGTGGCGTCGCATTATGTTTAATAATGAATCTCGTTTCTGCATTTCCGTGGATGATCATTGTCGGCGAGCATGGCGGCGACCAAGGGAGAGGTCCCATTCTTCCAGTGTTTTGGGGAGACACAGCGGTGTTATTCCTAGTGTCGTGGTGTAGATGGTCATCGGGTATGACTTCAAGTGACAGTTGGTAGTGACTGCGGATACTCTGACGGCACGACGGTATGTCACAGACATTTCGCGTCCTCATGTATTGCCAGTCGTGCGACAATATCAGTTCCATTTTTCAACAGGACAATCCTTATCCACACATGGCACGTGTCTCTATGAACAGTCTGCATGACCCTGATATACTCGTGTGACCAACAAGATCTGCAGATCTGACCTCTATAGAATAATGTGGAAATATGACTGAAGTAAACTCTGTCCTAGTGCACAGTATCTGGGATATCAAGGACCAGGTACAACAGTTGTGAGCCAGTTTGCTCAGGAGTTTGCCTCAGGAGAGGATCCAATGTCTCTATCCCACCCTACCCAATTGCAGCAGTGCGCGCATCCAGACCAGAGGCTCTACAACGTCTTACTGATGAGTGGGTTCATACTGCCAAGTTGTTTGCAAATTTGATTCAATTTTGTAATCACTGAAACATCACGTACCTTCTCAACTCGTGAATTTTCATTTAATTTCCCCCTCCTCTTCTGGGTGCTTCGCTTTTTTATGTTGGCAGTGAATTTACATTTATTCTGGAAGTAATTTTTGAAGTTTTTCTACTTATAACGAGTTTTTCTTGCAAATTTTTTTTACTGCACTAAAGACCCCACCGTGACGTATATGATCACATTTACTTACCATCATTGGAAGAGAACTTAGTGTGTCAAGGGATACAAAGTTTAGGGATAGGCAACCTGGAAACCGAAGAGTAAGGGAAATACAATACGATCTGGATATACAAATTTCACTATAGAAGACACTGAGTGTAGTATGTAACAGCAAAGCCAATTGAGAATATTGCGGACAAAAATTTAAAAGACGAATATGTATAAGGAAAAATAACATTGTACGAGTGAATATTCAAAGAATTAATAATACAGCATTTTATTGTTTCTTTTGTTATACGTAAGATACGTTCATTAAAATACAGAGTAAATTCAAAATCTCTGTTCGTATCAAGCTGAACGCTAACCTAGCTGCTGCTGATGTGAAACCGTCGTCCATACTTCTTGTAATATATTCTGCACAATTTCCCTGGTATACATATTTTTTCGATAAGAATAACAATACTGCTTGTTAAAAATTGTATCTGATGCTCAATTTTTCATTTAAATATAATACAAAGAGCCCCATCCGCTTCATTTCATAACACAACATGGCACTGGATTGCTATCTCACTTCATGAAGCCATAGGACAAATAAAAGTAGACCAATCAGTACGATCAAACTTTTAGTTGAAAAGTTTCAGGTAATCAGTCACAAAAAAATTAAAATGCATGTGTTATAATTTGCAGGCTTAAAACAGAAAAGTAACTGAAAGTCTTATTAATATTATACAGAAGTAAAACAAGGTGAAGGTGACACATAGGGATCGTAAAACGTTTGGGTGAACTATAAAAAGGAAAAACGTTTTGTTTTGCAGAACGTGGAGTTTAAAAACCCAAATTTAATTCGTACACATGGAAAAGCAGCAAAAGGAGCTTCCAGCAACGGCAAGATGAATAGTTAAAAAGTATTCACGACAAGAATAAAAAATATTCCCTAACAAGTCACTAGGGACTTAACAAATCTCTGTTCGCCTGATGCGGGAGTGACCTGGGTTCTATGAGAATTTGCTGCAGACTGAAAACAGGAGAACTGATGTCCATGTACACTCACTAGTTTATTTAAGCAATCTTAGGTGAAGGAGTATTTTTTCTCTAATGTTCGGATTTTTGTTAAAGACGCAAAAGCTGATACACAATTCCAACTTACAAGTTTATTTTACTCAGTGCTACATATCAGATAAGTACAAAATTTTGAGTCATTATTTGGTTTTAAAGCTCTAACAGTGTTTACTGATGATGGCACAAAGGTGCTCAAACATGTTCAGGCATATTGTCAAAAAACAGTTGTCCACATAATAGACTTAAAATTCAGTAACCAATTCTTTGGTAAATTACACTGGATGCCTCACGTATAAATTAGGTTTCATTTGTAACACTTCTCAAGCTGGAAGTTTTACCCACGGTTGTAATATCTGCAAGGATGGCAAGGCTATCCTCGTGTCTGCTGGAGAGTTAAATTGTATTCATCACGTTGTACAGCCATCGCAAATGGATGCCAACCTGCAACATACAGACATCACGTAGCGTTTTTAGTTGCACTGTTTACAAAATATACATTACTTTCATTTATGTAACAGTAGTAAGCACCCCCACATGTTTGGTCGGAGCTCACGGGGAAGTCAGAGGTTAACAATCCCAGGGAAGAGAGGGGAGTACAAGTAACTAGAATTCATGAAAGAAATAGGTTTTCGTTCCTGTCTTCATTTTTTTTTTTTTTTGACTGGCCACTGAAAAAGCAATGCAACATTTTTTTTCTGAAAGCAGTTTGGTGTTATTCAAGATTCCAACACTCCATATTATTCCCCACTGTTTTGGCTGCAAAACCTCATTGTTAAACAAACTCCTCTCAATACGGTGGCCTTAAGACGCCTTATAACGCCGTGTGACTAGGGCCTCCCGTCGGGTAGACCGTTCGCCGGGTGCAAGTCTTTCGATCTGACGCCACTTCGGCGACTTGCGCGTCGATGGAGATGAAAGGATGATGATAAGGACAACACAACACCCAGTCCCTGCGCGGAGAAAATCTCTGACCCAGCCGGGAATCGAACCCGGGCCCTCAGGATTGACATTCTGTCGCGCTGACCACTTTTTTTAGTCTCATTTTGCTCTATGTTGGTCGTTGAATTTGTTCGTGGCGGACGTCCGATAACACCCCTTCAGGTTCTATGTTGATCCGTTCACTCAGTTTTTTACTACAGAGGGTAGCTAACCCTCTGACCGAGCACGTTGAGCTACCGTGCCGGCACCCCGCTCAGCGACTGGGGGCGGACAAAACGCCTTATGGGAGCTCCTGTATGCCAGCATGGTACCACTGAGCCGGCAGGTTTCGGAATCAATTTCTTGCTGCATCAATAACGTTCCCATCATGCACGTATCTCTTCCAGACAGATGGAAGTCAGAAGTCGAGATATCCAGGCTGTAGGGTGGACGAGGAAGAACACTCCAATTAAGTTTTGTGAACTCCTTTCAGGTAAGCAGACTTGTATGTGAGGCCTTGCGTTGTCACGGAGAAGGAGAAGTTCGTTTACATTTTTGTGACAATGAACACCCTCAAGTCGTTACTTCAGTTTTCTGAGGGTAGCAAAATACACTTCGGGATTGACCGTTACACCATGAGGGGCGGGGGGGGCATAAAACAGAATAACTTTAGGTCGCAGAAGACGGTTGTTATGATTTTATCGGCTGAGGGTGTGGCTTTGAACCTTTTCTTCGAGGGAGAGATGCTACCACACCACTCCATTAATTGGCGTCCGGTTCGAGGTGATGCACCCATGTTTCATCGCCTGTGATGATGATCGACAAAAATTTGTCACGATTAGCCTTGTAACGTGCAAGCAACTCCGCACAGATGGTTCTTCGTTGCCCTTTATAGTCTCCTCCTAGGCAGCAAGGAACCCTAACTGGTGGACAAGCATGTCAGCATTACTAACAGAGAAGTGTAGTTGAGCAGCGAGGTGTTTGATTGTGATCCGTCGATCACCTCGAAAGAGAGTGCCAACCGGGGGTCACAGCTGTGTGTGGTAAGCCGCCACGCGATAGATCAGACAGGTTGCAGCAAACATGCTGCGATGATGACAGATGCCTCGTCCAACGACCTATCTGCCAGGTCGTAGACATTCTCCTAACGTCTATGAATATCTGGTTTTCTTAACCACCCTGCTTGGAATGCACTGTGTTACAGATGCCATTTTGAAGTCTATGTAGCGCCTAACGGGGCGCCTATCAGAAATTCATGAACTATAGGGGCTATTACACTATGTCCCACAACAAATTCCGCATTTTTTCAAAGGAAACAGGCGAGAAAAAATTTTGCTGTATTACTTACTGAACACCCTTCGTATATTATAACGTTTCGATTGTGTAGCAATTTTCAAGCAACTGCATACGGATCAGAAAAACGTAATTAGCATAAAAGATGCAAATTAACTATTGGTAACAGTCAACAGAATAAAAAGAACACTTACAATATGTAACCCGTGTAATACATATGCTTTGGATTACAGCCATTAAATTTCATGGGCAGTGTGCAGTTTGCCTGATATGCAATAAAGTAAAATTAAAAATAAATACTGTGCAAGTACAGTCAAAAATAGTACATAGGCATTAGATGAAAACGTGATATAATAAAACAATATAAGGTATTACCGACCTCGAGAACTGTACCCATGATATCCAGTTATGTGCAAACAGTAGCACACAGTCAATCCATTTACTAGTGTGTGTACCTCCATTCTGACGACCCTTAAATTTACCTACTACTGGTTTGCCATCTGAATTATTCATATTCATACAACTGCTGCACTTTTCTCTAAAAATTTATTTGTACTGTAGGCTGCTTCTACATTTCCCACAAGCATTCATACTTCTAGAGTCTTCCGTCTGTCTTCTGACCATTCTTGCTTAGCCAGTTTGCACTTTCTCTCAATCTCATTTTTCCTTTCGCCTCCTTCATTTACATTATTTTTATACACTGAACAGCTAAAGAAACTGGTACACCTGCCTAATATCGTGTAGGGCCCTAGCGAGCATGCAGAAGTGCCGCAACACGACGTGGCATGGATTGCACTAATGTCTGAAGTAGTGCTGGAGTGAACTGACACCAAGAATCGTGCAGGACTGTCCATAAATCCGGAAGAGTAGGAGGGGATGGAGATCTCTTCTGAACATCATGTTGCAAGGCATCCCAGGTATGCTCAATGTTCATGTCTGGGAAGTTTGGTGGTCATCGGAAGTGTTTAAACTCAGAAGAGTATTCCTGGAGCCACTCCGTGGCAATTATGGACGTGTGAGATGTTGCATTGTCCTGTTGGAATTGGACGAGTCCGTCAGAATGCACAATGGACATGAATGGATGCAGGTGACCAGACAGGATGCTTATGTACGTGTCACCTGTCAGAGTCGCATCTAGACGTATCAGGGGTCCCATATCACTCCAACTGCACACGCTCCACATCATTACAGAGCCTCCACCACCTTGACCAGTTCCCTGCTGACATGCAGGGTACATGGATTCATGACGTTGTCTCCATATCGATACACGTCCATCCGCTCGATACAATTTGAAACGAGACTCATCCGAACAGGCAACATGTTTCCAGTCATCCAAAGTCCAATGTCGGTGTTGACGGACCCAGGCGAGGCCTAAGGTTGTGTGTCGTGTAGTCATTAAGGGTACACGAGTGGGCCTTCGGATCCGAAAGCCCATATCGATGATAATTCGTTGAATGGTTCGCACACTGACACTTGCAGATGGCCCGGCATTAAAATCTGCAGCAATTTACGAAAGGGTTGCACTTCTATCGGGTTGAACGATTCTCTTCAAATCTTGCAGCATCTTTTTCCGACCGCAGCGATGTCGGGGATTTGATGTTTGATTGTATCCCTGATATTCGTGGTACACTCGCGAAGTGGAAGTACGGGAAAATCTCCACTTCATCGCTACGTCGAAGATGGTGTGTCCCATCGCTCATGCGGCGACTGTTTCACAACGTTCAAAATCACTTGAATCTTGATAACCTGCCATTGTACCAGTAGTAACCGATCTAACAACTGCGCCAGACACTTCTTGTCTTATATAGGTGCTGCCGACCGCAGCGCCTACTCTGCCAGTTTACGTATCTCTGAATCTGGATACGCATCCCTATACCATTTTTTTTTTGGCGCTTCAGTGTATTTCTCTCTTTATCAATTAAATTCTATGTTTCTTGTTATCCAAAGACAGGACTTATCTTTTTACGTGTTTGACCCTCAGCTGCATAAATTATAGAGTCTCTCTTCAGTTACAAGTGGAGAGAACCAAAACAGGCGATGATGAATTAATAAAACTGGGTGGCAATATGATTAGTATGGTAAAGAAGTCACTCATTCCAGTTATGTAAAAGCGCTGTTACGTGAAAGGGCTGCTCGAGTCTTTTGGATACCCGCCAGCTCGGAAGACATCGAAGTAATTCAGAAGCGTGATAGTACACACATCAAGAAAAGTTTTGCATCACGTGGGGTCCCAGATACAATATCACGTGGATATTGTATCACAGGCACAGCCCCTTTGACTGTTGAGAGATGTCACTAAACCCGCCCAAAGATGTAAAAAACCATGCGTAAGCAGCGCATATTAGACGGAGGGGGTCCGACAGCCGATCAGTTCCAGTCAGTCCACCAGGAAGGAGGTATACGGCTCGTGATGTCTGCAGTTCAACCATGCCTAGATGGTCAATACCGCGGTTCGATCGCGTCCGCATTGTTACTTTGTGCCAGGAAGAGCTCTCAACAAGGTGAGTGTCCAGGTGTATCGGAGTGAGCCAAAGCGATGTTGTTCGGACATGGAGGAGATACAGAGAGACAGTAAAATGTCGATGACATGCCTCTCTCAGGCCGCCCAAGGACTATTACTGCAGTGGATGACCGTTACCTACGGATTATGGCTCGGAGGAACCGTGACAGCAACGCCACCATGTTGAATAATGCTTTTCGTGCAGCCACAGCACGTCAGGTTACAACTCAAACTGTGCCCAATAGGCTGCATGATGCGCAACTTCACTCCCGACGTCCATGGTGAGGCCCATCTTTGCAACCACGACACCATGCAGCACGGTACAAATGGGCCCAACAACATGCCGTATGGACCACTCAGGATTGGCATCGCGTTCTCTCCACCGATGAGTGTCGCATATGACTTCAACCAGACAATCGGATGAGACGTGTTTGGAGGCAACCGGGTCAGGCTGAACGCCTTAGACACACTGTCCAGCGAGTGCAGCAAGGTGTGGGTTCCCTGCTGTTTTGCGGTGGCTTCATGTGGGGCCGACGTACGCGCTGGTGGTCATGGAAGGCGCCGTAACGGTTGTACGACACGTGAATGCCATCCTCCGACCTATAGTGAAACCATATCGCTAGCATATTCGCGAGGCATTCGTCTTCACGCACGACAATTCGCGCCCCAATCGTGCACATCTTGTGAATGACTTGCTTCAGGATAACGACATCGCTCGACTACAGTGGCCAGCATGTTCTCCAGACAGAATTCCTATCGAACATGCCTGGGATAGATTGAAAAGGGCTTTTTATGGACGACGTGAGCCACCAACCACTCCTTTTTTTTTGTGGTTTTAGGGCGCACAACTTCAGTGGTCATTAGCGCCCTGACTACGTTAAGAATGCCGGCCGAAGTGGCCGTGCGGTTAAAGGCGCTGCAGTCTGGAACCGCAAGACCGCTACGGTCGCAGGTTCGAATCCTGCCTCGGGCATGGATGTTTGTGATGTCCTTAGGTTAGTTAGGTTTAACTAGTTCTAAGTTCTAGGGGACTAATGACCTCAGCAGTTGAGTCCCATAGTGCTCAGAGCCATTTTTTTACGTTAAGAATGCACCGCGAGGCACAAGTTTAAAACAACAACTAAAAGGGAAAACACGATAAAAGACAGACTGACAGGCATAGGATTAAAAAACAGCATCATCAAATGTCCTTAGAGAGGTTTGTCAAATTGATAAAACGAAGAACGCGAGCAGCTGCTCGTGGGTCATCCGCTAAAATGGCATCTAGAGTACATGGCATGTTAAGATCTAGACGCAGTGTGTTAAAATCCGGACAGGACATTAAAATGTGGCGGACCGTCAGCAATTGCCCACATGGGCAGAACGGCGCCGGCGCAGCCGTCAGCAGATGCCGATGGCTGAACCGGCAGTGTCCAATGCGTAACCGGGCCAAAACGGCCTCCTCCCGCTGAGAAGGGCGGGAGGAGGACGTCCAAGCCGCGGGAAGAGGTTTCAAGGCTCGAAGCTTGTTGTCTGTAAGTGCAGCCCAATCGGCATGCCACAGCGATAAAATGCGCCGACAAATTACCCTGCTACAATCCGACGAAGGGACACAGCAAGAAACTGTCCGAGGCTGGAGGACCGCAGCCTTGGCCGCGGCATCTGCAGCTTCGTTCCCAGGGATACCGACATGGCCAGGGACCCACATAAAGCTAACCGGAGAACTGACGTCCACCAGCTGCTGAAGAGAGCGTTGGATCCGGTGCACGAAAGGGTGAACCGGATACGGATCACTGAGGCTCTGGATGGCGCTCAGGGAATCGGAGCAGATGACATAAGCAGAATGTCGGTGGCGGCAGATGTAAAGAACAGCCTGGTAGAGGGCAAAGAGCTCAGCTGTGAAGACCGAACAATGGCCATGGAGCCGGTATTTGAAACTTTGTGCCCCGACAATAAAAGAACACCCGACCCCGTCATTGGTCTTTGAGCCATCTGTATAAATGAAGGTCATATTGATGAACTTCGAACGAAGTTCAACAAAACGGGAGTGGTAGACCGAACCGGGGGGTAACCTCTTTTGGGAGCGAGCTGAGGTCAAGGTGAATGCGGACCTGAGCCTGGAGCCAAGGTGACGTGTGGCTCTCGCCCACTCGAAAGGTTGCAGGGAGTGAAAAATTAAGGTGTTGAAGGAGGCGACGAAAGCGAACTCCAGGGGGTAGCAGGGCAGATACATACAACCCGTATTGACGGTCGAGAGAATCGTCAAAAAAGGAACGATAAGATGGGTGGTCGGGCATTGACAGTAGCCGACAGGCATACCGACAAAGCAGTATATCGCACCGGTAGGTGAGTGGCAATTCGCCAGCGTCAGCATGAAGACTCTCTACGGGACTAGTATAAAACGCTCCGATCGCAAGTCGTAAACCCCGATGTTGTATGGAGTTGAGGCGGCGTAAGATGGATGGCCATGCAGTGGAGTATACAAAGCTCCCATAATCCAGCTTGGAGCGGACGATCGACCGATATAGACGAAGCAGGACGGTTCGATCCGCTCCCCACGACATACCACTGAGAACACGGAGGACATTTAAAGAACGGGTACAACGGGCAGCCAAATATGACACATGTGGAGACCAGCTAAGTTTCCTGTCAAATGTAAGACCTAAAAATTTTGTTGTCTCCACGATTGGGAGAGCAACGGGACCGAGTCGTAAGGACGGTGGGAGAAACTCTTTGTAGCGCCAGAAGTTAATACAGACCGTCTTCTCGGCAGAAAAACGGAAGCCATTGGCGACACTCCAGGAGTAAAGACGGTCAAGAGAGCGCTGAAGACAGCGCTCCAGGACACGTGTACACTGCGCGCTGCAATAGATGGTAAAATCGTCCACGAAAAGGGAGCCTGATACATCAGCTGGGAGGCAATCCATTATTGGATTGATCGCGATGGCGAAGAGAGCGACGCTCAAAACTGAGCCCTGTGGCACCCCATTCTCCTGGCGAAAGGTGTCTGACAGGACAGAACCCACACGTACCCTGAACTGTCGATCCATTAAAAAGGAACGAATAAAAAGAGGGAGGCGACCGCGAAGGCCCCATGTATGCATGGTGCGGAGAATGCCCGCCCTCCAACAGGTGTCGTAAGCCTTCTCCTAATCAAAGAACACAGCCGCGGTCGGGCGCTTGTGCAAGAAGTTATTCATAATGAAGGTCGACAAGGTAACCAGATGGTCAACAGCAGAGCGGCGCCTACGAAATACACATTGTACATTGGTAAGTAGGCGTCGAGACTCGAGCAGCCAAACCAATCGAGAGTTAACCATTCGCTCCATCACTTTACAGACACAGCTGGTAAGCGAGATGGGTCGATAACTGGAAGGCAAGTGCTTGTCCTTCCCCGGCTTAGGAATCGGGACAACAATAGACTCGCGCCAGCATGCGGGAACATGTCCCTCAATCCAGATGCGATTGTAAGTACGAAGAAGAAAACCTTTACCCGCAGGAGAAAGGTTCTTCAGCATCTGAATATGAATAGAATCAGGCCCTGGAGCGGATGACCGTGATCGGCCAAGTGCGTTTTCGAGTTCCCGCATGGTGAATGGCGCATTATAACTTTCACGATTCGAGGAGCGGAAGTTAGGTGGCCTAGCCTCCTCTGCCTGTTTGCGGGGGAGGAAGGCAGGGTGGTAATGAGCGGAGCTCGAAACCTCGGCGAAAAAGCGGCCGAAGGCATTGGAGACATCCTCAGGGGCCACAAGGACGTCATTCGCGACCGTCAAGCCAGAAACTGGTGAGTGGACCTTAGTGCCAGATAGCCGGCGCAGGCTACCCCAGACAACAGAAGAAGGAGTAAAACTGTTGAAGGTGCTTGTGAAAGCAGCCCAGCTGGCTTTCTTGCTTTCTTTAATAATACGACGACACTGTGCACGTAATCGTTTATAATTGATACACTTCGCCACTGTAGGGTGGCGTTTAAAGGTGTGTAAAGCACGTCGACGAGCACGTAAAGCGTCTCTACATGCTGCGGTCCACCAGGGGACCGGTACGCGACGTGGAGAAGAAGTAGGGTGAGGGATGGAATATTCAGCAGCAGCGAGAATGACTTCCGTGAGGTGTGCGACCTGACGATCGCAGCTTGTGAAGGTTTGATCCTGAAAGGTCGCCCTGGAAGAGAAGAGCCCCCCAGTCTGCTTTGGAGATGGTCCAACTAGATGAGCACGGAGAGGGGGTATGCTGCAGGAGATGGATAACACACGGGAAGTGGTCGCTCGAATATGTATCAGAAAGTGCATACCACTCAAACCGGCGTGCAAGTTGGGGAGTACATATAGAGAGGTCTAAATGGGAATAGGTGTGAGATGTGTCCGAAAGAAAAGTAGGGGCGCCAGTATTGAGGCAGACAAGATTGAGCTGGTTGAAAAGGTCTGCTAACAGGGAGCCCCTCGGGCAGGATGCTGGAGAGCCCGAAAGGGGATGGTGGGCATTGAAGTCGCCAGTTAACAAAAATGGTGCAGGTAGCTGAGCAATAAGTTGCATCATGACTGCCCTGGTAACGGCAGATGACGATGGAGTGTAAACGGTACAAATGGAAAATGTAAAAGTGGGGAGAGTAATGCGGATGGCAACTGCCTGCAGGCCGGTGTGCAACGTGATGGGATCGTAGTAAATATCATCCCGGACCAGCAACATAACCCCTCCATGAGCCGGGATACCTACCACAGGGGGTAGGTCAAAACGCACAGAGGTGTTGTGTGCCAAGGCAATTTGATCGCATGGGCGTAGCTTCGTTTCCTGGAGGGCTACGACGAGCGGACGGTGCAAGCGGAGCAGCAACTTCAAGTCCTCTCGGTTGGAGCGAATGCTGCGAATATTCCAGTGAATAAGTGCCATCGTAAGAAGAAAAGGAAGATGAAAGAAGGGGTCACCTCGAAGGCCGCTGAGGGCCTGGCTTCGAGCGAGCACTGCCGCCGCTATCAGTAGGCGGACAGTCATCGTCCATTGGATCTATAGGTTCATCGGCCATCTTGGGAAGATGGTCGGGAGGGGGAGCTTCCTCCGCCGGTGAACGGCCAGATGTTCGGCTACCAGCGGTGCGGCCAGGCGAAACGGATGACGGCCTGGGGCGGCAACCGCTGGGTGGCGCAGGAGAAGAAATGCGCCGTGGCGGAGAAGGAGAACTGTGCTTCCTATGAGCCTTCTTGGAAGGACGTTTGGTGGAAGTACCGGTCGAAGGCTGGGAGGTCGAGGTACGTAGGAAGTCTGCACGGGACGGTTCCTTCTTGAAGGCCCGTGCATCAGACTTCTGGGTCTTTGTCTTAGCAGAAGCTGATGAAGGGGCTGGTGTCTGTGGGGTGATGGGACGAAGAGGAGACGTCGACCGCGCGATCTTAGCACTGGCCGAACGGACGACCGTGGTGCTGAAGGTCAGATCACATGTCTGGGTTGCCACCTCCCTGGTAGTCCGAGGAGAGGCGAGGACAGTACTGTATTTCCCCGCTGGGAGCAGCGTGGGCTTCCTACTAGCCAATAGCTTGCGAGCAGCCGAGGTGGACACTTTCTCTTTGACCCGAATTTCTTGGATACAGCGTTCTTCCTTATAGACAGGACAGTCGCGGGAGGATGTGGCATGGTCACCCTGACAGTTCACACAACGAGGAGACGGAGGTGGACAGTCACCCTCATGGGCATCCCTGCCACAAGTGACACATTTAGCCGCATTGGAACAAGACTGTCGAGTGTGATTGAAACGCTGACACTGGTAGCAGCGCGTAGGTGTCGGGACATAGGGGCGAACAGAAATAACCTCGTAGCCCACCTTGATGCGCGATGGCAGCTTAACACTATCGAAGGTCAAGAAAAGTGTCCGGGTCGGTACAAGGTCATTGTTGACCTTTTTCATGACCCAATGGACAGCCGTCACGCCCTGCTCAGCGAGGAAAGATTGAATCTCCTCGTCAGTCAATCCGTCGAGGGAGCTAGTATAGACTACACCACGAGACGAATTCAAAGTTCGGTGAGCCTCCACCTGGACAGGGAACGTGTACAGGAGTGTGGCCCGAAGCAGTTTTTGTGCCTGAAAGGCGCTCTCAGTTTCTAGAAATAAGGTACCGTTACGCAACCTGGTACAAGATTTGACAGATCCAGCTATGGCATCTACGCCCTTCTGGATAACGAAAGGGTTGACAGAGGAAAAATCCTTTCCGTCCTCAGATCGAGAAACGACGAGGAACTGTGGGGCAGGCGGTAGTACTTTTGTCACTGGTGGCTGGTCATGTTTCCGTTTTTGGGCAGAAGTCGAGAGAGATGGAGTGAAATCCATTGCGGAGGAATCCCGCATGATTGCCAGCGTCTCCGATGGCGCGCTCCTTCCTTGTGGGGACCCTCTCAGAGGGCACTCCCGCCTTAGGTGAATGTTTACACCTCAGGTCACACCTCCCGAGAAACAGACGGAGGGACCAATCGGCATGGTCAGAAGGTATCAGCTCAGGCAATCACCCCTCCCTGGGCCTGGCCTTTACCAGGGGGTACGTGCGTGCCTTACATGTCTACCCAGGGCGGGGAATTACGCGTTACCCCGTCACCGGCTACGCGTGCGAACGTGTGGGTCGGCCTTCAGGCACGCACAGGGAGGAAGGAAGAAGAGGAAAAAGAAGAGAGAGGGGGGAGAGAGGACAGACTGTCTCAAACGCCGAGGCGGAGACCAGAGAAGGCATGGAGAAGAAGGCAATGAGAAGGCAAGGAGAAGAAGGCAATGAGAAGGCAAGGAGAAGAAGGCAATGAGAAGAAGGCAATGAGAAGGCAAGGAAAAGAAGACAAGGGAAAGAGTAAGGAAGACAGTGAGGTGGAGAAGAGCAAAGAAAGGAACCAACCAAAGGAAGGAAGAAACGAGAAGTGAAAAAGCAAAATGACCGCAAATAGAGGTCGTGGAACCGTCCGTCTCCGGACGCAGGCGCTAACGACCCCCTTGAGGGGGTGGGACTCCTTTTAGTCGCCTCTTACGACAGGCAGGAATACCTCGGGCCTATTCTAATCCCCGGACCCGCAGGGGGACCAACCACTCTGAGGAGTCTACGTCGAATCGCCGTTGAGGAGTGGGACAATCTGGATCAACAGTGCCTTGATGAACTTGTGGATAGTATGCCACGACGAATACAGGCATGCATTAGTGCAAGAGGACGTGCTGCTGGGTATTAGAGGTACCGCTGTGTACAGCAATCTGGACCACCACCTCTGAAGGTCTCACTGTATGGTGGTACAACATTCAATACGCGGGTTTCGTGAGCAATAAAAAGGGAGGAAATGATGTTTATGTTGGTCTCTATTCCAATTTTCTGTACAGGTTCCGGGACTCTTGGAACCGAAGTGATGCAAACCTTTTTGTGTTGTGTGTATATCCATTACTGGCAGGTTCCATCAACACACATGTTATGGAGATGTTTCCTGAACTCAAATGAGAATACCGGTACCTGGAGGGAAGCCGTCGCAATTTTCTCTATAGACGGTTGAGAAAGTTTAGGGAACAAGCATCTATACCGGCTGCGGAACGATTATACTGTTGGCAACATAGATTTCCTGTAAGGATCGCGAAGACAAGATAAAAGAAATTGGGG
The DNA here is from genome assembly GCF_023864345.2 of Schistocerca serialis cubense. Lineage (NCBI taxonomy): Eukaryota > Metazoa > Arthropoda > Insecta > Orthoptera > Acrididae > Schistocerca > Schistocerca serialis. The sequence goes on from NC_064639.1 coordinate 352,584,418, forward strand.
CTCATATGTAGGTTTTAGACAGTCGTTTTTCTCTCACTCAGTTTGCGAGTGGAATAGGAAAGGAAATGATTACTAGTAGTACGTGGTACTCTCAGCCCTACTCCATATAGTGGCTTGTGAAAGTTTGTCTGTAGATGTAGGTAGAGATGAAACAAATATTGGGCCTATGTGTTGAGCTGGAACTTTTAAAGGTACGAACGAAATTTGATAAAAGATTTGTTAATTTTTTTTTAGCAAAAACTTTGAAAATCGATACATCAGGTGTCAATTACAGTAGTAAGAAGCATAAAGGAATTCTTTACTAAACTAAGAGTAAAACAACGACAGTGATATTCACGACTTAGTTTAAAAATGTGAAAAGTATTTGCCAATGGAAATAGAGAGCAAGAGAATCCACTACCGGTTTTCAAGCCCCAGCTGCGTGCATATCGTTGGCACACAGGGTGCGCGGGCAGAATCGAAAAGAGGCAGGTGTAAGACAGTTTCAGTAGAGCTGCAGGTGAGGAAGCCTGGCTTTCGATCGTAGTGTGTCATGTCGGGCGATGTTAAGTGGTTGTTGGTGTGGAATAAGCTATGGCAGCGACTTTTTTTACTAAAGTCGTCTCTGGAAATTATGACTTTTCGAAAGCAAGATATTCCAAGGTTAATGTATGATGGAATTTTGGTACATCAGGAAAATGGCTATGGCAAGCGGCGTGGTAATGATATATTAATTCCATCTTAATTGAGCCGTGAAGAACCCAACCATTAATTATACTGAAATCTATAAATACAGCACTACCACTGCAACGTCCACTAAGGCACTTTAAAAATTCTGATCTAAGTTAATTCACTGATATTTGAAAAGCTACATTCTCATTTCTTTGTCAATGGTCTTCACCGATTTTGTGTAAATTCAGACGATCAAAACATCGTTAGAAACAATTTCAAGCCATTATGATACATCATAATCTCAAAGCCTACATCCATCTTGATTCCAAATAAGAAAATTCAAACAAATTTTATTAAAGCAGATTAATTAGGTACTTAAGTAAAATAGTTTCAGAAACAGTAAAGTTAAATTACTCTTTCAGCTCTGGTGACGGCAAATCTTCGTCGAAATTTTTTTTTTTTTTTTTTTTCACCGGGACTGTCGTGAGGTAAGATAAGAACTAGTCTTCTGTGATGCAGGTAAAACTACAAGGTGGGTAGTGAAGCGACTGTACAGTGTGTTTCCCCCTCACAATGTGTCGAAGTAAGTACAAATAAAGCTGTGATATCCAAATGTCGCTTTGGAGAGAGATCCATAATAAATTAGCTCTTGGTTCAAATGGCTCTAAGCACTATGGGACTTAACATCTGAGGTCATCAGTCCCCTAGAACTCAGAATTACTTAAACCTAACTAACCTAAGGACATCACACATCCATGTCCGAGGCAGGATTCTAACCTGCGACCGTAGCAGCAGCGCGGTTCAAAAATTGTTCAAATGTGTGTGAAATCTTATGGGACTTAACTGCTAAGGTCATCAGTCCCAAAGCTTACACACTACTTAACCTAAATTATCCTAAGGACAAACACACACACCCATGCCCGAGGGAGGACTCGAACCTGCCGGGACCAGCCGCACAGTCCATGACTCCAGCGCCTTTGACCGCTCGGCTAATCCCGAGCAGCGCGGTTCCGGACTGAAGCACGTAGAACCGCTTGGCAACAGCGGCCGGCTAATAAATTAGCAGCCTTAAAATAAAAATTTACGTTCTGTTAGATTAAGGATGGCCACAAATAATTAAAAATCCTTTAAGTCAGTATAAAATTAATAGTTTTTAAGTGCAGAGTAAAAGCTAATGCTTAATTGAGCGATAAAGCTTACGGTTCACTGGGAGAAGAGCCGTTTTTTTTATTTTTTATGATGTGGCGGAGGACATGTCTCCCTAATAGCTCCGTCGCCACAGAAAGCGGCCAGCGCCATAAATTCTCTGAACTCCGTAAGTCGTCGAATCAAGTTTCCTCCAGTGACAAACTACTATTCTACATCTGTCAAATATTCCGTAAACACAGCTTTCGTATTAGCTAAAAATTGCGATTTTCGTGGTTAAAAAGAAATACTTTCATTGGACCGAAAATTTTCAAAAAGTTCGATTACACGCAATTTGTGTACTTTAACAATTTATGCGAATCGGTGACATTTTACAGTCAGTGGGTTCAGTTGCGAACTGGTCAGTGTAACTTTTCTTTTTTTGTCATATATTGGAGAATTCGATACAAATTAGTTCAGAAAAAGATCAAATGCTATCGAATTTTTAATTTTGCATCTACTATAATTTTGATATCATAACCAAAATGATCTTACATTTTATAGACAGAAATAAAGAATGAGGTTAACAGAAGATCTGGTTTCAGAAATCATAATTATTTTTCACATTTCCTGTTTAATTCGAAATTGTCATTGCATTCAAAATTGTTAATGTCTTCCCATAACTTGTTCTGAGTAATAATTTACAGTAGCTGTAAAAGGACTAATTGTGTATTAAAATCTTTTGACATAAAATCAAAATTTTGTAAAATTTATGTACTGCGACTTTTGCGATGTCTTTTTTCTTGAAACTTCCTGACAGATTAAAACTGTGTGACGGGCCGAGACTCGAACTCGGGACTTTGCCTTTCGTGGGCAAGTGCTCTAGGTCCCGAGTTCGAGTCTCGGCCCGGCAAACAGTTTTAATCTGCCAGGAAGTTTCATATCAGCGCACACTCCGCTGTAGAGTGAAAATTTCATTCTAGTCTTTTTTCTTGTTTACCACTGCGCATATAGTCATTCGAGGAAGTATCTTGTGAATGGTTGAATTGTGAAATTTTGCATTGGCAATGGAGGAAATCTTTTGTTAGCAATGGTAGATTGGAGAATTAGTGAAGTTGTGCACGTTTTAAACATGAGTTACTAGTTTAATTATAAAAATAAGAGAACCCGAAGCTAATACAATACCGAAGCGTAATTTTAATTTATGCCAGCCAGTGCTACGAGTATAAGGAAGTCTACAATGAATTGCTTTGTCAGGACTTAAGTAAAAGGATTTTTTTATGTTTTCATTTGATTGCTACGTGATTATAACATTTCTCCATGGTCTTCATTGGTGTTCAAAACTGGAGACAATAATTTGGAATGGTGTGCACTTGGCTCTTCGTAACATTATTTGTGGTTAATTCCTCAATAAGTGAAAATTTCAGACATGTTAAAAGGAGAGGAATGTTGGAGTGTGCATACAAAAGGATGCCTGCAAAATGTTTTCTGAGTGAGACGTGCTGACTCGGCTGTTCCCGCCCTCACCTTGGTGAAGATGGTGTAGAAGTGCGGGTCGCAGAGCGAGGTGCCGCGCCGCCGCGGGCTGATGCTGACGACGCCTTGCAGGTACCAGGCGCCCTCGTCCGTCTGGAACACCAGCCCGCCCCCGCTGTCGCCGTTGCAGACGCCACTGCCTGCGGTAAACGGAGCAGTGCATAACCTCGCAAGGAACTCCTCGAGTGCGAGTTCGAAAAAGACCAACGATTTTCATGGCATTCTAGGCCCCACATATTGTCTGCCACGCAACCACAATATTAGCTGCTAATGGTAACAGTTATGTTGAAGAAAGAAATAAAGCCAAACAGATAATTGCAGCATCCAAAAAGAAATCTTGGGAAGACTTTGGGAACAGGTTGGGGACTTTGGGTCAAGCTGCTGGAAAACCTTTCTGGAGTGTAATTACCAGTCTTCGAAGGGGGGGGGGGGGGTAAGAAGGAAATGACAAGTATTTTGGACAGGTCAGGAAAAGTGCTGGTGAATCCTGTTGGTGCCTTGGGCAGATGGAGGGAATATTTCAAAGAGTTGCTCAATGCAGGTAAAAATACGATCAGTAATGTTTCAGATTTCGATGTAAAATGGGATAGGAATGATGGAAATAGGATCACATTTGAGGAAGTGGAGAAAATGGTCAATAGATTGCAGTGCAATAAAGCGGCTGGGGTGGATGAAATTAAGTCGGAACTCATCAAATACAGTGGAATGTCAGGTCTTAAATGGCTGCACAGGATAATTGAAATGGCATGGGAATCGGGACAGGTTCCATCAGACTGGACGAAAGCAGTAATCACACTAATCTTTAAACATGGAAACAGAAAAGATTGGAACAACTACAGAGGTATCTCTTTAATCAGCGTTTTGGGTAAAATCTTCTCAGATACTGTTGAAAGGAAAGTGCGAGTATTAGTTGAGGACAAATTGAATGAAAATCAGTGTGGGTTTAGGCCTCTTAGAGGTTGTCAGGACCAGATCTTTAGCTTACGGCAAATAATGGAGAAGCGTTACGAGTGGAATAGGGAATTGTATCTATGCTTTATAGATCTAGAAAAGGCATATGACCGGGTTCCTAGGAGGAAGTTATTGTCTGTTCTACGAGATTATGGAATAGGAGGCAAACTTTTGCAAGCAATTAAAGGTCTTTACATAGATAGTCAGGCAGTAGTTAGAGTTGAAGGTAAATTTTCATGGTTCAGAGTAGTTTCGGGGGTAAGACAAGGCTGCAACCTGTCTCCACTGTTGTTCATATTATTTATGGATCATATGTTGCAAACAATAGACTGGCTGGGTGAGATTAAGATATGTGAACACAAAATAAGCAGCCTCGCATATGCGGATGACTTAGTTGTGATGGCAGATTCGATTGAAAGTTTGCAAAGTAATATTTCAGAGCTAGATCAGAAACGTAAGGACTATGGTATGAAGATTAGCATCTCCAAAACTAAAGTAATGTCAGTGGGAAGGAGACATAAACGGATTGTGTGCCAAATAGGAGGAACAAAGTTAGAACACGTGGACGGTTTCAAGGAGTTAGGATGCATATTCTCACAGGATGGCAACATAGTGAAAGAACTGGAAGCGAGTTGTAGCAAAGCTAATGCAGTGAGCGCTCAGCTACGATCTACTCTCTTCTGCAAGAAGGAAGTCAGTACCAAGACTAAGTTATCTGTGCACCGTTCAATCTTTCGACCAACTTTGTTGTATGAGAGCGAAAGCTGGGTGGATTCAGGTTACCTTATCAACAAGGTTGAGGTTACGGATATGAAAGTAGCTAGGATCATTGCAAGTACTAGTAGATGGGAACAATGGCAGGAGGGTGTCCACAATGAGGAAATCAGAGAAAAACTGGGAATGAAGTCTATAGATGTAGCAGTCAGGGCGAACAGGCTTAGATGGTGGGGTCATGTTACACGCATGGGAGAAGCAAGGCTACCCAAGAGACTCATGGGTTCAGTAGTAGAGGGTAGGAGGAGTCGGGGTAAACCAGGGAAAAGGTACCTGGATTCAGTTAAGAATGATTTTGAAGTAATAGGCGTAACATCAGAAGAGGCACCAATGTTAGCACTGAACAGGGGATCATGGAGGAATTTTATAAGGGGGACTGAACGCTGAAAGGCAAAATCAGTCTTAAATGATGATGATGATGATGGTGGTGGTGGTGGTGGTGGTGGTGGTGGTAGCAGCTGGCAGGACTGAAAGTATCCAATAGCGAGCGCCGCATGAGGCTACGGAGCAAAGTTGAACTGTTCAGTCGATGAACAACTCACAAAAGTGATTCAGTACTAGAGTTGTTGATACAAAACAGAGCAATGGGAACGATAAGCAAAGCAAATGCTGCATTATATCTACAACAACAATTGCCGAAGTTGACATTTCCTCGTAACGGAACACAAGGAATATTTCAGAGTGAGAAAGAAGTGGCAGATGAACTATTAGCGTTTCTACAAGATGAGTCAGTGGAATGGTGTCGTACAATCACAACTGTACAGATAACGTACATGAGGAGTACAATGCTGATGATACGTGCTTAAAAAGTGAAAGTGATACTAATACTGAAACAGGTGTCGTGCCATGTTCATCATCAAGGACAGTCACAGTCCAAGGAGCGGGTACTCAACATACACTACTGTCCATTAAAATTGCTACACCAAGAAGAAATGCAGATGATAAACGGGTATTCATTGGATAAATATATTATACTAGAACTGTCATGTGATTACATTTTCACGCAATTTGGGTGCATAGATCCTGAGAAATCAGTACCCAGAATAACCACCTCTGGACGTAATAACGGCCTTGATACGCCTGGGCATTGAGTCAAACAGAGCTTGGATGGCGTGTACAGGTACAGCTGCCCATGCAGCTTCAACACCATTCCACAGTTCATCAAGAGTAGTGTCTGGCGTATTGTGACGAGCCAGTTGCTCGGCCACCATTGACCAGACGTTTTCAGTTGGTGAGAGATCTGGAGAACGTGCAGGCCAGGGCAGCAGTCGAACATTTTCTGTATCCAGAGAGGTCCGTACAGGACATGCAACATGCGGTCGTGCATTATACTGCTGAAATGTAGGGTTTCGCAGGGATCGAATGTAGGGTAGAGCCACGGGTCGTAACACATCTGAAATGTAACGTCCACTGTTCAAAGTGCCGTCAATGCGAACAAGAGGTGATCGAGACGTGTAACCAATGGCTCCCCATACCATCACGCCAGGTGATACGCCAGTATGGCGATGACGCATACGCGCTTCCAAAGTGCGTTCACCGCGATGTCGCCAAACATGGATGCGACCATCATGATTCTGTAAACAGAACCTGGATTCATCCGAAAAATGACGTTTTGCCATTCGTGCACCCAGGTTAGTCGTTGAGTACACCAGCGCAGGCGCTCCTGTCTGTGATGCAGCGTCAAGGGTAGCCGCACCCATGGTCTCCGAGCTGATAGTCCATGCTGCTGCAAACGTCGTCGAACTGTTCGTGCAGATGGTTGTTGTCTTGCAAACGTCCCCATCTGTTGATTCAGGGATCGAGACGTGGCTGCACGATCCGTTACAGCCATGCGGATAAGATGCCGGTCATCTCGACTGCTAGTGATACGAGGCCGTTTGGATCCAGCACGGCGTTCCGTATTACCCTCCTGAACCCACCGATTCCATATTCTGCTAACAGTCATTGGATCTCGACCAAAGCAAGCAGCAATGACGCGATACGATAAACCGCAATCGCGATAGGCTACAATCCGACCTTTATCAAAGTCGGAAACGTGATGGTACGCACTTCGCCTCCTGACACGAGGCATCACAACAACGTTTCACCAGGCTACGCCGGTCAACTGCTGTTTGTGTATGAGAAATCGGTTGGAAACTTTCCTCATGTCAGCACGTTATAGGTATTGCCACTGGCGCCAACCTTGTGTGAATAATCTGAAAAGCTAATCATTTGTATATCACAGCATCTTCTTCATGTCGGTTAAATTTCGCGTCTATAGCACGTCATCTTCGTGGTGTAGCAATTTTAATGGCCAGTGTAATTACGTGCATGGAAGATCAACCGCTGCATAGTGAAAAAAATTATAAACAGACTTCGAATAACGACACAGCAATATAACTGTGTAGTGCATAAGGAAAACTACGGATATTTAAGGCAGGACAAGATGCTCTCCTTACAGAAAGTAGTCTTTGCGCGTTTCAAGGATGCTCGATGCAATTTACAAGGTGTGCATGATAATGACCTACTACATTATGCACATCAGACTGCGCGCGACATAGATTACAGTGATTTCAAGGGAAGCAGTGGGTGGTGCATAACTGCAAACAGCGCTACAAAATTGGAAGCCGTAAGATGACGAAATTTCAAACAAAGCGTCGGCTTGATACACAGCAAATTGCGGAATCGGTCTGAAAGTTTGTAGATGAGGTAAACAGCCTTACCCGATCGTTTAGTAAGGAATTTTTTCTGAACTCTGACCAATCGGGATTTGAAGAGGAAATGCATATTAAAGAGGAACCCTGGAAGTTTTCAAGATAAAATAACTTCAATGCCTTAATGCACTTGTATGCAATTATGCTAACTGTTAATCTGAATCTTGGCTGAATATTTATTTACTGTACTGCGGGAAGTTGGTTGTGTTTTGCCCCCTATGATTCATTCTTCTGTGTGTGATGTCGCAAAGGCAGCAGAGAATATTTACGTCACAGCACGCAAGAATGGGAAGACAACTATAATTACGGTGTGACCTCTGCTTTTGGCCAATACCCGATGCTAACTGTTAATTTGAATGTTTATTGCGCTGTGTGAAGTTGGAAGAGCTCTGCCCTCTACAGTTCTTTCTCGTTTGCACGATCTCACATGGGCTATAGGGAATAATCAGGTCACAGCAAGCAAGAATCGGAAATGGGAGTACGAGAATTACAACTATGGTATGATCACTGCTTTTGGCTAATAGCTCGTCAAAATAAGTTGGTTTTGTTCCATTACTGGTTTGCGTATAAATATCATACTCCTTTACAGCGAACTATCCCTCCTGAAAAGTGTGTGACATTGTAATACTCCCGCACATTCATTTTCGGTTGCCCTCCTGAACCATGTGGTGGGTCGTTAGCAACTAATATTTTCCTGTCATAATAGGCTATTAAAAATAACGTTCAGATAGTTCTTATTCTGTTTGATCATAACATTAAAATAGTATTTATCGTCAATATTGTCAGAAAATATCTGTTATTTTTATGTAGTTAAAACCTAAAAATTATTAAGTATGAAGATTTGGCCACGTGATCGAAAACGCTGTGCTAATGGCTGAAGCTCTGGTGATGTCACAGACTAGGAAAAAGATGAAGCTTGCATGTGCTATAGCAGTGTTAGCCAAAGTTACGAGGTTTTTACGTACTTTTTCTGCAAACAGTCTAGCTATTTAGTGATGGGAAACACAATTACAACTTTTAACAATGGAAAGGAATTTTTTTAGGCGAAACACTGCGAAAGTTGATGCGTTTATGCTCTGTCCATTTAGAACGGCGATATGTGCAACAACAGACATTATTTTTCCTGGTCCCTGCAACATCATTAAACTCGCTCAAAACTAAGGAATTATTAAGTATGAAGATTTGGCCACGTGATCGAAAACGCTGTGCTAATGGCTGAAGCCTGGTGATGTCACAGACTAGGAGAAAGATGAAGCTTGCATGTGCTATAGCAGTGTTAGCCAAAGTTACGAGGTTTTTACGTACTTTTTCTGCAAACAGTCTAGCTATTTAGTGATGGGAAACACAATTACAACTTTTAACAATGGAAAGGAATTTTTTTAGGCGAAACACTGCGAAAGTTGATGCGTTTATGCTCTGTCCATTTAGAGCGGCGATATGTGCAACAACAGACATTATTTTTCCTGGTCCCTGCAACATCATTAAACTCGCTCAAAACTAAGGAATTATAGAACTACTGCAAATGCGTTCGTATATTATAACTGGATTGGCTACTGTCAGTCATGGGCTACAACGCAAAGCAAATAAAATTAGTCTTGACAAACCACAGTGCTGATTTTCTTTATAGAAGACACTCAGCAAGGAATCGCCAACAATAGGTATTCCATGGCGCAACGGACAGCGCAGTAGACTGGCGACTATGTCAAATGTTCGTACCCTGGAAGGGACATATATTTTTAAAAGTTCTACGCGAAATACGAAAGTAGCATTAGTAAGAACTGACTGTAGCAGTTGTTTCTGTGGTGGGATGCATTAAAAGCTTCACATTAATCTTAGTTTGGGAAGTGGACTACAAAGGATACATGCATTTTCTTTGCGAACAAACAATTCACTTTCTGGAAAGCATTGCTAGTAGTGAAGATGTCACCATACGCCCACACTACAACAAGGTGTAGACGATGAGGTTTTGTATGCAGAGAGATATAAAACAATACAACATGTAAACTGATGTCAGTGTCTGAAGCATACTAACTTCATCGCTATATAAGATAACGAAACTTCAAAAGTTTAAACAATAAGGATCCTAGTTGGACAATACGAAGATTAAAAAAAACATTTCTAATAAAGTAAAAGGTATGTGGTCACATTAACTAGAAAATATTTTTTTGGAAATCTACGTGTTTGAACAACAATTGCTTATGTAAGTGCATGTAAACAGCAAGGAAAACAATAATATTCTGTTTGTGATCGGTGTGGTGAAGTTTTGTAATTGTGATTTGGTTCTCAAATGAGAGGACTGTCGAGAATAAATTATTCTTTTGGTTTGATTCGAATCAGTGATCTATGGACATCTTATAAATCACGACGCCTTATTTTTTAATACACATTCATACCCATACTAACATCAAATGTGAGATTAACTCTGTCTGTAACGTTTCACGACCAAACTGTTTATCTGGTTTTGATGACATTTGGAATGGAGGGGACTTGAGCCTGAGGAATAACATAGGCAACTTTGTAAAGTGTGTAGAACAAGATATTTACTGATCTGAAGAACGTAACGCGAAATATGGAGTCATAATTACTCTTTGAAAAAGATATTTACTCTGACCTTTGAACTTCATCGCGTTTGTGAGAATGTTCTACATGATACGATTCAACGTAACGAATACAGTGCTTATACAGTCCTTAACGTGTTTAATCCATACTTCCATACTAATATTAGTCACCAGCCAGTCGCATTTTAGCCATTGAGCGTCACATATCTGTTATAGCTTCTGAGATGGTTGAAGAGTGTAAAATGTTGGAGGCTTTTAGCGGGGCTGCATTTGATGGCATGCGAGCACTCTCGTGGCTAACAGCAGAGGCGTGAGTGATGTTATTGCCTGCACAAATATTATAAAATTTGTGTTGCACCGAACTGCAAATTAATTTTCTTTTCTTTGTCAGTTTAACGCTATTTTATAATTTTAGAAACTCCACATTTTATTTTAGTGCCACCGCCATTACTCTTCACAATAAATCAGTTGATATGCGTCAACAACTCGTGGTCTTGTGATTCGATCGATATGCCACCGCCAATATTCATGCCTGACACAGAAACCCCACCTTTACGTACAGTCTTATTTCATTACAGTAATTTACATGGTGAAGGAATCCTCTTATTTCAAAGTTTTTTATACCAACAAACATTTTAGCATCGTCTAGTAAAACCACATCACTGTAACGCCAAATCCTCTCAGCAGAAAGTGTCACTTACAGAATATCCTCGCACATAGTTTCATTCGGTCAGATCAAAATACAGTTAGGTTATTGACAAGGAAGAAAATGGCTTTAATTACAAAAACGAGCAGTTCCATCATCAATTTGAATGTCATTTTGCAGCCTGACTGGGGAATGTTCCCAGGGACATGACACCATTCGTATGCTTGGTATGAGGTTCATTTCATTAACACGACAATCATAGCTACTCTCGACGTATTAGACAATAAGTCTTATCTGCAACTGCAACAATGAATCGTGCGGCAAAGGTGTGGCAGAAAATACGTTTGCTCAAAATTTTTAATCATCTCTCTCGGTTTGCATTGACAAAGCATAGAAGTTCTAATTCAGTGAGGTGTGAAGTAAATATTAGCATCCCTCTTTTTACATCAGTGAACTTGAACCAAACATACGCAAAAGTCCTTAGTAGCAAATTATAGCTTTATCTGCTTCGAGTTTTGTCAATAAAAAATCTGTTGGCATCGCTAATTTGCAACTTACCAGATCACTTAGTAGAATCAAGAGACTTAGCCCTCTCAGAAGTTACGTTAGAGCCTCACATCAAGAACAACGAACTCGCGACGTGGGAAAACGACATGTGTTGATGTCAGGTTAACGAAGTGCAATAGTATCTCCATTTTCTACGTTGAAGCGACAGAACACGACTAGGCCCCTCGCAAGTCCTGCATTTCCAGTACAATTGGAGGCAGTAAGCGCCATTTGTGGTAAGACAGAGGAGGATAAGCGAAGGAAGAATTGATACGGAAAATCAGCGTTGATTTGGTAACAGACATATCTTCACATTCGATACTTAGCTCAGTTATCATTCGACTTGACGAGAAATACATATAACCCCTTATTTCATTTTCGTTTCCATCCCCCTCGTCCCCTGTATTTTTCATCGTCTGCCCTTACCTCCATTTCTAATGCGCCACAGACATAGTATTTTAATAACAAAAAGAGGAAAATACAAAAAGCTGAGACACTGCTACAGTCATCAAACGAAAGTGTCTTTATGTGGCTGAAACGCCAAATTTAACCAGAAAGGGAGGCTTTGAAGAAATCCAAAAAAGATAAATGAAAGTAATTATGAAAATTTTACGTCCAAATTATACTGAAGAAGATACATACAGACTAATAGCAAATAAGGAAATTGATATGTATAGAACATTTATTTGAATATTGAAAAACCTAAGCTAAGATTCATTAGGTATATTAAAAGAATCTAACCAACCAGATTAAATAGATATACCATGGATTTCTACGTAATTCACAGTAAAGCTAAAGCTGACACAATAAAATGGATCAGTTTAGCAGAGCTGATATCAAATGCAGACTAGCTACTGCAAGGAAAGCATTTTTTAAAGTGATGCTACAGGAAAATGCTGAAGATTACATTGGTAGATTGTGCAAGAGATGAGGAGTAACTACATAGAACTGGGAAGAAACATTTATGGCACAACTTGACTAAAAGAAGGACTCAGTTGATGGGACACATCCTGGGGCATCAAGGGCTCGTCAGTTTGGTAATCTAAGGAAGTGTAAGGGTAAAAATTGCAGAGGGAGACCAAGGGATGAATGCAGTTAGTACGAGGATTGCCCAGAAAGTAATGCACCGCATTTTTTCTTCAACAATTCTTTTTTGAACATAATGAGAACTACACACACGAAAGAATGGTATTTTATCTACACACCCTATTTTCCCAAGTAATCTCCTTCCCGTTCTGTGGCCTTCCTCCAGTGTGAAACAAGAGCGTGTATGGCTTGTCGGTACCAATCCTTGTCCTGGTGGCGGAGCCAGTGCTTCACTGTGTGAATGCCCACCTCATCGTCCTCAAAACGTCTTCCACGAATGGCGTCCTTTAATGGCGAATGGCAACACCAGCTTGCTGCACCATGTCAGGTGCGACAGTCGTGGATGGTCTCCCCGACCGCTGCAAATCGTGAAGCTCTGCCGAACCGCCTTCTGATGACCTCACCCTCCATGCCCAGCGACCAACTATACTTCTGTCCACGATGGTCCATAGACTTTGCACAAGCGTTTGTGAATATTCCCCACAGTTTCTTTCTCTGCAGTGAGAAATTCAATGACGGCACGTTGTTTGTAACGTACCTACAGACGCCATTTTGAAACAGTCCTGCAGCTATGCTATCTGTTGGAAGTGACAGGAACTTGGCGCGCTCACTCTGGAGACTTCAAATAATACACAAATAACGTTTCGCATTCGTAGCATTGTTTCCGGCTGAGAACAAAAATGCGGTGCATTACTTTCTGGGCAACGCTCGTAGGTTCAAATGGATGTTGGTTCCATTAGTTATTTGGAGATGAAGAGGCTTTCACACGATAGAGTAACATGAAGAGTTGCATCAAACCACTCTTCTAACTGAAGACCACAACAACAACAGATATAGATAGAGTCCATAATCATCACAGATTTTCTGGCACACTGGCTGTCTTCGGTTGAATTAAAATATGCTTTTATTTTAAAGTTAATTTTATGCTTGCTGTTTTCCAAGATCCTGGCACCTCTTACAGTGGTCAACTATTGCTAGCTTTTCTGCTGGCAATGTGTGCATCAATGTCTTAGCAACCTGGTGCATATTTTCCCACAGATACAGGTACAATTTTTTTGCCCTCTTTTCCTGCATCTCGTCGCTATCTCAGGAAATTTTTCACAGGTACACTATGTTTGGTGATATCTCAAGTAGGTGGAACTCTTTGTGTAGGAACATTAGTAAATAAAGATTTTATGCAAAACTCAGCAATAAATCTGCATTGCCTCAAAATGTGCGGAATCCTTCACAAACGAGTCGGTCTGTCCAATTAAGTGTCACAATTTCTTATACGAACGTTGCACCCACAGATAAGTCGGCGAGTTGATTCCCTTTAAAGTGGGATGCAGCGAACATTTTGCCTTGTGGGTAGTGGGTAGGCCTTAAATTTTCTGTATCAGAGATATCTGTGGAATAAGGTTTCGGATATTATCATTTATATAGCAACTGTGAGTTTCTTAACAGTCCTTCGAAGCAGGGTCGGCCTTGAGCTTGCAGAACACAGTATCTGCCAATAGTTCAGATATTTTGTCATTAAGTGGCATTTCCCATGACGACGAGACCTTTTACCATATTTACAGCTCTAGTTCCCTGCTTTCCTTTAAGTTGTGGTGATATTTGGTTTGGTTGGGCGAGAGCGACGTAAGACACATGTAACTTCTTGTTTTACTTCCCCAGCTATTACTCTGGAGAAAAGAGTTAACGAGGGTTCCACCGGACAGACGATTTCTTATGTTGGAATCTTGGAGGGTGAAATGGTGAAATTCAGACTTCACCTTACTACTGCGACTGTTTGACCGATGGGTTTCTCAGCAAGAGGGCAGAAACGTAGAATTCAAAGAAACTAGAAGTAATGGTGCAATAAGAAAACCCAACGAGATTTAACTTCATCAATACACAAGAAATGTTTCAGTAATCTATGCTCACATATCTCATAGATATAACGTTCTTTCATCTGTAACTCCCCTTAGCCTCAAAGAGAAATCACATAGCCGATTCTTCAACGACATTGCACTGTGAGTTGGTCTGATGTATCTTAACGAAGGTGAAATTAAAATCAAAAGTGTTAACATTGACCGTGCTGTCAAACGTAGAGGAGAGAACAAATAGTTGGAAAGCATACATAATAGGACTCTGCGAGGAGTCGCAACTGTCTACTGACATGATAGAAGAAATGGAAGTCCATTTGGTAGACACATGAGGTCCGGTCAGAGTCTGACAGTGATTTGGATGAGTTGCGGTCAAATAAGTAGAAGGCATAGATAATATCTATTCACGATTTCTAATGTCACTGGGGGAAACGGCAACCAAACGACAATACAAGTTGGTGAGTAGAAGCTAAAAGATAGTAGACACATCATCAGACTTTCGGAAAATGTCATCCACAATATTCCAAATACACCAAGGGCAGTTAAGTTCAAGAATTATCGCCATGCATCCACGTTGCTGACAATAATAGTACACAGAAGAAGGGAAAAAATTGAGGATCGATTAGTTGCCACTTAGACTGGTTTTAGGAAAGGTAAATGCGTAAAAGAAGCAGGTCTGACGTTGCGCGTGCGTGTGGCCCGCTGCTCATGTGTGTGTGTGTGTGACAGAGAGAGAGGGAGAGAGAGATCCGCCTACACACACACACACACACACACACACAAACACATAGGCGCGCGCATGCGTGCATGAATTACGTATATTAAAAGAAAAGATGTGTTACATATTTTCACAGGTTGGTAATGCTTACAACATACCCGAAAACAAACGAACAGACATAAACACTGTAGTACTGTGCTGAGTGAGAACACACATAACGTCAGTTCGAATTCCAGAAGTGAAATGAAGTAAATAATGCAAACGGAGCGTAAGAAAATGTGCAGAAAGGCAAACACTGCCAAGTGTATGGTTCAAATGGCTCTGCGCACTATGAGACTTAACATCTGAGGTCATCAGTCCCCTAGAACTTAAAACTACTTAAACCTAACTAACCTAAGAAACATCACATACATCCATGCCCAAAGCAGGATTCGAACCTGCGACCGTAGCGGTCGCTCGGTTCCAGACTGAAGCGCCTAGAACCGCTCGGCCACACCGGCCGGCGCCAGGCGTATGTTAAGCGAAGTCTTTCGACACCAGCTTCTGCTAAGAAAGCAGGAAGAAGCAGTAGCTTGGAGAATCTTTCAAGAAGAAACAGAAACTACGGAAGTAAATTGCACACCAAGTTGATAAACAAAAAATTTAAAACATCTAAATATGTGGAAACAGTTGCATCCACTTTGCAGAATGACATCAGGAGATGGTTTATAAATAAAAGCAAAAAGCGCCTGGTGTAAACATTTTCTTTAATTAAATTGCAGTAAGCTTAAGATGGAGAAACGAGTAATAACCGATTTTAATAAAGTGGTCAGAGAGTGACTGCGAAATGCTTGCCTCGGTATCTAGTTGCGCTGGGTAATTGGAGGTGATGGGTCTTTCTTTCTGTTGACTAAATAAAATTTTGTGATTTGTTTGTGTTGCTACTGTGGGGGCAGATACAAGCTGCTTGATCGAGCGAGGTGGCGCAGTGGTTAGCACACTGGACTCGCATTCGGGAGGACGACGGTTCAATCCCGCGTCCGGCCATCCTGATTTAGGTTTTCCGTGATTTCCCTAAATCGCTCCAGGAAAATTCCGGGATGGTTCCTTTGAAAGGGCACGGCCGACTTCCTTCCCCGTCCTTCCCTAACCCGATGAGACCGATGACCTCGCTGTTTGGTCTCTTCCCCCAAACAATCCAATCCAATCCAAGTTGCTTGAGAAGTTACCGCATTGCCGCCTTAAGGAGAGGCATCGGCGAAATTTCAGTGCGGTCGCAAAAAGATCACAGGAGGTTAAAAATTTGTTTCATAATATATCTTGGTATGCTGAATTAAGTGGGTAAATCCAAGTTGCTACACAAATATTTTTTCATACTTCTGGATTTTTGAGTATTGAAAAAAAAACATTCTTTTTTCAAACCCATGCGTGGAGCCGTTGGTTATCACGGAATGTATTCACAAAAAATTTTGAGCCAAAAATGTTTAAAATTTACGGAGGAGTAGCATGTTTCCGTTTCGGCCATTTTGATATTTTTCTAAGAAATTGAAATAATGTGGCCTTTTTAACACTATATACAAACAGAAAATGTAGATAAATTATAAAAATTTTGTTTTTATAATGACAAGAATTGAGCGTAAAATAGAATTACTACGACATTATACAATGTCTGGCCCAGTACGAAGTAAAAATAAAAGAATACTCGTTACGTTTGGTGGAAAGTGTCGTGGATAGCTGAAGGACTCTACGATAAAAAAACATGCAGAGTATTACAAAAAAGCAATATATAGATATAAAGGTGATATAAAGGTGCATATAAACATACTTTTCGATATGATTGACATTTTACAGCTGCAAGAGTGTCAAATAATTTATTATTTACAGAATGTGAAATATGCAACATTTGCATCAATGTATCATTGTGCTTCTACTGACAAAACTCCTCAGCATTGTCACTGCTCAAAAGGAGAGTCATCATGGTGTTTTTACCAATCAGCATTCACAAAAGAAACTGAGTCTGGATCTCATACTTCTAATATAAAAACACCAATAAATTAACTTTGGTTAGATGAAAAACTGCCTCTTTATACTCGCTTAACTGATAATTCTCTACTAATATGATGTGCTTGGTGTCTAACTCAAAATGTTAATGAGAATTCACACAGTGATACATGGAATAGGTGTCCCAAAGAGACCCATGTTTCTGCAATGAGAGTAAAAGTAGCGGCTTGTATCAGTGTTTGTGAATATAATGTTGGCTCTCACAGAGTTATTTTAGAAATAATCACAAAATTAGGGCTCAAATAGACTAATCAAACAGCACAAGCATCAGCAAAAAGGGAAAAGGAGCATTGCAGCAAGTTGAAGTGAAGTATTCGAAAAAATTCGTCCAAAAATTGATTTGCCAAGCATCAAAGAGAAGAAGCTATACTACTGGCCATTAAAATTGCTACACCACGAAGATGACGTGCTACAGACGCGAAATTTAACCGACATGAAGAAGATGCTGTGATACACAAATGATTAGCTTTTCAGAGCATTCACAAAAGGTTGGCGCCGGTGGCGACATCTATAACGTGCTGACATGAGGAAAGTTTCCAACCGATTTCTCATACACAAACAGCAGTTGACCGGCGTTGCCTGGTGAAACGTTGTTGTGATGCTTCGTGTAAGGAGGCGAAATGCGTACCATCACGTTTCCGACTTTGATAAAGGTCGGATTGTAGCCTACCGCGATTGCGGTTTATCGTATCGCGGCATTGCTGCTCGCGTTGGTCGAGATCCAATAACTGTTAGCAGAATATGGAATCGGTGGCTTCAGGAGGGTAATACGGAACGCCGTGCTGGATCCCAACGGCCTCGTATCGCTAGCAGTCGAGATGACAGGCATCTTATCCGCATGGCTGTAACGGATCGTGCAGCCACGTCTCGATCCCTGAGTCGACAGATGGGGACGTTTGCAAGGCAACAACCATCTGCACGAACAGTTCGACGTCGTTTGCAGCAGCATGGACTATCAGCTCGGAGACCATGGCTGCGGTTACCCTTGACGCTGCATCACAGATAGGAGCGCCTGGGATGGTGTACTCAACGACGAACCTGGGTGCACGAATGGCAAAAGGTCATTTTTCCGGATGAATGCAGGTTCTGTTTACAGAATCATGATGGTCGCATCCGTTTTTGGCTACATCTCGGTGAACGTACATTGGAAGCGTGTATTCGTCATCGCCATACTGGCGTATCACCCGACGTGATGATATGGGGTGCCATTAGTTATACGTCTCGGTCACCTCTTGTTCGCATTGACGGCACTTTGAACAGTGGACGTTACATTTCAGATGTGTCACGACCCATGGCTCTACCCTTCATTCGATCCCTGCGAAACCCTACATCTCAGCAGGCTAATGCACGACCGCATGTTGCATGTCCTGTACGGGCCTCTCTGGATACAGAAAATGTTAGACTGCTGCCCTGCCCAGCACATTCTCCAGATCTCTCACCGATTGGAAACGTCTGGTCAATGGTGGCCGAGCAACTGGCTCGTCACAATAGGCCAGTCACTACTCTTGATGAACTGTGGTATCGTGTTGAAGTTGCATGGGCAGCTGTATCTATACACGCCATCCAAGCTCTGTTTGACTCAATGCCCAGGCGTATCAAGGCCGTTATTACGTCCAGAGGTGATTGTTCTGGGTACTGATTTCTCAGGATCTATGCACCCAAACTGCGTGAAAATGTAATCACAAGACAGTTCTAGTATAATATATTTGTCCAATGAATACCCGTTTATCATCTGCATTTCTTCTTGGTGTAGTAATTTTAATGGCCAGAAGTGTATATTCGAACATGATGTTGTAACCTATGATGCCGGATTGTTTTGATGTTATTGGATATTACTCATATTTATACGATGCTGATGTGATGTATAAACTGAAAATAAAGAAAGATAACAATTTTCAAACGTATAGAGTCGTCTTTTATTTATTTGTCCCTCATACTGGGCGAAACACTGTATAATGTCGTAGTAATTCTATTTTGCGATATAATCTTTTCATGTATTATAGAAACAAAATTTTTATAATTTCTCTACAACTTTCGTTTTTATATAGTGTTAAAAATGTCACAATACTTCAATTTCTTAGAAAAAATCGAAATGGCCGAAACGAAAAAATGCTACTCCTCCGTCAATTTTAAACATTTTTGGCTCAAACTGTTTTTGTGAATACAATCTGTGATAACCAACAACTCCACGTATGGGTTTGAAGAAATGATAGTTTCAAAACTCAAAAATCCAAAAGTATGAAAAAAATTTTGTTGGCAAATTGGATTTACCACTTAATTCAGTACGCCAAGATGTGTTATGAAACAAATTTCCAGCTCCTTGCGATTTTTTTCTGATCGTGTTGAAATTTCACTGATACCTCTCCTTAATGGGCAACGGCTCTGGGGAGAGGAAAGCACCCTGCTGCAGGAACAACGATGCCAAGGACCGTTTGGGGAGAGGGGGGGGGGGGGTCGATCACAGAGGTGGATTGTGGAAGGCCCGTGCTGCCAGACAGTCGCCCAGCGACGGCAGAGTCCTGCCATTAACACACTACTGTTTGTTCCCTAGCAGTAGGGCCTTTCTTACAGCTTTCAGGCTTTAATGTATGACGTGTTGGCGGCCTGGAAATTGTTCCCTGTCAGGCGAGAAACTTTTTCAGAATCTGTAGATATTTTTCGGGCCAGCTTTCAGAAGAATCAAACGGTGGCGTCCCTGGGTTGTCAGTAATTTTTGGCAGCAAGCCACTCTATTGTTGGAGTGATTTTGACCCGTCGCATGGAGGAATATTGTGCGCTGATATTTGATTACGCCTTATGCGTGGTGAAGTCTTGTCGTGTGTAATGGGTAGCGAGAATTTTCAGATGTTGTCCACATGGAGCATTTTTAGGAGGATGAGGTTTTCGGAGGTATTTAGAGAGAGTGGGTCTGGCACCGGCGCAGAGTGAAGATTAAAGTAGTCCCGCAAGGGTAGCAATCAGTGCGGAGTCAGACGTTCAAATCTGTGATAGGCGCACTGGTCGTGGACTCGCAGACTTTCAGCACCGGCCACAGGATTTATGTACGATGGGCAGCTGCCTGTGGTGAGTATCTTTGCAGCTACAGCACGTTAGGAATTTTCGAATGTTCTTTACACCCTCCGTGACGTTCTTTCGTTACAGCAGGAATTATTCAATTAATGTGGGTAGCACACTCTTACAGTTTGGTGGTTCACAATCGCTGTCGCTTAAGATACAATCAGCCAGATAGCGGTAATGTTAATACTGAAAGGCGGAGGCGGCGTGTAGTGAATTCCAGCAATTCCATCGAACTTGCCAACTGAGCATCAGTACTGATGTGATTGTGATTTATAGGTGTTTTAATAGCATATCTGCTCTTAAAAATTGTGGTTGAATGCCATATTTCATAAACACTGCTTTGCAATAAATACATCGTCATAATGAATAACCTCTCTCACTTTAGAATAAATTACAATGACA
Organism: Schistocerca serialis cubense; assembly: GCF_023864345.2. NCBI lineage: Eukaryota > Metazoa > Arthropoda > Insecta > Orthoptera > Acrididae > Schistocerca > Schistocerca serialis. The sequence continues at coordinate 352,605,048 of NC_064639.1, forward strand.
GAAACAAAAATCGCAACACTGAGAAGGAGTTGTGTGACATAAACGAAAGTTGGAAGGAGTCTTTCTACATCTGAAAGACGGCGTCTATTCGAATTTTGCGCCGGTCGCATGAGAATGGCGCTGGTAGCGCCACTAGGGGGATGCAAATTAGGTTTGCTGTAAATATACGATGTAACGGTAGTGAGCGTTAGCTTCCTTTGAGACTGGAAATGGTGAGCTGATGTTAATCATGAATGTCTTAGGGCACCAAGGGCGCCATTACTAACACCCCAGTGAGTTTCAACAAGGTTATGTAATAGGGCTACAAGAAGCTGGATGTTCCTTCTGCGGTACTGCAGACAGACTTGGCAGGAATGTAACCACTGTACATTATTGCTGCCGGCTGTGGTAACGACAGTGTACGGTCGTAACATGACTGGATTCTGCACGGCCATGTGGCACTACCGAGAGGGAACACAATCATGGTCGGCATACAGCTCTGGCGCATCGTACAGCATATGCAGCAGCAATTTGAGCAGCAGTTGGAACCACAGTGACACAACACACTGTTACAAATCGGTTACTTCAAGGACTGCTCCGAGCCAAATGCCCTGTAGCGCGCATTCCATTGACCACAAACCACCGCCATTTGCGATTTCCGTGGTGTTAAGTAAGAGCTCAGTGAAGGGCACAGTTGAGTTCTGTTGCGTTTTATGGTGAAAGTTGGATCTGCCTCCGTCCAGTAATGGCTGTGAGTTTGTCATAAGGAGGCTAGTTGAGGACATGCAACCACCTTGTCTGCGTGATACACACTCCGGACCTACACCTGGACTTACAGTCTGGGATGACACATCGTACGACAGTAGGAGCACTCTCTTGATTATCTCACGCAAACTTACTGCAGATTTGAACGTCAGTCTGCTGATTCGACATGTTGTACTGGCTTTTATGAGCAGCATTCCAGGGAGTGTTTTCCAACAGGATAACGCTCGCCCACATACCACTGCTGTAACCCAACGTGCTCTGCAGAGTGTCGACATGTTGTCTTGGTCTCTTCGATCACCAGATCTGTCTCCAATAGAGGACGTGTGGGACATCATCAGACGACAACTCCAGCGTCATCTGAACCAGCATTAACCATCCTTGTATTGACTAACCAAGTGCAACATGCATGGAACTCCATCCCATAAACTCACATCTGGCACCTGTAAAATACAATGCATACACGTTTGTAAGCTTGCATTCAACATTCTGGCGGTTACACCAGTTATTAAAGTATCAGCATTTCACATTTTCAATGGGTTATCTTGCACTTATATTAATCTGTGATCTTTCAATATTAATCAGTTACATATGTTACCTAGACAAATCTATTCCCGTAATTTCATTACTCTACGTTAATTATTTGTTGTTGTGGTTTTTTTTCATCAGTGTATATCTTGTCCACTTGACAGTTTAAGTCGTTTTCTTGATTTTTGTCGTTTACTGTTTTGTTACGAATTTTCCAACTTAGGCCACACTACTGGGGCCACATGTTATTAATATACGTTTAGGCAGTCCCCTGTGCACAGATTACAGTAGTGTATATTAAGGATGGTTCTGTGCCAGGGGGATGGTTCCTTTGAAAGGGCACGGTCGGTTTTCTTCCGTAATCCGATGGGACCGATGACCTCACTGTTTTGTCCCCTCCCTCAAATCAAAAACCAACTGCGTGCTGTCAAGACTTTTGATAGTATTAGGTAAGTGACCAAAGACTTTAGTGCCAGTATAATTCACCCCTTTCTGTGCCAAAGTTAGATTTAATCTTGAATAGTGAAGATCGTCCTTTCTCCTGGTATTGTAGTTAGCAGTGTGCATAACTACAATACCAGGAGAAAGGACGATCTTCACTATTCAAGATTAAATCTAACTTTGGCACAGAAAGGGGTGAATTATACTGGCACTAAAGTCTTTGGTCACTTACCTAATACTATCAAAAGTCTGACAGATAACCAACAAGTATTTAAGAAGAAATTAAAAGAATTTCTGAATGACAACTCCTTCTACTCCATAGAGGAATTTTTAGATATAAATTAAGAAAAAAAATATTTAAAAAAAAAATTAAAAAAAAATAAAGAAAAACAAAAAACACAAAAAATAAAGTTGTTATATTAACTTAAGTATGTTGTTAAATTAACCTAATTATGTCATGTATTGGAAAATTCGACTCATTCCACATCATTACGAAATATCGTATTCATGATCCATGGAACTAGTATTAATCTAATCTAATCTAATCTAATCAACCAGATGCAGAAATTAATCACAAGTAATTCTCACATTAACATACCTTCATGGCAATTCATATCCTAAGGACACTGGTACAGGAGAGTACGATATGGTGGGCTCTATGGGATATGTCAGAGGACTTGTCAGTTTGGTCGTCTACATGGCTTTACAGTGATGAGGAAACAGCGTGTTTCACACGCATGGAGTGACTATGAGACAGATTTTATTCAAATCGCCGTTTATTGTACTTTGGAGATTTCAATACAAAATAAATCAGAAGACTTCCTGCATATTGTGTAAAATTATTTTAATCTTTCGGAATCTGTACTCAAATATTCAAGTTTCTGAAGAGTTACATGCTAGTATGGCTGTTTTAAGCTTCTGGTGTGTAGAGCCAGAACATCTTTATAGTGGAAAGGTGAGATAAGGAAACATTATCACCTCCTGAATTAGTACTACTAACTTCACATGGTAAGTGTCTCACGTTACTGACTTGTATATTGCACATCACGCATCAATCAAAATACTTACACTTCATGTGTGGAAAACGACTTCTTTAACTGTGCATTTTGTCAAAACCATACTCAATGTCTATGAAGGGAAGAAACATTTGGTTTGAAGAGCAGATCGGCTATTCTCTTCACTTCGACCATATCACATGTTGCACCACAGTGCCATAAAAAAGATGTAATAACGTGTGTCTTCGTTACGAACAGCGAGTGAAAGATTAATCATTCTACAATGCATCATCGCAGTATGCTAAGAAATCACTGACGTGAATAATACTAAAAGTTGCGAAAAATATTAATAGTTTTTAAACAAAACGGGATATCTGTAACACGTCGAAAAGAGCAGCCCATCTTGTGTCACAACTGCACCTCATAAACATCTGTAAAATTAGCAGGCAAATATTAGTAGTGGAACAAGGAGGGGCACCAGTGAAATTTGTTAGTGTGGGTTTTGTACATTCAGGGGCAAGCACAAATTCAGGTGCAAACCTTTTGTTGTCTTTTGATTGACACGTCCTTAACCCATCAGTCTGCTAAGACGACTATGACCCCCTGGGGATAATCCATCCTTTTGATTGACATGTCCTTTACCTATTGTTCAGTTATGTGGTCTTCCAAGATACCCCCAACTCCCCTCCTCCCCATACCCCTCCCCCTCATCCGTCTCTTTGGCAACTCCCATCACTGATACAAGACACTTAATATCAATTTGATCGACTAATTAATTAAACATATCAATTAATTAAACCACTTCCTCTAGGAAATCTTCCAGCCCCCCCCCCCACTCCCACCAGGAAATTGGAGGGAAAAAGACTCATTTGGTCGGCCATTTCGTAGGAAATCGATTGCAGTGTATGAAATATTGTTTAAACAATTTGGAATATATGTGGAATATTGTTTATTTAAATAATTTATGGGTTACAAGGCAGTGTTTGGAATATAGTTTATTTACATAGTTAAAGAATTTGTCAGAAAATTGACTAAAGAGTATGGAATACTGTTCATTGAGACAATTATCCCCAGGGAGTCATAATCCCCTTAGCAGCACAATATTTTAAAGACCTGTCGATTAAAAGAGAACAATGGGTTTGCCTCTGAATGTATCCTTGCCCCTGAATGTAGGCAACCTACACTAACAAATTGCACTGGTGCCCCCCCTTACATAGTCTCAAGTCGGATGAAAGTCAGAGAAAAAGAAATGTCGTAAAAAATTATGTTACATGTGACTGCAGAAAACAACAACAGACATTAAAGGTACAAAGCTGCCATTGTCAAGTGATCACTATGGCGTTTCCCGAATTGGTCTAACTGACTTATGGTGGTGGCAAGGAATAACACATTCTCTTTACTAATTTAGACACAGCACTTACTCAAGGAAAGAAATTCTTTCTAGCTACAAGCACAGAGTAATGCGGGAACAGCATTATTTGTCACAATCATGAACTTACCATTACGGTAACCGGCGCAGAACGTGGTATAACGCACGTACTTTCTGAAGTCTCGCTCTTGTTCCTCGATGCAGCGTCTGTCGTCGATGACTGGCATGTCGATGACGTGCAGCGTGTCAGCGAAATCGTCGTACTCGTTCATACCCCACCCAGCTGCCTGAAACGTAGCCTTTTTCTAGATTCTACAAGGTAGTGTTTTGTATGTATACTTCACTAGAAAAACATATCATTAATAATAATACCGCAATCACTAAAATTCTGCAGTGATAAGTGGAAATACGGAGAAGGAATGCTGGACAAGGTACATCAAAATTTCCAGAGAAATAAGTCCCCTTTTAAAAAGAGGATTCAAGGGCGACAGGACACCCCTCCACACCACTCAATACCACCACCCCCTCCTCGTCATACCATAATCCTTCGTTTTCGAAAGTAAGATGAAGCCATCGGAACACTGAGTGAGGAAAACTGCGAAATTCTATCGAATAATTTAAGAAACTTCTACACTGTGAAACACCACCTAATCCAATGAGAACTAGTAAATTAAGGTTTCAAAATGAGCAAACTCAATATTCTAACTCCGAAAATCGACAAGGCTACTGGAAAGGACTCCAAAATTCTAAAATTTTGGAAGCCTGATCCCAACACAGCGGTAGGTGTTTCCATAATATTATAGTAACCATATATTAAAAAGAAGAATTACAAAAGGATTGTATATTGGCTTCGACTCATCCTCTGCATACGAAAAGAAATACTCAAAAAGGAAAATGATTACTGTGCCACATCATTGTTCACAGCAATGTAAAAGTTTTTCGTAAAGCACCGCCTATCCGTTTTCTTTACATTTCTTTATTTTTTATTTTAATCTTAATTTTTCTCATGATGCTGTAAGATAAATACAAGAAGTATCTTTCTAGAATAGTTTTAAGTAAAACACAAGCACGCACTTCCGAATTTTCTCGTACTTAATTATGTTGCCAACTAATGCCTCACCATAGCACTGAAAAGCACTCTTCAGTTTCAGAGACAACGTTTGCCTGCTATTTTCCACAGTAAGTTAATGACCAAAATGTGAGTAAAATTACTAGCTTTGAATTAGTAGTGCATTTTTCTTTTCTTCCTTTTTTTCTATTCTGAGATACATTTGTGATATAAATTTACATTGTAAGTGCATAACCTGTACAGTCAAGACTTAAAGAGAAAGTCGATAGCTGACTACTTTCTATATGATAGTGAGATGAATAGGAGCATCATTGACTTTAAGGTATTACCACCTTGGATAACGACCACCGTTTGCTGGTAATTAACCTGAGAGCGACTAAGGATAATAAAGGGACAGAAAACCAGGAAAGACATATAAGGGTATGGAAGTTGAAGGAGGAGAAAGCAGGCTACAGTACCTACAAGTAGTAAAGGAAAGCATCGCAAAGGATGTACCAAAAAAAGAGGAATGAGGTGGATTCAAGGAAACATCAGTATGTGTGGCGGAAGCAATATGTGGGAGGACAAGCAACAAAAAGAGATGAAAAGAAACACCCTGGTGGAATGATGAAATGATACAGTTCAAAAGAAGAATAGATCCTTTAGGGTATGGTTCCAGAAGAGAACAGCAGAGACAAGGGAAGAGTATCAGCAAGGAAGAAGCAAAACGAGTGGTGGCGGAGGAAAGAAGAAAGTGGATGGAACAGTGGACCAGAATGATGGAGGAGGATAGTGAAGGTTCAAAAAAGGTGTTATGTGGGATGATTAAAAGTAAGAGGAAGAACGGTATGACAGATTATGCTCGAATAGTGAACAAAAGTGGACAAGATGTAGAGAATAAGGAGGAACTCAAGAATATGTGAAGGAGTATTTTGAAGATCTGAACCTGAATGGGACCTGGATGAGGAAGAACAAGCCAAGGAGAAAAAAAGAGGAGGAAGAGCAAATAGAAAAAGACCTTACATGGGGAGAAGTGGAAGAGGCATTGGGCAAGATGAAGGGAGGGCAGTCACCAGGTCTGGATGAGCTAAGTGTAGAGATGGAGAGAGCAGCAAGAGAGGTGAGGATACAAAGGCTATATCGAGTAATGAAAATTGTGTGGGGACAGAAGATGATCCCAGAAGACTTGAAGAAGGGAATAATAGTCCCGATCTTTAAGAAGGTGAATAGAAAAGAGTGCAAGAACTATCGAGGGATAACATTGATGACTCATTGTGCAAAGATTTTTGAGAAAATTTTGGAAGCACGAATTTGAGCAAAATTAGAAAGAATATTGAGGGAAGAGCAACAGACTTCAGAACAGGAAGATCCACAGTGGATCTAATTTTTGCAGTAAGACAGCTGCAGGAACAGCACTATGAATATGGAATAGATCTACTAATGACCTTCCTGGACATTCAAAAAGCATATGATAGTGTACGTAGAAGCAAAGTGTGGAAAGCTCTGGAGAACAGAGGAGCAGCAAAACAGATTATTTGGAGGATACGGGAAATGTACCATGGAAGTGTGAGCTGTGTGAAAGTGGGAGGAGAGAGATCAGCTTGGACTGAACAGAAGATTGGCTTGAGGCAGGGACGAGCACTTTCACCATTACTCTGCATTGTAGTGATCGATGATGCAATGAGTACAGTAGCACAAGTAATTGGTGATACGCAGATGAAAGCTATAGTGTTTGCAGATTATCTGATGATTTAGGGAAATAAGGAGGAGGAAGTAAAAGAGCAGTTGGGTGTATGGAAACGAACAGTACAAGAATTTGGGATGAAATTTAGTATAAGTGAGAGTGAGATAATTATCACAACAAGAAAGAAGGAGGGAGGAATAACTGGAATAACAATTGGTGAGAAACGATTGAGGAGAGTGGAGAGTTTCAAGTACCTAGGAAGCCTGATACAGGAAGATGGAAAAAACGACAGAAAAATAAACGAGCGGGAGAGAAAAGCAGAAGCATTTCGGAAAAGTGTCAGAAGCCTGAAATGGAGCAAGGATGTACCCCAAATCAGTATACCGGTCATACTATGTGCCAATCCTGACATATGCATCAGAAACCTGGGTTATGAAAGGAACAGAGAAAATCAAAGAACAAGCTAGTGAGATGAAATTCTTGAGAAACAGTATTGGAGTGACAAAGGTAGACACGTTAAGAAATGAGAGGATTGGAGAGTTATTGAAGGTGGAAACATTACAGGAGGAGATAGAGAAATCAAGGCTGAGATGGTATGGACACGTTAAGAGAATGGAGGAGAAGAGGATACCCAGGAGGATACACGAGATGAAACTGGAAGGAAAGAGCTCAAGAGGAAGACCGAGAGACAGATGGCTGAAAGGAGTAGAGGAATGCGTCCAGAAGAAATGAGAAGACCAAGGTGAAGACGGAGAGATGGTGGCAAGACAGAAGACGATGGAGAGGTCCATGTTCCATACAGACCCGGCCAGAGGCTGGAAACTGTCCAAGATGATGACGACGAAGTGCATAACTTCGCAACTTAGTGAATTGTTGAATTTCATATTCGCTATACTCTCAGATGATAGATTCCATGCATAAACCTTTGTCATCAACCGTCGACTGATTAAAAATTGGTATCTTCTTCCATAGTAATGACTTTTAAAGAAGTGACCTGATCTATGTTCCCAGGTTATAAAAGAAAAGTGTTACTTTTCATTTCTGAAACTCCTACAATACTACAGCATATTTTTGTAGCTGCTTCCATTTTTAATACAAAGCACCTAATTCTCATTGCAATTTCTGGATCCCTGCGTTGGAATTTCGGCTTTTTCTCAATAAATCATCGCTTAAAACAACACTTCCGAAACAGAGCCGAGTCTCACAGGTATGACGTTTTAATTTATTACTGCTTTACTACTAACTCTACTCACCCCACATGCACACTACTTGATGTACCTGCAAAATTATAGCATAGTACCACACTGATAAGCCAAAATATTATGACCAGTGCCCACCGCGACGTTGAATGCCGCCTGGTGGTGCTGAGGACACGTGACGCGGTAAGAAACATATGTAAGCGGAGCAGACGTGGACAGGGGATCCCCATAGCGATGATATGGGCTGCAAATGGGGAAGTCTGTTGAGATAAGCGACTTCGACAAAGGAAAGATTATTATTACGCAGAGCCTGTGAACGAGTATCTCGAGAGGGTGAAGGCGTGCGAATGTTCACGCGCTACTGTCGTGAGCATCTACAACAAGAAGTGAAAGGACAGTGAAAGTACCACTAGACGCAAAATGGTTGGACTGTTCACAGAACGTAGGTTTCGGAGGCTTGTCCGCTCTGTAAAGTACGATGGATGGTGATGTGCGGCATCTCTGCCGAAAGAGCACAATGCTGGTGCACGCACAAATGTTTCAGAGCACACCGGTCACGGTACATTGTTGAACATGGAGCTCCACAGTAGACGATCCCTATGTGTTCAAATTTTGACCCAACGCCATTGCAAATTACGATTGCAGTGGGCATGGGACCATCGGAATTCGACCGTCGATCAATGGAAACGTGTCGGCTCCTCAGGTGAATCATTTTTCCTACACTAGGCCTTTGCTCGTCTCCACAAACACCGTCACAGAGGCGGCTCGAAGCGTGCAGTGCGCCACTGACGCAGGCACGTGGTAGTTATTATGGTATGGGAGGCATTCTCCTGCGTTTGCTTAGGACCTATGGTGGTAATCGAAGATGCACTGACAGCTGCGAACTACCTGCACCCCTTCATGCTTGATGTCGTCTTTCAGCAGTTCAACTGTCCGTGTCTAGGAGCCAGAACCGTGCTACATTTGTTTGAGGAGTATTATTCGAGGGTTGGAACTTTAATAGTCACAACTATTTATTTACAGCTCGTACAAAATAGACGCGTGTTTCAAAGTTTTACTGACCTTCATAGTAGTCACCAGCATTGTGTATAACCCATTGCCAGCGATGAGGAAGTCGTAGAATACTCTTAGCAGTGCCAGCTGTGTTGACAATTCGAGCGGCGCGGTCTATTGCCCGACGAATTTGTAGCAGTTCTGAAGCGACTGCCGTGAAGTGTTTCCTTCAGTTTAAAAATCGAGCACTGTAGGTGCTTGAGCATTGTCCTTAAAATGATGGTCAGGTCCTGTAGAAAGTGTCATCACTTCTGTCTCTATGCTGTTCATTTTTTTGGAACACAACCTACGACCAGCTTAAAGACAGAAGTGATGACACTTTCTGCAGGACCTGACCATCATTTTGCAGGACAAAGCTCAAGCACGTGCAGTGCAAGCTGTTACTGATTTGTTTGACTGACGGAGCTGCTAAGTGCTATACCACCCACTGCACTCACCTGACTTCAGCCCTCGCGAGTTCAACTCGATTTCTAAACTGAAGGAAACACTTTACGGCAGTCGCTTCAAAACTGCTACAAATTCGTCGGGCAATAGACCGCGCCGCTCGAACTGTCAACACAACTGGCACTGCTAAGAGTATTCTACGACTTCCTCATCGCTGGCAACGGGTTATTTAAGTAATTACTTATTTACATAAAAAAAGGCGACGTGAACTGTTTGATAATCGAAAAGTAACGCATACCAAAACAAAACTGTATCGTTTTAGAGCCCACTGAAGATGCTTTTGAGTAAAAAAAAAAAAAACGCGTCTGGGATAGATAAATTACAGTGCAGCAAGAAATGGCGGTTTTATTTGCAAAATAACTGTTACGTCTCGATTGGCCTGCAAAAGCACCTCAACTGAACCCCATAGAAAATCGGTGGGACGTGTCAGAACAGGGGGGCTAAAACGCCAACATCAGAATCCCCACAATTTGGCGGCAATGTATGACCAAATCTTCAGCCATTGGCCTAACCAGGATGCGAAGTCCCCGCACAACTAACGGAATTCAGGCGGTTATCGAGTCCAGGTGTGGAATTACATGGTATTAAATGATGCTTGAAAGGATATCTCTAGGGGTGACTAATTTGTTGCCCGGTGAGCTTAGAAACGTTCATCCGCTAAATAATACCGAGTAGCTAAAGTACTCAATGCAATTTGAAAGAATTTCTTTCCAGAATGTCTCTTCTTGAAGAAGAAACTTTCAGTGGGTTGAGTTACTCCAGTTGTACGTAAAACCATACAGGTCGTGACCACTGTTGTTTACCTGTCCGATGCTGCCCGGGGCGAGTTGGCGGTCCATGTGGCGCAGCTCCCAGTCTATGCAGACGGGCTGCACGGCCACCGACAAGTTGGCGGGCGCGGCCAGCACCACGAGCGCCAGGTCAGACGCGTAGTGTCCCTCCTGGTCCTGGTACGTCGGCGGCAAAATCAGATCCCGCACCTGCAGTGCAATGATCGAGCATCAGGCGACCACTGACATTAACGAGCTGTGCGAGTTCGTACCTCGATCTACTAGTGCTCGATTATCTTTGCGGATCGATAATTACAGGGAATTTCTCTGGTCTGCTGAAAGGGGGCAGTGCGAGCGGTTTTGAAACGTTGGTCGCCGCGTGAGAGCTAGGACGAGGCGCTACAGGGAGTTGGGCTTTTTTCCTTGTGCTGGTGGTGCGGCGTGAACGAGGAAGTTAGGGCCGCGCGGCGAGTGTGTATACGGAATGTCAGGGTACCCGCTGAGAAAACAGAAGGGATCTTAACTTCAGCGAGGATGACCCTAAGCTAATTTATATTGGTCGACCTTCGTTGCCCATACGGAAAATGTGGCGCCGGGAGCAACCTTTTGGTGAGCAAAAACTGAATAATTGACGCGTTCCCGGAATGCGAAAATTTTCTCCGTTGCCGCAAGGTTCGAACACTTCTTGTCTGGATCAAAGTGACTGTTGACTTTGAATTTAATGTTCTGCAGTAATTAACGTTCACAGTCTTTTGTCAGTGGATAAGTTTCAACTTTGGAAAAGAATTTACTATTTAATTCTGTTTCTCCTTCAATGTTTACTAGCTGCATCCATGTGATCCCCAAAAGTTTCAGTTATAGTACTGTTTCAGACAGAATATTTACCTTGTACGCAGGTGAGCCAAAACATTATGACCACCTTCTTATTAGCTTGCTCTGATTCTGGGTATCAGGGGTCCGACAGTTTGATGGTAGGTTTGTGGAGGCATGTGGTATTTTTTGTAAACCCTTGTCAACAGGTTTTCAAAGGCCTCGTCGCTACTGCTGCGGAGGCCAAGTTGCAGTGTGAGGCTGTGAGTTAGTCAAACAGCTTCTGGTGCAGTACGCTGGCCAGAGTGGCCAAGCGGTTCTAGGCGCTACAGTCTTGAGCTGCGCGACCGCTACGGTCGCAGGTTCGAATCCAAACCTCGGGCATGGATGTGTGTGATGTCCTTAGGTTAGTTAGGTTTAAATAGTTCTTAGTTCTAGGGGACTGATGACCTCAGAAGTTAAGTCCCGTAGTGCTCAGAGCCATTTGAACCATTTTTCTGGTGCAGTACACCGCTAAGATAATTTCTCCCTGACATTATTACACTGCTATGCCCCAGCGTCAGGTAACAGAATAGGAGAACGAAGGTTTTACAATCCTCCAACAGATTAGTAACAAAGTCACACAAATGAGTTAAAAAGATTTACTTATCTTTGTGACTTGTTGGATAATGAAGTCTTCAACACTGCATATAATATTACACAAAAAAGGCCCTCAATGGCTAAGTGCAAATAGTCGTAGGTAAACTTCACAGTACATAGCAAATGCAATTTACAACAACTGTCTGTTCACTTCTAAGAGTTCACTAAACGACGTTCCCTGTAGAAGTCAGCTCTGGACGATGATCTATAACCAAGTGGGCGAGAGCTGCTCTTCTATCTTCCGAGTAGGCTTCTGTCCGTTGTCGCCGATCAATTGCGGATTGTACTCGGCCGGCAGTTGGCCGAGGCGAAGTCGATATCTTCATCCTCAGCGCCGCTCGTGGCGATGGTGGAACTCGCGCAAATGGCGAGTCTCTGTGGCACTGGCCCAAGCTCGCATATTTGGGCCTTTGGTGCTTTTGCCCCGGCCGTGTCTTGTTCGGACGACACAGCAGCAATAGATATCTACGCACAGGTCACGTAATTCGAATAAATAACGGGCCGCTGAACTGCGTACGCCGTGATGGCGCCTGATTGCGACCAAGAGGGTTTCCGTTCCTCAAACCACTGTAACACGATTCTGGCTCCCAGATACAGACATCTATACTGCTGAAAGATAAACATCGCTGTCGGAGGAGACATCAAGCATGAAGGTTCAAAAAATGGTTCAAATGGCTCTGAGCACTATGGGACTCAACTTCTGAGGTCATTAGTCCCCTAGAACTTAGAACTAGTTAAATCTAACTAACCTAAGGACATCACACACATCCATGCCCGAGGCAGGATTCGAACCTGCGACCGTAGCGGTCTCGCGGTTCCAGACTGCAGCGCCTAGAACCGCTCGGCCACTTCGGCCGGCTCAAGCATGAAGGGATGCAGGTGGTTCGCAGCTGTCAGTGCTTCTTTGATTACTACCACAGGTCCCATGTAAGCTCAGGAGAATGTCTCGCATAGCAAAATACTGCTCCCACCAGCTTGCACCCGTGGTGCGCTGAACGTTTCGAGACGCCGTTCATCTCGAAGGCGGCGTTTGCGGAGACGACCATGGACCTAGTGTAGCAAAAACATGGTTCGCCCGAAGAGCCGACACGTTTCCATTGATAGACGGACGAATCCCGATGGCCCTGTGCCCACTGCAGTCGTAACTGACTAGGTCGTTGGGTCAACGTGCGAACGCGTAGGGGTGGTCTGCTGCGGGGCTCCGTATTCAATAATGTACGACGAACGGTGTGCTCCAAAACACTTGTACGTGTATCAGTATTGTGCTCTTTCTGCAGAGATGCCACATATCACCATCTATCCTACTTTACAGAGCAGACAAGCGGAGGATTTTGTATTGGAGGATTGGATTGTTTGGGGGAGGAGACCAGACAGCGAGGTCATTGGTCTCATCGGATTAGGGAAGGAAGCCGGCCGTGCCCTTTCAAAGCAACCATCCCGGCATTTGCCTGGAGCGATTTAGGGAAATCACTGAAAACCTAAATCAGGATGGCCGGACGCGGAATTGAACCGTCGTCCTCCCGAATGCGGGTCCAGTGTGCTAGCAACTGCGCCACCTCGCTCGGTACACCAGAGAAGCCTCCGAACCACACGTTCTATGAAGAGTCGTGGACATCCAACCATTTAGTGCCTAGTGGTGGTTTCACTGTCCTACCTCCTTCCGTAGATGCTCACGGCAGTAGCACGTGAACATTCGACCAGCTTCCCCATTTTCGAGATACCCGTTCACAGGTTCTGCGTAATAATAATCTGTCCTTTGGCAAAGTCTCTTATGTAAATGGATTCCCCCATTTGCACCCCATATCCTCGCTAGGGTGATCCCCCGTCAGTGTCTGCTCCGCTTACATACTTTTGTTACCACGTTATGTGTTCGCAACGCCACCAGGCGGCATCCAACGTCGCGGTGGGCAATGGTCACAATGTTTTGGCTGATCAGTGTACCTAATGGTGGTTTACCTATTGTAGTAGAGGCCAGTGTTAAACTAACTCAGCATTGCACTTGTTTTGCGATTGACTGGTTGAGACGCCTTGGAAGTCCCCTTCGTCCAGGCGTAATGAGAGTACGCAAACCCGCAAGGAGCTGTTCGCTCATCTTAATTTTTATGCTAAGGAGATCTTGTGAACATCTGGCCATATGTATTGAATGCCCTAAGGTTATTTCTAAGGATTTCATGATTTAAAAAAAAAAATGAAAATCTGTTACTGGCATTTTGGGGGCGCGTCGTATTTAGCTGTATAGTTGTTTACTCAGCAGTATGTAACGCGATAAATTACTCCTGAAGTCAGCTGATTTTCGCAACTAATGAAAACTCACTTAAACAAATATTCCTTTAAATAATTTTTATTATTGCCTTTTCGCGCTGTGTCTGTTTTTGGTAATTAAACGGTGACTCATTATAAATCACTACTGAGGTTGTCGAACTACTATTTAACCTGCCTTAAGAAAAATTTTATTAAAATTTATTAGTGTCATTTTGCTTCTATGTTGTATTGCAGAGTTTAGTCTGACGGTAACTACTCATTAGTATTTAAGCTGATAAATCACTGCTGACGTTCCTGAAATACTATGTAGCCTGCCGTAAAGAAAATTTTATTAAGTACTATTTTCGTCATTTAGCAGCTGTGTGGTATACCACAACATAATTTAACGGTGTGTAATCATTAGCATTTAAGCTGACAAATCGCTACTGTGGTTGCTGGAGTCTTGTTTAAAGTGCCTTAAGGAAAATTTTGTTAAGCCTTATTTTGGTCATTCTGCGGCTGTCTGGTACTCCGCAGTTTACTTTAACGTAGACTACTCATTAGTATTTAGTGTGATAAGTCACTGCAGAGGTTACTGAAGTACTATTTTACTTGCATTTAAAGAAAATTTTTGGAAAGCTGTTATTGTCATTTTGGGACTGTGCTACATTCCCAGCCGAATTGTGTTCATTCATTATTTGTATTTTTTTATTTTATTAATGTGATCTAAGGCCTTAATTTCTAAGCACAAGGCAATTATCGATAAATCCTGATATTGCTATTAAACAAAAGATAATTTCTGGCACGTACCATTTCCAGACAATCCCCCCCCCCCCCCCCCCGCCGCCCCCATATCAATTAAAACGTTGTGTACATCAGCCCTTAATAAAGTTTCGTCTGTCTGTACAAAGACAGACCACAGACATGAAAAACATACGTCTTGCCAGATAAGACGCCCCTCTCCAATCGCTATTTTACTTGCAAGAAGCACCTCTGCACGTTGTTGGTCAACAGTGTCAGCTAGGACAGACCACACTCGATGGTCCAGGGTCCTGTTAAGGACCATAAACGTAGAGACCCAAAGGGACACGGAGAATGGGTCACCTGGGATACTGTTAGGAGAAAATATTTTCGGCATATTTTGTTAAGCATAGTGCAACAGCGTGTTACTGAAGAACAGCATATGGTATGTGATCAGGCAACCGTTGTAAAAATAAAGAGTCACATAATGCCAACACACCAGCCACACATCAACTGGCAGCGGACCTACACCTGAGTTATGGCCTGGTATGACAGCAGGAGCTCTCTCGTCCCTCGCACCCTGACTGGAAAATTTTACGTCAGTCTGGCTATTATAGATTGTGCTGTCATTCGTGGCGGCATTCCAGGGGAAGTTTTCCAACAGAATAACGCGGCCTTGATACGCCTGGCCATTGAGTCAAACAGACCTTGGATGGCGTGTACGATACAGCTGCCCATGCACCTTCAACACGATACCACACTTCATCAAGAGTAGTGACTGGCGTATTGTGGAGAGCCAGTTGCTCGGCCACCATTGACCAGACGTTTTCAATTGATGAGAGATCTGGAGAACGTGCTGGACAGGGCAGCAGTCGAACGTTTTCTGTATCCAAAAAGGCCCATACAGGACCTGCAACACGCGGTCGTGCTTTATCCTGGTGAAATGTAGGGTTTCGCAGGGTTCGAACGAGGGTTAGAGCCACGGGTCGTAACACATCTGAAATGTAACGTCCACTGTTCAAAGTGCCGTCAATGCGAACAAGAGGTGACTGAGACGTGTAACCAATGGCACCCCATACCATCACGCCCGGTAATACGCCAGTATGGCGATGGCGAATACACGCTTCCAATGTGCGTTCACCGCGATGTCGCCAAACACTGATGCGACCATCATGATGCTGCAAACAGAACCTGGATTCATCCGGAAAAATGACGTTTTGCCATTCGTGCACCCAGGTTCGTCGTAGAGTACACCATCGCAGGCGCTCCTGTCTGTGATGCAGCGTCAAGGGTCTCCGAGCTGATAGTCCATGCTGCTGCAAACGTCGTCGAACTATTCGTGCAGATGGTTGTTGTCTCGCAAACGTCCCCATCTGTTGACTCAGGGATCGAGACGTGGCTGCACGATCCGTTATAGCCATACGGATAAAATGCCTGTCATCTCGACTGCTAATGATACGAGGCCGTTGGGATCCAGCAAGGCATTCCGTATTACTCTCCTGAACCCACCGATTCCATATTGTGCTAACAGTCATTGCATCTCGACCAACGCGATCAGCAATGTCGCGATACGATAAACCGCAATCGCGACAGGCTACAGTCCGACCTTTGTAAAACTGATGATTGTGTATGAGAAATCGGTTGGAAACTTCCCTCATGTCAACACGTTATAGGTGTCGCCACCGGCACCAATCTTGTATGAATGCTCTGAAAAGCTAATCATTTGTATATGACAGCATCTTCTTCCTGTCGATTAAATTTCACGTCTGTAGCACGTCATCTTCGTGGTGTAGCAATTTTAATGGCCAGTAGTATATATACACGTTAATCACTTAAATACGTTACCTAGACAAATGTATTCCCAAAATTTCATTATCTACATTAATTATTTTTTGGTATTGGGATATTTTTTCCGTAAGAGTAATTACTGCGACCTGCATCCACTTCATCCTAGTTATTGCAGTCAAGCCTTGCTCTATCTCCATCATTATTACCAACACGTCCCTCCATTAACCAAACTGGCGATTCACTGATGCCTCACGGAGTGTCTAAGCAACAGATTCTTTCTTTTAGTCAAATTTTGCCATAATTTATTTTCTTCCTGTAGCTCTTCGTTTCTAAAACGGAGTGCGAAGGAGCAGCTGCCAGTCTCTCTTTTTGAAAATTTGTACCTTAAATATTGGCCAATTAAAGATATTGCCAGAACAGCTAGTCACCCCGCTAAACTCTACTCCCACTTTTCTGTCGTCGCAGACTGCTGCCTGGGAAGCGTCAGGCCAGTAAAAAGGCCATCAATTTTGGCTGTTGGGCCAAGGGATACACTACAGTCCCGACAGCTTGGCACTAGGGGCTCCAAGCACTGCACTTCACCATTGTATTCGGCACTACTTGGTCACGTCCTGCCAACCGTAGAGGATGAGTGCCATTAGCTTGCGCTAGGGAACAGTCGGTGGGTAATTCTTACAAGTCACGCCCACTTTTCCTAATAACGGTGCCAGGTGGTGTGGACCTTGCACCGTGAGTTTACAAAACCACCAGCATCTTGTTTTCCTCTCTCATTTTCTTTAAATTTTTCGCAGACGCTATTCGAGTTACGTGATGTTCCGCGGTCCGCCTCCGACGCCTGTGCAACCGGCGTATAAGCAGCTTCCTGGAGCTGAGCCCTCCCATCAATGCTCTCCCTTGTGGCATACTCATAAGGAACCCCTTGAGTGCGAGGTCGCAAGTTCAATCTTTAGTAAGGCTCATTTGAAAGTACTGTGTTAATAATTATGACAGGAAAGATATTTGCTGCTAATGAATCACCATTTTCTTCAGGAGGGTGACAGAAAATGAGTGTCCAGGAGTTGCAGACATCAACCATCTATGGTAAGTACGAGTATGTATTGCACTTCACAAAATAGACACCGTCGACATTCAAGAAATGTTCAAAAGAAACCATTTACTTGCACCATGAATACCGAATGAAACATGGCGCGCCACGGTAATCACAGAGGTTCGTACCATCAAGATCGAAGGCGAACTGCTTGGTACTTACAAACCGTGCAGGACTTCAGCTAAGTATCCACTCTTAAAGAATCCATATAGAATCATACAGGTGTAACGATGTGGTGGGAACTGATGGAATGTGACGGTATGCAACCAAATGTGAAACAGTGTGTCGTGGAGCTTATAGTGAAACTGGCTATCCTTTAAGGGGTACCTGCAGATAGTGCGATAATATTTTCTATAGGTACAAATAACTAGTGGCTGGATTTTTCCAGTGATTCAGGGTGGTATGAATTGAAATGTCACACGCTTTTCAGGAGGGGTAGTTTGCTCTAAAGGAGTACGATTTTTACGCGCACACCAAGAATCAAGCAAAAGTAAGTTATTTTGACCAGGTATTGGCCAACAGCAGGGCTCATACCGTAGCTGTAGTCGTCTTACACCCAATTTCCCACTGTTGCTTGTTGTGACTTAAATATTCACAACTGCCCTTGCAAGATCACGCACACGAGAAACAATCGTAGCGGGCAGAGCACCACCAACTTCTCGCAGCACAATAAATAACCTCCCAGGCAATTTACCATCCAAGTTAACAGGCGGCATAATTGTATACGAATGCGTTAAGGCAGTGATGTTAGCTGATCTTGATACAACTCTGTTGCACTGCTCTGTGTGCCGCAGGCGGTGGCGTCTACAACAGCGATAGCGGAGTCGGGCCGGTGTTCCAGACGAAGGAGGGCCCCCGTGAGGTGAGCACCAGCCCGCGGCGGCGCGGCACCTCGCTCTTTCACCCACACTTCTACACCATCTTCACAAAGATGAAGGCAGAGATGTACAGCTCACATACAGCCAAGGCGGCGTGGCTCATTCTGAAAACATTTTGCAGGCAGTGTTTTGTATGCACACCTTAACATACTCTTCCTTTTGAAATGTCTGAAATTTTCATTTATTGAGCAAGTAACTAAAAATAATGTTACGAAGAGCCACGTGCATACATGCACACAGTTCCATATCATTGTCTCCAGTTTCGAATATTAATGAAGACACGGGGGAAAATGTTAGTATTCACGTAGCAATAACATGAAAACATAACGAAGTTCACTGCTACTTAACTTCTGACGAAGCTTTTCACGGTAGATTTCTTTATAGTCCTCGCTCGGATAAATTAAAATTACGCTGTGGGACTGTAATAGGTTCGGGTTCTCTTACTTTCACTATTAAAATGCTAAAACGTTTTTAAAATATGCACAGCTTCATTAATTCAGTCTACAAACTACCATTGTTAACAAAATATTTTCTCCATTGTCAACACACTACTTCACAGTTCAACGACTCGCAACGCATTTCCTCCAACAACTACATGCACAGCGATAAACAAGAAGAAAGATATTACAAGAAGTCGCAATTAATCAATTTTACAAAATTTTGATCTTTTGTAAAAAGACATTATGATTTTTATATGTACACTAGGAATCAAGCAAAAATAAATTATTTTGACCAGTTATTGGCCAAAAGCAGGACTCATACCAGAGCAGTAGTTGTCTCACGCTCAATTTCCCACTCTTGCTTGCTGCGACGTAAATATTCACCACTCCCCTTGCAACATCACGCACACGAGAAAAGGTCGTACGGGGCAAAGCATCTCCAACTTCTCGGAGCGCTATAAATTACTTTCCAGATTAACAAATGGCTCTGAGCACTATGTGACTTAACTTCTGAGGTTATCAGTCGCCTAGAACTTAGAACAAATTAAACCTAACTAACCTAAGGACATCACACACATCCATTCCCGAGGCAGGATTCGAACCTGTGACCGTAGCGCTCGCTCGGCTCCCGACTGTAGCGCCTAGAACCGCACGGCCACTCCGGCCGGCTCCAGATTAACAGTCGGCATGATTGTATACGAATGCATTATAGCAATAATGTTAGTTGATCTTGATACAACTCTTGGTACTTCTAATTTCCGGGGTTCCTTTAATATGCACGTCCTCTTCAAATCCCAAATGGTCGTAGTTGAGAACAAACTCCTTACTGAAAGATGGGGTGAGTTTGTTTAACTCATCCACATATTTTCGGGCCAATTTCGCAGTTTGCTCTGCATCTTTGTTTGAAATTTCGTTATCCTACGTCTTCCATTTTTATAGCACTGCTTGAAGTCGCGCAACCATCCACTGCTTCCCTCGAAATCACTGTAATCTTTGTCGCGCATAATTTGACGTGCATAAAGTAGTACGTCACTATAATGCACGTCCTGTAAATTGAGACCTGAGTTTCTCCTGGCGTATACAACTTTCAAACAACTTACGGGAACTCAGCCAAGTAATGTTTACAGCGACCGCCGATAATTCGGCTAGAGTACACACCGCCATTTTCAAGGCACAAACTGCAACGGACAGGCGACGTGCAGACAAATTTAAAACCTCTGTTTTTGGAGAAATTCAGGAAAGATAACACACACACACACACACACACACACACACACACACACACACTGAACATTAGTGCCACCAAAGAAGACCAAAGTCTGAGGTATCGATAGTGAAAAACTACGAAGTAGCAAGTTAGGTAACATGATCTGTCCCTCTGTTTTTTGACAAGGGAGAGAGCAGGAATCCAATTAGAGTTAAGCAAAAACCTCCAACTGTGTTTACAAGGTTGCTCGCGAGTTTGATCTCAACAGCCTCCTTAATAACACTGTCTTAATAGCTGGACGTGCATGCCAATATCTCGGTATTGTTGTGTAACATAAGTTGACCAGTATCCAAACAATGTTCGACTAAAGTAGATCTACTGTGCTGCTGTAATCGTGTGTGACGTTTATGCTCAGTCCAACGGTCCACCACGGTCCTGATAATCTGACCAATGTATGCCATACCACAGCTACAAGGAATACGATATACACCCGCCTTACGTAAACCAAGATCATCGTTAACAGAACCCAAAAGCACTCTGATTTTAGAAGGAGGTCGGAAAATACATTTCACATCATATACCGATCTTGTTGGAAGTGCTTCCTACGTAAAGCAAAAAGGCAGTAGCCTTATGTGTCGACTCAGTATTATCATCAACACCCTATGCACAGTTGGTCGATAGGCAACGCACGTTCAATCTGTCTTTCACTATACCCATTTTGACGAAATATAACTTCAAGATGGGACAGCTCAGCTGGCAAAGTCTCAGTGTCGGAAATGACATGTGCTCTGTGTACCAAGATACGAAGTACCCCTTCACACTGAGCCGAATTGTGACAACTATCAGCCCGTAAATACAAGTCAGTGAGAGTGCGTTTCCGGTAAACTGTATGTCCCAATGACCCATTCCATAAACAAATTTTCAATCACAGCAAACAACGGGCTACTCATCGCAACTCCATCTCTCTGCTCGTAACACTGGTCGTTGAATAAAAAGTAATTGGATGTCAACACATACGGAAAGAGATTAGTTAATTCAATACCAAACCTAATCTCAATTAACCACAACGAATCGGACAGAGGAACACGAGTGAAGAGAGAGACCACATCAGAACTTACTAAAATATAAGTCAGAGTCATTCAGCCGCATTCCCTCCAAACGACGCAAGAAATTATCTGAGTTTCAGATATGATGTTCACACCGACCACCTTGTGGACTCAACAGAGAAGCAAGGTGCTTGGCTATGTAATATGGCCGAACGGTTCTAGGCGCTACAGCCTGGAACCGCGCGGCCGCTACGGTCGCAGGTTCGAATCCTGCCTCGGGCATGGATGTGTGTGATGTCCTTAGGTTAGTTAGGTTTAAGTAGTTCTAAGTTATAGGGACTGATGACCTCAGAAGTTAAGTCCCATAGTGCTCAGAACCATTTGAACCATTTTTACGTGATATGTCGGAGTACCGATATTGCTCACTATAGGACGGAAAGGAACCCCTTCCTTGTGTACCTTCGGAAGGCCATGTAACCTATGGGGAACAGCACTATAGGTATTAATACTCTTGATAGTGTCCTGCGACAAACCACTTTTCTACAGGAGGGTGTTGGTCTTTCTCCCAAAACTTTTCGTGGGGTCAGCATCGATTCTGCGGTACGCTGAGTCAGATAGTAAACGTTTAAGTTTTGTACATAATCACGTTCGTTTAAACAATGGTTCTAGGTAAGGGTTCAAATTTTGCACCCACACCGAAGAGTTTACCGGTAGTTGATTTTATTACTTCAATTGAACAGGTAGTTGGCAAACTACCTCCCGACGCTGCAGAGGAGTGGAGGAGGGATGCATACCGTGTGTTGACTAGGGCTCGTCCACCCAAGAGTAATGTAACAGCAGCAGAGAGAGCTGCTTTACGCCCTCTCAGAGTGGATCCTGATATTGTTCTTTTACCTGCATACAAGGGCAATGCCACCGTTGTTTTAAACAAACAGGATTATGTACAAAAGATGTAACGGACAGGCGATGTACAGACAAATTTAAAACCTCGGTTCTTGGAGAAATTCAGGAAAGATAACACACACACACACACACACACACACACACACACACACACACACACACACACACACACTGAACACTAGTGTCACCAAAGATGACCGAATCAGTGGTATCGATAGTGAAAGACTACGGACTAGCAAGTTAGGTAACATTGACTCTGTCCCTCTATTTTTTGACAAGGGAGAGAGCAGGATTCCAATCAGAGTTAAGCAAAAACCTCCATCCCTATTCACAAGGTTGTTCGCTAATTTAATCTCAAGCGCCTCCTTAATAACACTTTCCCAGTAGCTGGACGAGCATGTCACTATCTTGGTATGCTTGTGTAACATAGGCTGACCAGTATCCAAACAATGTTCGGCAAAAGCAGGTGTACTTGGCTTCTGTAATCGTGTGTGGCGTTTATGCTCAGTACATCGGTCCGCTACGGTCCTGATAGTCTGATCAATAGACGAGGATTGGAACTTAAATAGTGGCAACCGATACAAAAGAGTTACATATTTGCACGTGTTACTGTCCTTCAAAGTAGTCACCAGCGTTGTGTAGAGCCCGTTGCCAGCGATGTGGAAGGCGTAGTATACCGATAGCATAGCCTGTTGTGTTGATGGTGCAAATGGAGCGGTCTAAAGTTATGGTGACTCCAATGCACGTTCCTCGAAGTCTTCCATAAACAAATTTGCAATCACAGGAAACAACTGACTACCCATCGCAACTCCATTTGTCTGCTCGTAATACTGGTCATTACATAAAAAATAAGTGGATGTCAACATATGCCGATAGAGATTAGTTAATTCAATACCAAACCTAAACTCAATTAACCGCAATGAATCAGACAGAGGAACACGAGTGAAGAGAGAGACCATATCAAAACTTACTAAAATATCAGAGTCATTCAACCGCATTCCCTCCAAACCACGCAAGAAATCAGCTGAGTTTGTAATATGATGTTCACACCGACCAACTTGTGGACTTAACAGAGAAGCAAGATGCTTGGCTACACGATATGTCGGAGCGCCGATATTGCTCGCTGTAGGAAAAAAGAGAACCCCTTCCTTGTGTACCTTCGAAAGGCCATATAACCTAGGGGGAACAGCACTGTGGGTGTTAAGACTCTTGATCATTTCCTGTGACAAATTGCACTTTTCTCGAGAAGCATTCTTGCTAGAGTTCCGATAATGGACGATTAGTACTGTCATTACTGAGGACTTTCACAAGCTTCACGCTACCACTTGAGTGTACCTAACAGCGCGGAGAACATATTTCAGTTTTTGAGTACGGTGAGTAAATTTTCATACGCAAACAACGGAGCTCCTAGGGAGCATACCTTTTAGAATCGACAATAGAAAAACACAGTTTGTCTCAAAAGAAAGTTTGTACTTGAAGAGCTCCCTGCGCATGTGCAACAAATCGGAGAAAAGTGGGCGTACGTTCATCGCTTGCTTGGCCTTTAGGAATTCAGTCGATATGAAGCGCCTCTCGGAAACGAATCGCGTTGTGTGCGAAAATTTTATAAAATCGGTGATTCGGTAACAAATGCACGGAGGAAATATTGAAGTGATCGTGGATCGCATGATGTAAGTGATACTACAAGTGTTCCCTTTACGTGGGAATAGATCAAAACGTTTGAGGAGGCCGGTTCAACGTTGGCCACAACGAAATCCGGGCGATCAAGGTCATCAAGAACAGGCGAATCCATGGAAGGTGGAAATTCGTGACGATCCCAACCTCTCCATTCTTAAGTGTGCAAGTACTTTAAATGTGCGTATATCATCACTGCACCGAATTCTATAAAAATACCTTAAAGTGTGCCCTTACAAAATCCAAATGGTGCAAGAATTGAAGCCTCAGGATGCCAGATATAGACTGTAGTTTGTTAATGATGTGACTGAGTGCACTTCTTTTAACAACATTCTTTTTCTAACGAGCTCATTTTCATGTGAATGGTTGCGTCAAGAAACAAAATTACCGCTACTGGAGTGCAAAGAACCCTAAACTGAAGCATGAGAAACCCTTTCATTCGCCAGAGTTGCTAAGTTGGCTCGAGGACGAGAGCGGTTGTGAAGCTACAGTAGGTTCGGAACGTTATGTGACGATGTTAAATGACTTTTTGGTGTCTGAATTAGAAAACTTACCTAGTTATAACCATAGAACATGGTTGCAGCAAGACAGAGCGACAGCACATATGTCCAAGGCGTCTATACTGCCAAATCGTGAACCTTTCCCTGACGCATTGATCTCCTGGAGGGGTGACATAAATTGTCCTCCATGCAGTCCAGATTTGAGTCCCATGGATTTTTTCTTATGGGGATATGTCAAATATAAAGTGTATGTAAATAATCCGACTTATCTGGGGCAACTGAAAGAAAATATCCGTAACGAAATGGCAGCCATCTCAGTGTCTGTATGCCAAGCAGTCATGCAAAATTTTGCTCGTCGTTTAAATGAGTGCCACATGTGTGCTGAATTGCATTTAAATGGAAGAGGATGTAAATGAAGATGAAATGGGAGATATGATACTGCGTGAAGAGTTTGACAGAGCACTGAAAGACCTGAGTCGAAACAAGGCCCCCGGAGTAGACAACATTCCACTGGAACTACTGACGGTCTTGGGAGAGCCAGTCCTGACAAAACTCTACCATCTGGTGAGCAAGATGTATGAAACAGGCGAATATTTTTAAGAAGGAAATCCCTAAACTGTATATTTCAACAATAAATAAAAAATTTTGTCGATAGACTTCAACCTCTGTTTTATTCTGACAGATTTAATATAAACCTTCTTTTGAGACACCCTGTGTATGTTCCGTTGCAAGAGATTATTCTACTTCAGAAGGTACATTTGAGTAATTTGAAAGCCTGTAAGTTACTACTGTATTTTCTAAATTAATTCATATATGGCGATATGGTACGTTTACACAGTTCTGTTGCTGCACGCTTACGTACTATTTTGCATTGTGTTCCTGACTTATACCCCAGGAATTGGAAACCTAATCCAAAAACAATGAAGGCACAATAGAATAAAAGGTAGAAAGTGCTAAAAAGCTGTTTGAACCTAACGTATCTCAGGCAATTCTCAACGAATTCTACGAGAGCAGGCACTGATAAGGGGGAGAAATTGATGAAAGTAAGAACAGGAAAAAAAAGTGGATAGGTCTACGTCTGATGTCATCACTAGCATTCTGCCCAAAGGCAGTTTTTCACATGGTAACTCTCCATGCTCTCCTGTCTTCTGTGATCCTCTTCAGTTACGCTTAATTTCTGTTTCCTGTTATATCGTCTGTCATCTTGTACCTCCACCTTCCTCCCAGTCTCCTCTTAGACACTAGTCCTTCCACAGTGCCATGTACTCCAGTCCCATTCAGTTCTTCTTCCTTTCCCTTATAACATGCAGCAGTCTGATGAAGAGAATGAAAACTGCCTTTGTATTTACTGATTGAAACGATACAACAAAAAAAAAAAATTAAGAATGGGTCCAGTGCCTTAAATGCTAAATGTGGGCTCTTGACGAGTGTGCCGCGGGAAACATATAATTTTTCGTGTGCATAAATTGCAACTCGGAAAATGTTGGTGAATAAGGCTTCAATAAACAGTCACACTTTTATGTAGGTCATTTTATGCTAACAGATGGAACTTCGGCAAAAAAACTTGTTTACTGCGAGTAAAATGTTTGTATTTTGCCATGTTAAACGGTGTAAGCAAGCTTGTAATTTCGTTTACTGCCACTAAAACGTGTTTTGAAAAATTTAATAGTGTATTTTGTTTTCTTATTAATCTGTTCTATGATATGCGTAAACTCGCCCCCACAGGTGAGTAAACCCGCCCCATAGCCGGGGCACTTTTATGCACTCGACTTGACCTATGCAAAATTATTTTCACTCTTAAATGTAGTGTTGGGTTAGAAGTATATACATATCAAGTTATACTTTAATAACCATGTTATAAGACTAAACACGATAAATCTCAACAATAAAATCCAAAAAATTCCGAAAAGAAATCCGTGTAAATGTGCTCTGGTCTCCCCTACTATTGTCTAAATTTCATAATAAAGTTCAGGCAGTTTTTTCTCAGTGAAAATTTTATCTTATCATTGTATTCAGTAACGCATGTAAGAAGGTGTTACCTAACGCTCGCATGACATGGTCACCTGTTGTTGTTGTTGTGGTCTTCAGTCCTGAGACTGGTTTGATGCAGCTCTCCATGCTACTCTATCCTGTGCAAGATTTTTCATCTCCCAGTACCTACTGCAACCTACATCCTTCTGAATCTGCTTAGTGTATTCATCTCTTGGTCTCCCTCTACGATTTTTACCCTCCACGCTGCCCTCCAATACTAAATTGGTGATCCCTTGATGCCTCAGAACATGTCCTACCAACCGATCCCTTCTTCTGGTCAAGTTGTGCCACAAACTTCTCTTCTCCCCAATCCTATTCAATACTTCCTCATTAGTTATGTGATCTACCTATCTAATCTTCAGCATTCTTCTGTAGCACCACATTTCGAAAGCTTCTATTCTCTTCTTGTCCAAACTATTTATCGTCCATGTTTCACTTCCATAAATGGCTACACTCCATACAAATACTTTCAGAAATGACTTCCTGACACTTAAATCTATACTCGATGTTAACAAATTTCTCTTCTTCAGAAACGCTTTCCTTGCCATTGCCAGTCTACATTTTATATCCTCTCTACTTCGACCATCATCAGTTATTTTGCTCCCCAAATAGCAAAACTCCTTTACTACTTTAAGTGTCTCATTTCCTAATCTAATTCCCTCAGCATCACCCGACTTAATTAGATTACATTCCACTATCCTTGTTTTGCTTTTGTTGATGTTCATCTTATATCCTCCTTTCAAGACACTGTCCATTCCGTTCAACTGCTCTTCCAAGTCCTTTGCTGTCTCTGACAGAATTACAATGTCATTGGCGAACCTCAAAGTTTTTATTTCTTCTCCATGAATTTTAATACCTACTCCAAATTTTTCTTTTGTTTCCTTTACTGCTTGCTCAATATACTGATTGAACAACATCGGGGAGAGGCTACAAACCTGTCTTACTCCCTTCCCAACCACTGCTTCCCTTTCATTTCCCTCGACTCTTATAACTGCTATCTGGTTTCTGTACAAATTGTAAATAGCCTTTCGCTCCCTGTATTTTACCCCTGCCACCTTTAGAATTTGAAAGAGAGTATTCCAGTCAACATTGTCAAAAGCTTTCTCTAAGTCTACAAATGCTAGAAACGTAGGTTTGCCTTTCCTTAATCTTTCTTCTAAGATTAGTCGTAAGGTGAGTATTGCCTCACGTGTTCCAGTGTTTCTACGGAATCCAAACCGATCTTCCCCGAGGTCGGTTTCTACTAGTTTTTCCATTCGTCTGTAAAGAATTCGTGTTAGTATTTTGCAGCTGTGACTTATTAAACTGATAGTTCGGTAATATTCACATCTGTCAACACCTGCTTTCTTTGGGATTGGAATTATTATATTCTTCTTGAAGTCTGAGGGTATTTCGCCTGTTTCATACATCTTGCTCACCAGATGGTAGAGTTTTGTCAGGACTGGCTCTCCCAAGACCGTCAGTAGTTCCAGTGGAATGTTGTCTACTCCGGGGGCCTTGTTTCGACTCAGGTCTTTCAGTGCTCTGTCAAACTCTTCACGCAGTATCATATCTCCCATTTCATCTTCATTTACATCCTCTTCCATTTCCATAATATTGTCCTCAAGTACATCGCCCTTGTATAGACCCTCTATACACTCCTTCCACCTTTCTGCTTCCCCTTCTTTGCTTAGAACTGGGTTTCCATCTGAGCTCTTGATATTCATACAAGTCGTTCTCTTATCTCCAAAGGGCTCTCTAATTTTCCTGTAGGCAGTATCTATCTTGCCCCTAGTGAGATAGGCCTCTACATCCTTACATTTGTCCTCTAGCCATCCCTGCTTAGCCATTTTCCACTTCCTGTCGATCTCATTTTTGAGACGTTTGTATTCCTTTTTGCGTGCTTCATTTACTGCATTTTTATATTTTCTCCTTTCATCAATTAAATTCAATATTTCTTCTGTTACCCAAGGATTTCTACTAGCCCTCGTCTTTTTACCTACTTGATCCTCTGCTGCCTTCGCTACTTCATCCCTCAAAGCTACCCATTCTTCTTCTACTGTATTTCTATCCCCCATTCCTGTCAGATGTTCCCTTATGCTCTCCCTGACACAGGACACGAAGCACTTCTGCAAGTAGGCCAACAAGTCCGCATTGCCAGAGCAGAGGATCGAAGATTTAATCATTGTGGATTGATTTCATTGCACGACATCTTCTACAGTCACCAGCTATCAAATCGATTCGATTCGTTCCTTCACCCACCTCCGCCCTGCTGTTACCCCAGTTCACTTCATTACCTGCTCATTAGTTACCCGATCTACTTATCTCCTCCTTCTCCTGCAGCGCCTCTTTTCCAAAGGATCTGCTCTCTTCTTGTCAGTACTGTGTAGCGTCCAAGTTTCACTTTTGTACAAGGATACACTCCAAATACCTACAGAGAATACTGCCTAACATTTAAATTTATATTCAATGTTAATAATTTCTTTTCATATACGCTTTCTTTGCTGTTGCGTCTGTATATTTTAGGTCCTCTCTACTTAGCCCATTGTTACTTCTTTTATTGTGAAAATAACGAAACTTATTGTCTTTTTTCCTATCCTAATTCCTCAATATCTTCTGATTTAATTCAACTACATTTCAGTACTGCACTTTGATTCCTGCTACCTTAATAGTTTCAGACAGTGCGTTCCCATAAATATTGTTAAACGCTTTCTCTAAATCTACAAGTGCTATAAACGAACGTTTGCCTTTTTTGAGTCTGTCTTGTAAGTCACAGGGTCAGCATTGTATTGTGTGTTCCTAAACTTCTGCAGAACTCAAACCAATCTTCCCCAAGGTTGGCTTTTACCAATTTTTCCCAGCTTCTGCAAATAATTCATCTCAGTGTTTTGCAAGTATGAATTATTAAACTGATGGTTCGGCAATGTTCACACCTGTCAGCACCTGCTTCCTTGGAATTTGGATTATTATGTACTCGAGTAAAAGTCTGCCGACCGTCGTTCCGTTTGTCTCACAGTAATAACTAACAACCAGAAAGTGATGCTGAGATTACAATTAACGAATCTGGCATGTAATTGTAGATGTTAATTTGTTATGGAAATATGGTAGTTGTTTTGGTTTAGACATTTCAGAGTAAACTGTAAATTTTGAAAATATAACTATCATTACTTTAGCTGTCTTCGAACGTAGGTAAATTTTGCAGACATAAATACCATTAGGATGTAAATTAATTGTATTGTTCTAGCTGGTACACCTAATTGTTCTATTTTATTATTACAAATACCACACTTTGGTTCATCAGCTTAACTATTATTTCTGAACTCAGTTTTCCACACGTAAATGCATTATCTGTAGTTAATAAATGGTAAATAAATTTCCCGAGCTGGAGACCAGAACCAAGCCTATCCTCACGTCCTTAACTATCAACCACAGGGTTAAAAAATTGCTCGTCAGTTTTTATAGCTTGTCTGTCATTGACTTCTTCCTGTTATGAAAGAAAGATCATAGACAGACGAAATACACCTTTGGACAAAACTTGTAGTTGTAATAGTAGTGTGAAAATTCTGTCTGGTTGGCGTAAACTCTGAAAGGGGGCTCATTGTGGGTCTCCATTTGCCCAGCAAATCGAACCGTGCAATATTCAGATTTTCTGTCATTTGGATGTGACAGTAGCCCAATGTAGGACTGCATGGGAGAGTATGGGCATACATATTTGTGTCGTCAACATTACGGTCCTCTATGTCTGACGAATATAAGGTAGGATCGCCGTGTATTGTGCTCCACGCACGTAATAATTCCTGCGCCTGTCACCAAAGAACATTTAATGGACTCCCTTCAATATCCTGTGCAATCCCACACCATTGGTCACAATCTAGCTACAGCTAGACTAAGGACCTACCGTCCCGTGCCATTAACAACACAACACAAACAACTGCGATGACGGTGGAATCTGAAGAAATAAATTAAAATTTGTACCACAGCTAGGACTTGAACCCGGGTCTCCTTGCTTACTAGGCAAGAATGCTAGCATTATATCAGCTAACATTGCTGCTACCGAAGTCCAGGGCCCACCCCAACACAAACTTCATTTCATATCTTGAGCTTATTTTACTCTTCTTAGATAGTCATTATTGCCGAGGCTCCCTGTCATTGAAATAGCACCCCATCGATGGACGCAGTGGGAAAAATTTTAATTCATTTCTTCAGTTTCCATCATTATCATACATAAAAATGAGACTCAAATGTCTCGAGGAAAATTTCATTGTAAACCCTATAGATCACAAACAACTGCATTTGGAACTGCATCATAATCGAGAAGCATGGACTCCTGGTGAATGGCATTGCATTGCGTTCAGTGATCTGCACTACCCTGGATGACCATCGTGGGCGAGTACAGTGGTGACCTGGAGAGAGATCACCTTCTTCCAACATTTGGAGATGTTGCTCCTGATCTGATGGATGGGGAACCATCAGGTTCGTCTTCAGACCTATAACGGTAGTGATTGAGGGAACTCTGATAGCACAATGGTATGTCATAGACGTCCTGTGTCTCCATGTGTCACCTTTCTTGCAGCAGTATCATGGTGCCATTTTTCAACAGAACAAAGGTCATCCACGCATTGCACGTGTGTCTGTTAACTGTGTGCATGATGTTGAGGTACTCCTGTGATCAGCAAGATCCCCAGATCTGTAACCAATAGAACATGTGTGGGATCACCTCAAACATTAACTCTGTCCATGGGCCAGTATCCAAGATATCAAGGACCAGTTACAACACTCGTGGGTCAGCTTGCCTCAGGAGACGATGCCGCTGCTTCAACACACCCTTCTCAACTGAATCAGTGCACGCCTCCAGACCAGAGGGAGGGGGGGGGGGGATAACGTCATAGTGATAAGTGGGCCCACACTGCCAAGTCCTATCTAAATTACACTCGATTTCGTAATCGTTGAAACATATTATACCCTCCAACGCAGTGAAGTTTGTAAGGGGTTCACCACTCGGCTGGAGCAAATGTAATCTCACTTGCTAGAACGACAATTCACAGGCGCTGCCTGAGACATAAAATATCTTTGCCCCTGTTAAAAAGAGAGCTGCAATAGAGTCGCAGTTCAGAGCAGTCTCTGCCGCAGTTGCAGGCGCTCGCTGCTACAGTGTAGTTGTAGTCTGTCGCTGGTACAGCTCAGTTTACAGTTAGTAGTAATTAAGGTCACAGTGCAGAACAATTTGTAAAATTTTATTATATGGAACTGAATAATAATTGTGATCAGCCGCAGAGCTAAATGATACCATGGAATGAGATGATGATGAACAAATGAATAATTGTTAATATAATGAAAAATCAATAGCGTAATTAAATCAACCATCTATTGTAAGGTAAATTTTATTATCTTTATTGGCATGCGCGAAGTTAAGTCACTTGTCTGACATGTTAATCTGAATTTGTTTCGATCTTCTCTTTTGTGATGCGTAATATATTCAATTTTCCCGTGTAATGGACTGTAGATCCTTATCAATAACGTAAAAAAATTTCAGAATATAATTGTTTTTACCAGTCAACTATAAAAGTATAATTTCCCCTTAAGTCGTCGCCAGTCCCGATCCAGTCATTTATCTCAATTAAATTATTCCAAAAATTTTTTCTGTTGTAGTCATGTGTTCTTTATTAATCAGACGACCAGCTGTGCAGCTGTGTCACTAAGTAATGTTAATTTTTCTCGTAATTCAGATCTCAGACAAATGTTATCCAGTATTAGTAGATAGGCCAGCATTGCATTAAGCTGTGCCATGTACGAGCAGATATATAGACAGCGTTATCCGGTGACAAGGTAAGAATTTTTCAGTTTATTTCTCACGGACAGATTCAGATTGATTTCACATGGCCGTAGCGTAGCGCTGCTTACGTCAAAATTTATCAGTTTTTCATGAGTTAAGATTTATCAGTTTTCATACGTCAGAATTTAATTATCCAAATTTAATTATTTTTGTTTTCTGTTCGGGAAGGTTATACAGCATTATTACATATATTTTTTATTTATACGGGAAGGTTACAAGTTTCATTTCATTTCCTCGCCTTCTGGGTGCTTCACTTCTTTTGCCAGGCAGCGTATTTGCGTTGGTCGCGAGTTTTCTTACTGCGAAACAAAATAATTGAAAAGAAAGAAGCGAAATAAGACAGGTAGAGCAAAAGAAACTTGAGTTCGTTAAATTAAGTAGAGATGGGTAAGCAACACGTGCGTTCGTACTCACGTCCCTGATCTGGGTGAAATTGCTGTGTATGCTGTACTTCCGGTAGTGCTTGCCCAGAGCCACCCGCAAATTGGGCGGTTCCAAGCGCCACAGGCAATGCGCTGCTGCAAAATATAACACAAATGTGTGTCAAAACGAGAAAAGGAATCCACTTCATTAGTACGGTACAATAAGATCAGAGACATTAGCCAGGATATCAGTTCACACAACAAGCAAGACAGTAGTGTAGGCTGCCTTACTCCATGATGAACACGTATTCGCTTTTCAACTATAAGAGTCAGTTAAATGAAAATGTGGTGGTTTGTGAAAAAAGTAAGTAAACTATGCATGAAGGTTTCTCGGGTCTCCAGCCGGGTGGTAGCGTTGATATCTCGCGACGTTTCGGGAAGTGTCATACTACCCATATTCTGGCGACTTCGACTTACCCATCTTCTGGCGAAGTCGCCAGAATATGGGTAGTATGACACTTCCCGAAACGTCGCAAGATATCAACGCTACCACCCGGCTGGAGACCCGAGAAACCTTCATCAATAGTATACGCCGGGAAAGCCTACAGTCACATATACGACACCTCTATGGGGAGAAAGTAAACTGCTTATAAGAGCAAAAGTAAAAGTTTCTGTGCCACCGCCTGGGGGACCACAGACGGTTTGAAGCCAAGAGCCTCTTTTAGTACGGTTTCAGGAAAGAGTAAGCCAGTGAGCAGCGAGGATGCGATAAATCGCGCAATAAATATTGTGAATACCTCAGACAACAAGTATGTTACAGGCATAATCATTGATAATAATGGGGCGTTTGATTAGTGTGGTGGTCTGTCCTGTTCAAAAGACTGTTCAAGTTATCTCTATAACAGTCTACGACATTATTTCACAGAGGGACAGGTGCAATTAGAGTGTCCTGGAAAGAAAATTGTGAAAGACATCACCGAAGGCAGCCTATAGGGTTCTGTTTGTGATCCAGAGTTCTGAGGTGTTGGCATAGAGCCATTACTGAACCAGCCTCAGAGTATAACAAAAATTAAGAGGCTGCATCGCCCACGCAGACCATCTGCTAATTATCGTATCTGCTAACACGAGCGCTAAACTGGAGGAAAACAACAGGGTAGTTCTCGAAAGACTATGCAAGTGATGCATGGAAAACAAACTAGAGATAGCAGTCCACAACTTTTACTAAAATGAACATTATCAATAATGATAAATGCCGCAATTAGAATAAACAACCAATCTGTGAAAAGAAAAGAAGTGTATATAGGTACCTTGGAATTACCATCGATGAAATGACAAATTTTCATGCACATGTAACAATCGTCTGCCAGAGAGGCATTAAAATCCTAAATAAAATAGCAACAGTTAACCAAAGAAGTTTTTAGCTGCAATAAGAACTTATCATAAGGCAATCTTACTCACTTTTGTAGGCTAGGTGCACAGTATTGGTTCAAAAAGCGAGAATATCATAAGGTAAAGTATATACTGGGCACAAGAGCCCTATCGAATAAGGAAATAAAAGCATGCACTGATAGAGAATGGCAAGGAATCTGAGACACGGTAGGAACAGGAAGGGGAACCTACCAGTTCCTTGCCAACATAGAAGAAAGAACAAGAGTGACATACTTCCTTCCAACCGAGGGAGCTATACAGTACCTGTCAGGGTAGGGCTCATACCCCAGCTACTTACTAACAAGACGACAGTCACCACAGGCACTTGTGAACACGGAGTAATCTGTACCCCGGATCACATCGTCTGGGAGTGTGCCATTAGATAAGATGTTAAAGACAAGGGCAGGAACGCATCTGGAAATGCAACAGTCTCTTACAATAAGGAGTGAGGAACTGTGACATAAGGTGAACTCGCTTACAGCTAAGATATCAGCCGATGAACAGCAAGCCTACATGGCCGAGAGACAACCAAGAAGAGGCCCTATAGCATGACAACGAGATGTGCTACGGCAGAACATCCGCCTACAACAACCTTCTGGAAGCAATGAGGAGATGAGCCTCAGGAAGGACTTCCTGAGACCCCGACAGCCATCTCCCAACCTCTACACCTTATGTGGCACAGCAGCACAGCCTCTGTGAATCCTGAGTTCAACCTCAGCACGCCAAGGTTAACCATCCAGACAAATGAGAGATCCAGCCTGGTTTTAATACCAGATACAATAGTGTAGGGTACTGTTGTGGAGCGTAGTGTACTGTACTGGTAGTGTAGTCCAGAATTATAATTTACAAAATTTGTGGCCTACCTATGCCGCATAGTGTAATAGAGCAGTAGCGTGTGTTTTCTGGATTCCGGATCAACAGATATCTGTGCGCCAGATGGCCAAATGGTAGTACACAAACTTTTGTTGAAGTTATTTTTTTTTCTCGTTTTAATGTTGTTATTCTACGTAGATTTTCCCCACTTCAGCACACTACTTAGTTATTACTGTTGTTGTTGTGGTCTTCAGTCCTGAGACTGGTTTGATGCAGCTCTCCATGCTACTCTATCCTGTGCAAGCTTCTTCATCTCCCAGTACCTACTGCAACCTACAGCCTTCAGAATCTGTTTAGTGTATTCATCTCTTGGTCTCCCTCTACGATATTTACCCTCCTCGCTGCCCTCCAACACCAAATTGGTGGTCCCTTGATGCCTCAGAATATGCCCTACAAACCGATTCCTTCTTCTAGTCAAGTTGCGCCACAAATTCCTCTTCTCTCCAATTTTATTCAGTACCTCCTCATTACTTATGCGATCTATCCATCTAATCTTCAGCATTCTTCTGTAGCACCACATTTCGAAAGCTTCTATTCTCTTCTTGTCTAAACTATTTATCGTCCACATTTCATTTCCATACATGGCTACACTCCATACGAATACTTCCAGAAACGACTTCCTGACACTTAAATCTATACACGATGTTAACAAATTTTTCTTCTTCAGAAACGCTTTCCTTGCCATTGCCAGTCTACATTGTATATCCTCTCTACTACAACCATCATCAGTTATTTTGCTCCACAAACAGCAAAACTCATTTACTGCTTTAAGCGTCTCATTTCCTAATCTAATTCCCGCAGCATCACCCGATTTAATTCGACTACATTCCACTATTCTCGTTTTGCTTTTGTTGCTGTTCATCCTATATCCTCCTTTCAAGACAGTGTCCATTCCGTTCAACTGCTTTTCCAGGTCCTTTGCTGTATCTGACAGAATTACAATGTCATCGGCGAACCTCAATGTTATTACTAACACATCTGAAATTATGTTAAAATATTATGTGCTTTATTCATGCCAATTCATGTGCAACATTCAGTCAGCTCTTTTATATAGATAACAGAGCAAAAGAAAATAGCAAACAAATGAATAAAGACGAGGAGGGCAGTGCCTTTATGGATGCCTTCATGGGGCCAGCTCACTTGTTGCCGAGGTTATTTAGAGTACGCTGCAGAAGTTTCATTGGCAAGCCCTTAGATATCCTCCATAATGTCCTGATTTCTAACAGTGCGATTTCCATATTTTTGGGGCCTTGAAGGGAGACACTCGTGGCCGTCGATTTGCTTCGGACAGAGCGTTCACGCCTGGGTACAATCATGGCATGAAAACATTTTTCCATGAAGGCACTTGTGTCACAGTGGGATAAACGTATTAACAGTCATGGCGATTACTTTTGGCTTAACACTTTTTCCCATCTGTCTCGATTTCACATAAATGTCTCTTTAAATGTTTCTTATAAAAAAATACACAGATGTGCCATAAACCTCTGTGAGTGCCCACCGCGAAAATGAATGCTGCCAGGTAAGGTTGAGGACACGTGATGCGATAAGAAAAATACGGGATAGTCAGGAACAGTCTGAAAAGCTTGTAAGGATGTTGCAGGGCAGGTAGTGCTACGAAATAAACGTTAAGAAAAAAATTCCATACGTTTCAACATCTCCGAATTAAATAACACTGAATTAGTCAATCAGGTCTTTGCGCGCTCAGTCCATGCAGCCTGCCAGAGGTGGTGTTGCCAAACGTGTTCTTTGTTGTTGGAAAACAAATTGGAAAAACACGCAGGAAACCATTGTCGGTAGCGTGTTCGATCCTTGCTACCATTCAAGGCCCAGTTTTTGTATCGCTCTCTCTTGTTCGGTTTGAGGAAACCAAACGAAGAACACATTTGGTAACACCATCTCTGGCAAGCTGCTTGAATTTGCCCGCGGAACGTCCTCATTGGCTAACTTCAGTGCTAATGAAATCGGAAACGGTGCAATGCATCATTTTTTTTTCTTAACTAGTTACTCTGGAACACACAAGCTTTTCGTACTGGTCCTGACCACCCTGTATAAGAGGAACAGGCACGAAAGAGGAATAATTATAGCGACGATACGGGCTGAAAATCTGGAAAGTCAATTGCGTAAGCGACTTTGACAAAGGGCGGATCGTTATGCGCCGGTGTGGAGACTTACCCGCTTTGCAGAGCAGACAACGCAGCGATCTGTGGCAGATTAGAGGACAGAGGAAAAAGCTGGTGCAGTCAAGTGTTTCGGAGCACGCCGTCCAGCGCACATGTTGACATGCGGCTTGGCCGCAGCCCCATGTGTTCCAACGTCAATCAGTGAGTGCTGTCAATAACAACGATACGTACCTAAGTTGTAGATTCTAACATGCGAAAGTGCATCTTGGCTTTTTCGGGTGGGCTAGATTTAAGCTGTGAATAAAGAGTACAATCTAATTTTCTGAGATACACCTAGGTTATTCGTAAGGTAGTGGTGGGGCATGTTAGCTCTTAAGCATAGTTCGTCAGTCTGCGCCACGGCGATGTTCCTGTACCTCAGACGTGAGAAAAGTTACCAGATTCGGAGCGATCTTAATCGATGTAAGGAGCTGTTAGATGTGAAACTGAAAATATGAACGTTTTGACTGCTGAATTTATGCCAGAACTTGATGAACCACGTGGAGAAGCCAAGACTTCCCGAAGCAGATGGAGATACTTCTTCGTTGAAACTTCCTGTGTGCAGTGACGAGACTCGAACTCGGGACTTTTCCCTTTCACGGGCAAGCGCTCTACTAACTGAGCTAACCAAGCACGACTGACGACCGCTCCTCAGGACTTCACTTCAACAACGTGTTCTACAGACTTCGTGAGCACCACAAAAAAATTAAAAAATGCAAATTCCGTTCATTGTTGATGACTTTTGCTCTCAACATACTTGTTAAGAAAATAGTGATCTCTAAGTAAGACTCAGAACCTCGAAATACTGAATACGACATTCACTGGAGAAAAGGGACATCTGCTACGGAGGCTTACATTTTTGGGTTAAATTTAACAGAAAAATTTAAAACATATACAGAATCTGGTAGAAGAATTCATTAAAAACAATATTTTTTTGAAAATTTTAAGATATAAAGTAACTGACTAGATTACAATATTTTTTCAAAAGGTGGGCATAAAGAATCCTCCCCCCCCCCTCTCCTCCTTGGTATTTTAAGGATTAAGTCGTGCAAAACTGTACTGTTTGTCAGTTCCGTGGTAGTGTTCATGTGCAATAATATTACATGCATCCTTATTTTCTAACAGTACCTTCGGTATTCTAAGTTTTTGTAACACAATTGTACGCCCAGATATCAAATTAACTATCAGTGCATTATTAATTGCGGTTTCGTCGGCATCTTCAGCTTCACTAGAAAAAATGTCGATACTTGGCTCCTAAACTGACACGACCCTCTATATACAGCTATAACGGTTGGTATCAGCACAGTGGGTCGAGAGGATAGGGGTAGGGGCAGAAGTCGGGGCAGACATATAATAAAATAAAAGATGTAACTTGGCCTTGGGTTGGCTACTCCAGTAACTAGACTTACAAGGAACACCTTGAATGCGGGGTCGCAAGCTCAGTCTTTAGTAAAGCTCATTCTAAGGCACTGTGTTAACACTTATGACAGGAAAAATATTGGCTGCTAATAATTCACCATGGGCATCACAAGGGCGACAGAAAATGAGTGTCCGGGAGGTGCAGAGACCAACCTTCTGAGGGCCTTACAGTTCACAAAATGGACATCGTCGACATTCAAGAAATGTTCAAAACAAACCATTTACTTGCACCATGTGCAGCGAACGAAAAATGGCGCGCCACAGTGATCACAAACATTCACTATCAAGATCGAAGGCTAACTCCTTGGTAGTTACAAATCATGCAGTACTTCAGCTAGGATCCAATCTTAAAGAATGTATATAGAATCAAATTAGTGTAACAGGCTGATGAGAACTGATGGAGTGTGAGGGCATGCAACCCAACGCGAAATACTCTGTCGTGGAGCCTATCGTGAAACTGGTTATCCTTTAAGGCGTTGTTACACATAGTGCGATAATATGTTTTACAAGACGTCTTCGCAGAAAGGGCTAATACCGTTCACACAGAAATCATACACGGGCGAACCAAAACTTCATGATCTGATTAATAGCGCGTTGGTCCATTTTCTGAAAGCAATACAGAAGCGACTCTGCGTACCAGCTTTCGATAAATCCTTGGTAGGCTTCCGGAGGTAAATAGTATGTAAGGTGTCAGGCAAATCCAACACCTTCCATGAAAACCCTGACATGATCAGCAAATCCAGCAGTATGTCACATAGCTCTGAATAAATCGTGACATTAAATTAACCAAAGTAATACGAGTAACGAGTGAGCAAATGGAATACCACAGACTAACACAAGAATGCCTAAATGCATGTCATATCTTCCCACCGTGAGACATACGCAGTTCCGAGGGGAGAAACGAGAACAGAAGCCCAGAGCAGAACCGTGTTAAGCTAGAAGGCCCTACGATAAGCGACGGACACCCACGTCGCCAGGAACCGCCAGGACCACCCCCAGCCCATGTTAAAAGATAGAGCCCTCCAGAAGAACAGTATAGATCTTACGATAACACTAAAAGGGCCACACCAGCTGCAAGTTTTAGCGAGAGACTTTTTCGCGTCTCTGTTACATTGCAAACGTTAAAAACATTGCCCCACCACGAAAAGTAACCGCCAGGACCACCCCCCAGCCCATGTTAAAAGATAGAGCCCTCCAGAAGAACAGTATATATATTATGATGACACTAAAAGGGCCACACCAGCTGCAAGTTTTAGCGTGAGACTTTTTCGCGTCTCTGTTACGTTGCAAACGTTAAAAACATTGCCCCACCACGAAAAGTATAACGTTTCTCATTGGACAGACAGAATTTTTGTAGGCGGAGCTTAAGGTTAACATTGAGACCCTGATTGGTCAGATGAAAACACAGCCAGATAGTTTTTTTTTTTTAAACCAACTTCGGTAAATTGTAGTAAGGAGAAGTTAGGAGAGAGTTGCTTCCGAGACAGCGAGCTGTATAGAGCTGCGCCAGCCGCCGCCCCCTGACGAACACCGACAAGGTGATGAACGCACGTGATGCCGCATTTTTGAGCGCATAAGTCTTCACACAGAACTGCAGAAGTCTCATCTGTTACATCCCCTTTTTACGTAATAGTAGTGTCGATCGTCAATTAAATCTCCTGGTGTTCACATTTGCTACTTGAAGTAAAAATCTGAAACGCTATGATTTTTCTGTTATATAATTATTGAGAAGCCACATCAACCACTGTAATTTACGACAAGTTAGATATGCAATTAATGATAATTGAGGGTCACTGTAGACCATTTTAATAGTTTTTTCTTTTGTGAAACTTAATTTAAACCTAGATTATAGATGTGATATGGCATAGGTCATCCTTCGATCCATTATAGAACTTGTAAACCCACTCAGGGAATATTCGTTCACATTTTTGTTGAACACAGTTGGTTTTTATCATCCTGTATTAAAATATTTCCTTTTATCAATAGTGCAACTTATAAACAATGTTTTGTGAGTAGAATAAAATTTTCAATGGTAAACTTAACTGCTTTTTCGACGTTCTTTTACCAGCTAACTAAAAATAGGAAAGCCTTGAACCCCTTCCACTAAATTTAGTTAGTATTAAGATTCTTTTACAGG
The DNA here is from genome assembly GCF_023864345.2 of Schistocerca serialis cubense. Lineage (NCBI taxonomy): Eukaryota > Metazoa > Arthropoda > Insecta > Orthoptera > Acrididae > Schistocerca > Schistocerca serialis. The sequence continues at coordinate 352,645,495 of NC_064639.1, forward strand.
GAGTGCAGTGGAGCTGACGCTGAAATCATTAAGTATTTGGTTATATCATCGCTAGTCTCACTGAACTCTTCTGAACTCTACATGTCATGTGTGGTCTGGCGTCTCCTTACGAGCGACAGGTCCCAGGTTCAAACTAGTCAATTCCCTAAAAAACACGCTCAGAGCGTCGTTGCACGAAAGCGGTAGGGAGACACGACTTAGAACAGACAGAAACCAGGCAGAATGTTAGAGAATGGCGACCCTGCCAGGATGGTAAAATACCATGATTGAAGGTCGACCACATGCCTAACTAGGTCAGAAAAATATCCTGTTGTGTTAGTCAAATGCAAAAAATGTATGAGGGCTAAACACGTCACTTTCCAAACCAAACCACCTATATTTCCAACAATCCCTTCAAAAAAATTAAAACAAATAGCTGCAACAGATTTGATGGGGCCCCTCCCATGCACAAAAAATGGATATATTTTCATATTTGTCGTTTTGGAACTTACTTCTAAATATGTTGCCTTGACACCATTAAAACGGGCAACAGGTTTTACTATAAGTAAAGCATTTAGACAAGATTTTCTCAGACAAGTAGGTCGAATGGAACGAATAATTTCGGATAATGGCCCACAATACAAATCAGTGCAATGGCAGAACAGGTTAAAACAACACAAAATAAAACCCATCTACGTATCTAAGTATAAACCTAGTGTAAATCCAGCAGAACAATCTATGAAGGACATAGGCACTTTATGCCGATTATATGCAGGCAAAAGACACAACACTTGGGATATATACCTTTAAGATTTTCAAGAAGTAACAAATTAAATGCCACATAGCACTACACTACTACCTCCAGTTACTGTACTTAAAAATATTGAACCCCCAAACATAACCAGAGAAAATGTTAGATTTCCTATTGTACCACATAGACAGCACAAACAAGTCATAGCAACAGCACTCTCCAACATCAGAAAGGCAGCCATTAAAAGAAAAGAAAGAGGAGATAGAACAGCAATTAAAAGAACATTCTCAGTAGGCCAGAAAGTATTTGTAAAAACACACCATCTCTCCAGCAAAAAGAAACACAAAATACATAAGTTTAAAGGTGCATACAAAGGACCTGTCATAATTAGCCGAATTGCTCATGATAATGCTGTGGAACTAATGAACCCAAAAACAGGCAAAACCTTAGGACTTCACCATGTGAGCCATATCAAAAAGTTTGAAGATTAATTTTATTACTGGTAAATAATCAGCACAATATTTCAAGATTATGTTGCAGATAAGATCGTCAGGAGAAAGAAGAATGAAGAGAGAGGAAGGTGGGAAAAAGAAAGTAGTTTCAATAAAAACAAAAACAAAAATAACACCAATAGTACCATAGATTAAGGTGAAGGGATAAAGCGTAGATAGTCTAACAGCATGAAATACTAAAATGCTAAACACCAAGACACTACACAAAAATAAAAAACGAATTTGAGGATTCTTGTAGAAGTTAAGACTCAAAATATCTTAGAATTGTAACATGGAAAGGGCGCCGAAATTTGTAAAGCTTTTTAAGAAGGCGCAAAACAATGTAGGTACTAGACATATGTTAGATGATTGTAAGTAAAACTTTTTGTAAGAACCATTGTAAAAACTCCAGCAAGGACCAGATGCAACGACCCACAAGTTGCAACGCAAGAAGTATCAAGAAAGAAAAGGACATAATTAGCAAAACACGATTCCTACAAGGCAGAAGCGTCGAGAGAAGGGAAAGGACAGCGAGACCAACAGAGGGCCCTTGTAGCCAAAGTGGGCAGTAAATCTGGCGCTAAGCGGAACCCTGCTGGGACAGAACACGGAAGGCCAAGAGGGTCCCCGACTCAGCGGAGCGAGCAAAAAAACGGCCCAACGAGAAGACAGCTTGCGCAAGCCACTACTGGCAAAAAAATATGTGTAAAAGTCACACTACTGCTATTAAACAGCACGCTGATGCACGAAACTGAAGCAAACTTCCACAAAGTAAAAATGACATGTCCAAACAATTTATCAAACTGTTACTAAGAGGAGAACTTCAAAGCAACTAGTTATCAATAAATATTCCCATATCCTGCCCAGAGAAGAACCAAGAATCAAGTAAGAAGCAGAGAAAATGCAGGAAGAACAGAAGTTGAAGATTCGCAAGATTGAGACCAAGAAAGAAGATGGGTGACGAATAGATGACATACCTTCCCAAATCCCTATCCTATTGTAATCTAGTCGTCTGCGAAGTATCACAACGACAAACGACCGCTTTCAGCGACACATAACGATGACTTTCACGCATACAAAGCCAGTAAACCACGAGATTCTGCACTCACAGCGCCATTCCATTATGGGACCTCCACAACAGCAACACACCGTTGCAAAGCCAACAAGGAATGACGAACGAAGCTGTACATCAAATACTTGCCCACATCTATCTTGTTCAAGTCCATCACCTTTGTGCAAAAACATTCGCCAGCCTCATGCTTAAACATTCATAGGATTGTGTGAATGTGTGAAATCAAATTATGTGATGTAGGAATTGTGCAAAAGAAACATGTAAAAAACTAAATAAGTTAAGCACACCAGACAGCTAATAAACTACAAAATAACAGTCATTGACTATGGACTTAAGTAAAAAATAGACTATCGATAAAAATAAGTCATTAGTTCTGAAATGGACAGTATATAAAGAACAAAAGTAAGGCATAATACACACTAAAACTATATGTCACTTATTTTCTCCTCATAAAAATAAAAGAATAACTATATTTTACTTATTTTCTCCTTATAAAAACAAAGAATAAAAAATTATCTTGTTGAATGTTTTCCCTTTTTTTTAACATTTGTACCATTTGTTAGGATAATATCTCAATACTTGTGTATGTATATTTCTTTGTCAAAGCAATTCTTGGAAATAATTCTTATTTGTTAGTGTAACAATGTTGAAATGAGTGTCTAGAAACAAAAACATTTTACTTGTACATGATATTTAGAAAATGTGTTAGGAATAGATTTTACTTAATTACTACATTTATAAAAAAAAATGTTTCTAAGAAAATCGATGTGAAAGACTCCTCGCTTTCGATAACAAACTTCTTAAAAAATAAATTCACACTTAAATAAAGAAAGTAAATAATTAAAAATTAATAATAATAATAATAATAGCATAAAATATTCTTCTCTTGTCAATATAAACATATTTTTGAGAATAATGTGGAAGAATATAAAAATATAAATTAGTAATACAAACTAGCATAGAACCAGAATAACGTGGCTGAACAGTAGGCAACAAAATTTAGATAAAGGAATAATTTTTGACTGACTTAGACAACGATTCAATCATTGCCTAACTTCAGTGCAAAAATTAAGTTCGAAGGGTGGTGATATGTAAGGTGTCAGGCAAATCCAACACCTTCCATGAAAACCCTGACATGATAAGCAAATCCAGCAGTATGTCACATAGCTCCAAATAAATCGTGACATTAAATTAACCAAAGTAATACGAGTAACGAATGAGCAAATGCAATACCACAAACTAACACAAGAATGCCTAAATGCATGTCATACCTCCCCACCGTGAGACAGATGCAGTTCCGAGGGGAGAAACGAGAACAGAAGCCGAGAGCAGAACTGTGTTAAGCTAGAAGGCACTACAATAAGGGACGCTCAGAGCGTCGTTGCGCGAAAGTGGTAGGGAGACACGACTTAGAACAAACAGACACCACGCAGAATGTTAGAAGTACCAGTTGTCAATGCACAGGTCCGTAATTCCCGTCATTTACAGGTTTTCACTGAGCATGGAGTTATTGCCTGACAGCATCGACGTGTTCCATCGGATTCAGATCAGGCGAATCTGGTGGCCGAGATATCAAGGCGAGATCACAATCATGATCCTCATGCCACTGTGAAAAGCCAGTGATATTGCTTCAAGATGCCGTGGCATGAAGCACTGCATGTGGCAAGCAAAAATGTTCACAGCTATCATGGGGCATTCAGTTACTACCACAGCCGCTCATGAAAGCCCTGGTGAATGCACCAACATATCCATTCACGATCATCAAGCTGGTGTAAAAAGAAATGTGATTCACATCACTCGTTCCCACTGATCCACGGTCCAATCTCCATGATCCCATGTTCGCTACAATCGTAATTAACAATGACGTTGGGTCAACCATAGAACCTGTTGGGGTTGTCTCATTTGTGCCTGCACTAGCGTTGTACTCTGACGTCAGATCTGGCATGGGTCGCTGTCTGTACTGCTTTACAGTGTCGGGAAGCCTCCGACCACATTCTGGATTGAGGAGTGGTCTGTCTGACTTTCAGTCACTTCCCATGGATTCTCACGACAATAGCATGCAAACAGTGAAAAGCCTCACTTATCCCCAGACATCAGGCCGTAACAATCTGCCCATTGTCAAAGTCGCTTATGTCAGAGGATTTGCCATGTCATCACTTTAATGATACCTCATTCACCTCTACTCTCTTTTATATTTACCTCACCGTGTCATGTTCTTGCAACACTACCTCGCGATGGATAAAGTTACCATGTTTTCGTTCATCAGTTAACTTAAACAGAGTGTTAGGAAATTCCCGTTTCAAACTTCTAAGACTTATAGATGGGATGAGTACACAATATTTTGAATAGGAACCCATGTCTGGAAACGTAACACTTCCGTCCTACGACTGTTTCAGCTCAGATATGTAACGCTTAACGTGTAACGTACCTTGTGTATGGCGAAGCTCGAGATACCGGAAAAGCTGCTAGTCTCTGTACCACGAACGTTTTCCGAAACGTAGTACGCGACTGCACAAACTTTATACCCAAGTTGCGCAGCAACTCTCAGAAACAGGTATAGTCACCGTAAGGAGGCAGGACTGTGTCGCTCCATGGCAACGCTGCACGCCCGAATTTGAAGATGTACTTCATAGTATTGAAGAGAACCCGTCAACAATTAATACAACAATTGCGCGTATTTCGTTATGTTTCTTCTCGAACTGTAACCTAATAATTGTACTGAGTCACCGGTAATTCAGTTCCTCAAGCAAAGTGGATGAGCTACACTTCTTCTTCTTCTACTTCTTCTTCTTCTTCTTCCGCTTATCCATTAATGGATGTTGGCGACCAAATGTTGCATCTTTCTTCTGTCAACCGCATTATGTAATAGCTGGTCTACACTTCGGAGTCCTGTCCAATGCTTTATATTGTCCAACCATGATGTTCTTCTTCGCCCTTGTCTTCTTTTTCCTTCGATCTTCCCTTCTATTATTAACTGCAGAAGCATATATTTGGTGTTCCGTACTATATGTCCTAGGTATGCAGTTTTTCTTCTTTTAAGCACTGTCAACATTTCTTGCTGCTTGTTCATTCGTTCCAGTACTTCGTCTTGGTTATTCTCTCAGTTCACGGTATTTTAAGCATTCTTCGTTAAATCCATATTTCAACGGTCTCAAACTTCTTCGTTGTTGTCATATTTAGTGTCCATCCTTCAGAGCCATATAGAAGCACGGACCAAACGGCTCTGAGCACTATGGGACTCAACATCTGTGGTCATCAGTCCCCTAGAACTTAGAACTACTTAAACCTAACTAACCTAAGGACATCACACACATCCATGCCCGACGCAGGATTCGAACCTGCGACCGTAGCAGTCACGCGGTTCCAAACTGACGCGCCTAGAACCGCACGGCCACAACGGCCGGCAAGCACGGACCAGTTGTAGCATTTTACAAATCGGACTCTAAGGTTCAGGTCTAGGTCTGTGCTTGTAAGAATATTCTTAAATTTTATGAAGGCGTTTCGGGCGTTCTCTACGCGACATTTTATTTCCAAGTCTGTTCGTCAGTCTTCACAAAGCCAGGTTCCGAGGTATTTAAACTTGTTGACTCTTTGTATTCCAGAGCCTTGATATCGTAGATTTGCATCAACAATGTTCAAATGTGTGTGAAATCTTATGGGACTTAACTGCTAAGGTCATCAGTCCCTAAGCTTACACACTACTTAAGCTAAATTATCCTAAGGACAAACACACACACCCATGCCCAAAGGAGGACTCGAACCTCCGCTGGGACCAGCCGAGATTTGCATCTTTAAATGAGTTGGACTCTCTTGTGACAGTCATAAAATTAATCTTTTTTATGTTATTATTCAGACCTAGAGTATTGGTGTAATCTTTTACTATGTTGACGAGTTGTTGGAGGTCATCTAAATTATCAGCTATCAATATTGTGTCATCAGCGTAGCAAATGTTGTTGATATACACTCGGTTAACCTTTATTCCTTTTTCTACATCATCAAATGCCTCCTGAAAAATACTCTCAGAGTATAAGTTAAATAATAGGGGTGGCAGTTTGCATCCTTGTCCACTCCTCTATATATATTGACCAAATCTATGACCTCAATATCAAATTTAACCTGCGCTGTCTGATTCCAAAATAAATTCTCTATACAGAGGATATCTTTCTCATCTATATCAATTTTTTTGAGAATTTCCATGAGTTTGTGATGATGTACTCTATCGAATGCTTTTTCCTAGTCAATAAAACGGAGACCTACGTTTTTACCCTGATCACAGCAGTTTTGTACTAGAACTTGTAGTGCGGCTATTGCTTCCCTTGTACCTAAATTTTTCCTAAACCCAAACTGTGTCTCACTAATGAATTTCCCACATTTTTCGTTGAGCCTTTGATGGATGACTCTCAATATTTTCAGAGAATGGCTCATAAGAGTAATGAGTCTGTGATCTCACATCATGTCGCATTCCTCTTCTTTGGTAAGGGAATGAAAGTTGATAATAGCCATTCGGCAGGGTAATGGCCACTGTCGCAAATTTTGTTAAACAGTTTGTATAAGACTTTGATACCTTCTTCATCAAGGAGTTTAATAAGTTAGATTGTAATTTCATCAGGTCCTGTGGCTTTATTGCTTTTTGAATTTTTGATGGCTTTCTCGATTTCTTCTTTCATGATTGGAAGTCTTGTTAAATTGTTGTTTCTAGAAGTCTCAACATTTTGTCTATCGTCTGAAAAGAGGTGCTGAATGTAGTCTTCCCATATCTCTTTCCTCTCAAAGGTATCTAGAACTATTTTATTATTTTTGTTGGTTAATAAGGAGATGCTTTTTCTTCTATATATCTCAGCAGTTTCTTTTAACTTTTTATGTAAGTTAAAATCGTCATGTGAAGCTTGGTTGAACAACAAGTCTGAACTGAAACTGTGAATTATGTACTCACTCTCCTCTACAAGCCCTAGGAACGAAGCTGCAGATGCCGCGGCCAAGGCTGCTGTCCTCCAGCCTCGGACAGCTTCTTGTTGTGTGCCTTCATCTGATTTTAGCAGGGCTATTTGTCAGCTCATTTTATCGCTGTGGCATGCCGATTGGTCTACACTTACTGAAAACAAGCTTTGGGCCTTGAAAGCTCTCCCCACGGCTTGGACGATCTCTTCACGCCCTTCTCGGCGGGAAGAGGTCGTTTTGGCCCGGTTACGGATTGGACACTGCCGTTTCAGCCACCGCCATCTGCTGACGGCTGCGCCGGCGCCGTTCTTCCCATGTGGGCAATTGCTGACGGTACGCCATATTTTGACGTCCTGTCCGAATTTTAATACACTGCGCATTGATCTTGGCCTGCCATGTACTCTGGATGAAATTTTAGCGGATGACCCAGGAGCAGCTGCTCGCGTTCTTCGTTTTATCCACTTGACGAACCTGTCTAAAGACATTTGATTATGCTGTTTTCTTTTAATACCTTACCTGTTAATGTGCCTTTTATAGTGTTGTCCTTTCTAGTTGCTGTTTTAACATTGTGCCTCTCAGTGCATGCATAATTTAGTCTGATCTAGAAGTACATGCTCCGGTAAAGAAAATTGTTGGATCGTAACGCACCAGAAATTTCTCAGCAGAACTTCGCCACCTAACCTCATTTGGCACAAACAATAACAAAAACATCCCACCTGTAGCGCATGTAGTCATACAGACAGATGTACACAAGGTGATGGCAGCATACTGCCGGAACGTGTTGTCCTACATTAAATACTGCTATTAAAAGTGTCAGAAGTACCAGATAGGCAGTTTATAAGCGTTTATAAGCATAAAGACCTCTCATATGGAAATTATGCAGTCATGTTGCCGTGTGGTGAGCACCTGTGAGCACGACCTGGCTGGAGATGAGGCTGCCGCCGCACCAGAAGGTCCAGATGCCATCGTGCAGCAGGTAGAGCGCGACCTGCCAGGGTGGATGGCCGTAGGGCGCCTCCCTGCCGTACACCACTAGCGGGACCGAGTCCGGCGTCGCCGCGAGGCCGCACGGCGTGCCGTCTGGCGACAGGTCCCTCCGGAACCGCGACCGTGTGGGCGCCAATGTGGCACCGTCTGCGCCTGCGCAGCGCGCTGACGCTGTAATTGCACTGCCTCCAGAAAAAAAGGAATAGACGTAAGGCTTGTTTTAGACCAGTGACCTTCGTTACATATCACTTCCTGGACGCGCCTAAGTGCCCGTTCTGTGGCTACAGAGTATGCCAGAGCAATTTACGGTACCCAGAGTAAGCGAGTGATGGACTGCTCTTTTCCTAGTCCTCTTAAATAGCCTATAATAGATAGCTACAAAGGATATTTCCACCTGATTGTATACAACGTGCTTATTTCACTATCTAGACTTCGGCCTTAGGCAATTTGCAAGTGTTGTACTCCTATATATAAACAATACAAGTTCAAATAGCAAAAAAAAAAAACAGGGCAAATATAAAAAAGTAAAAATTAATGTAAAAATTACGTAAATTGTTAATTTGGTTACACATCAAATATCATCCAACTTGTATGAAACAAGAATTATCGTCGACAAATATATATCGTGTTATATAAACTAGTGATATATATCATGTTATAAACCAGTCCTACCCCATGAACCATGGACCTTGCCGTTGGTGGGGAGGCTTGCGTGCCTCAGTGATATAGATGGCAACCCCAATGGAGTGGTATCTGTTGAGAGGCCAGACAAACGTGTGGTTCCTGAAGAGGGGCAGCAGCCTTTTCAGTAGTTACAGGGGCAACAGTCTGGATGATTGACTGATCTGGCCTTGTAACACTAACCAAAACGGCCTTGCTGTGCTGGTACTGCGAACGGCTGAAGGCAAGGGGAAACTACAGCCGTAATTTTTCCCGAGGGCATGCAGATTTACTGCATGGTTAAATGATGATGGCGTCCTCCTGGGTAAAATATTCCGTAGTCCCCCATTCGGATCTCCGGGCGGGGACTACTCAAGATGATGTCGTTATCAGGAGAAAGAAAACTAGCGTTCTACGGATCGGAGCGTGGAATGTCAGATCCCTTAATCGGGCAGGTAGGTTAGAAAATTTAAAAAGGGAAATGGATAGGTTAAAGTTAGATATAGTAGGAATTAGTGAAGTTCGGTGGCAGGAGGAACAAGACTTTTGGTCAGGTGAATGCAAGGTTATAAATTCAAAATCAAACAGGGGTAATGCAGGAGTAGGTTTAATAATGAATAAAAAATAGGAGTGCGGGTTAGCTACTACAAACAGCATAGTGAACGCATTATTGTGGCCAAGATAGTCACGGATCCCACACCTACTACAGTAGTACAAGTTTATATGCCAACTAGCTCTGCAGATGATGAAGAAATTGATGAAATGTATGATGAGATAAAAGAAATTATTCAGGTACTGAAGGGAGACGAAAATTTAATAGTCACGGGTGACTGGAATTCGAGAGTAGGAAAAGGGAGAGAAGGAAACATAGGTGAATATGGATTGGGGCTAACAAATGAAAGAGGGAGCCGTCTGGTAGAATTTTTCACAGAGCATAACTTAATCATAGTTAACACTTGGTTCAAGAATCATAAAAGAAGGTTGTATACGTGGAACAAGCCTGGAGATACTGACAGGTTTCAGACAGATTATATAATGGTAAGACAGAGTCCGATAGGCGTCTTCACTGTGCCATACAGGACCGTCTATGACTGTACACAGCGATGATGAATTTGTACTACCCGGCAAACACTACCCGGTTGATAGGTGTCTTGACGTCATCATTGACGTGTTGTCCGTTGACTGTGATGCTGTCTTCCGTCCAGAACACGATCGTGCGGACATCTGTTGACAGTCTGCATGTTTATATCGTGAATTAGACCAGGACGGAGAAATAGTGGTTTTTGTTGCTTTAATTTTGGACACCAGTATAGTGCAAACCGTCGGCATACGAACAGACGCAAACAATTTCACAGACTTCCGCACTCAAGTTGTCACGTAATCGTGATTTAGTTAGTTTCACAATTGGAAAAACGTCTTCCACGCAGATATGTCGATAGAAGTATTGTGGCACTTTTGCAACCTCATTGCGGAGACATGGCAACCCAAAAGGATTTTTCATCAAAACGGGAATTAGCTTACAGGTCAATCACATTTGCACACGCATAGGAGCACTTTCACCTGAAACGACAAACAGTCTCGAAAACAGCTCGAATACAGATTCAAGAGCGTTAGAGTCAACAAAACGTTTAGGAAACTATTTTCGTAATTCTTTGAAGGTCACAATGAATTCTTTAAACTTTGCGTTTGTTTAACGGCAGTGAACAAAGGGAACTCGACTCTGTCACAATGTGTCCCTTCTATAAAGCGATTTTCTTTTTAAATGAGTGCCCATCAAATCAGAAAAAAAAACAGTTTCTCTCCCTCATTGTCTTACTGTGGGCAGCGTGCACTCGAGTCCATAAAAATGCGAGGTCTGCAATCCATTTCAGATATTCTAATTTTCGTTCCCGCCCTCCTTTTTCCTTCATAAATTCAACAATAGTGAATTTTAAATCGAGAAATCGTTCCGCGTGTTCCTGCTGACTTAACCAATGTACTTTACAGCAATTTATAAATTCTCCATACTCTTCCTTCAACTCCATCGAAAACCGTTGCAGCTGACAGGCGAATGATACGTGCGACTTCAGAAATTTTACTATTCGTACCGCCAATTTCTTCATGTGCTTCATGCCTGTAGATTTAGCACAAAGTGCTTCTTGGTCTACTGAACAATGAACCCCTCTGTCGATCGTTCTACTTTTTTCCTCTATCACAGTTAACTTAATATTTAAATTCTTTCTGCCTGGTATTGTAATACAATATTGTAATAAAGTTTCATTGTAAATTTGCGGTACCTGTCACTTATGCAACTGCTTAATATATAGTGAGAATTCTCATGCGCGTATCTTCTGTCATTCCCATTCATTTTTAAAAGCTTGTGGTTATAGATCGCTAGGTTGTCTTTTTTTGTACAAACATCTACTGGACCTGTGGAGTATCTTCCATACCATGAACAAATAGCGAAGGGTAAACAGCGCTTACATCACGATCTGCCGAACTGTTCCGACTTATGGAGACCGAAAAATGCCACACCGCAATACCAAGTGAAATGTACGCTGTACCGAGTACCGGTACTTCCGGCAGGGAACGAGCAACGCCGAGACAGGTTGGGTGTGGCCTGCACGCGGCACGCACAGTCGACACGCGTGAATATTGGCACGCTATGGCCTTCCCTGCAGCATATTGCGAACGTTCCATGACAATCTGATGTTTCTACAAGTGATCGCCGACGACAGAGAGCAAATATCCAGCAAAAATTTATTTAGATTTTACAATACCAGAACACAGAAACAGTCTATACTCTGCATAAATAAAACATTTACGTTTCTTTGTAATGAAAAGGGTTTCGTCAATGATGTAGTCAGCTCCATTGAGAGAGAAGACTGTTTTGGATGTTATTTGGCACTGAGAAGGAGAACAAGACGCCAAGGGCAAAATAAAAATACGCTGTGTACTGCCTCCGCGCGACTGCTACGGTCGCAGGTTCGAATCCTGCCTCGGGCATGGATGTGTGTGATGTCCTTAGGTTAGTTAGGTTTAAGTAGTTCTAAGTTCTAGGGGACTGATGACCAGAGATGTTAAGTCCCATAGTGCTCAGAGCCATTTTTTGTGTACTGCCTTCTATACATTGTTGTGTTCGGAAGTATATATGTTCTCAAACAAATAAACACTGATGTTTTGAAATGGGTGGACAACACTCATAGTTTACGAGTAATCCAACCAAAGGCAGCCAGTGTAGCAGAATGACATAATAATTTGTGGTGACTGTGGACCCTGTTTATCTACTCATATATCTGTTATCGTTGTGGTCCTTAGTCCGATGGTTGGTTTGATGCAGCTCTGAGCTCTGCGCGCTACTCTAGCCTGCGCAAGTCTGTTTATCTCCAAATAACTACTGCAACCTACAGCCATTTAAATCTGCTTACTATATTCGACTCTTGTCCCTCTCTATGATTTTTATCACCCCACTTCCCTGTAATAGTAAACCGATGATTCGATGTTGTCCCAGAATGCGTCCTAGCAGCCAATTCCTCCTTTTAGTCAAGTTCCAGCACAAATTTCTTTTCTCGACGTTTCTATTCAGTACTTCCTCATTATTTACGCGATCTACCCATCTAATCTTCATCATTCTTTTGCTGCACCACATTTCAAAAGCTTTTATTCTCTTCTTACTTGAACTGCTTATCGTCACCGTTTCACTTCCAAACATTCCACATAAATACCTCAAAAAACGACTTCCTAACATTAAAATTTACATTCGATATCAGCAAATTTCTCTTCTTCATAAATGCTTAAGTGCTTTTCTTGCCATTGCCGGCCTACATTTTATATCGTTTCTGCTTCAGCCATAATCAGATATTTTAATATTCAAATCGGAAAACGTATCTCCTACTTTTAGTGTCTTATTTCGTAATCTAATTCCCTCAGCACCGCCCGATTTAATTCGAATACATTCCATTATCTTTGTTTTGCTTTTACTGATCTTCATCTTGCAGCCTCCTTTCAAGGCACTGTCCATTCCGTTCAACTGCTCTTCCAAGTGCTTTGTTGCCTCTGACAGATTTACAGTGTCCTCAACAATCCTCAAAGTTTGCGTTTCTTCTTTCTGAACTTTAACTCCTTTTCCAAAGCTTTCTTTAGTTTCCTTTACTGCTTCCTCAATGCACAGATTGAATAACATTTTGGTTGGGCTAAACACTGTCTCACGTTTTCTCTACTACTGCTTCCTGTTCATGCCCTTCGACTATTATGAATGTCATCTGGTTTCCGTACAAGCTGTATACGTCGTTTCGCTCCCTATATTTTATCCCCACTGCCTTCAGAGTTCCAAAGAGTGTACTCCAGTCAACTTTGTCACAAATTTTCTCAAAGTCTACAAATGCTATTAATATAGGTTTGCCTTTCTTTAGCCTGTCTTCTAAGATACGTCATGGCGTCAGTATTGTGTGGCGTTTCCTACATTTCTCTGGAATCCAAACTGATCTCCCCCATCGTCGACTCCAACCACGTTTTCCATTCTTTTGTAGAGAATTTGTGGTAGAATCTTGCAATCGTAACGTACTAAACTGATAGTTCGGTAAAATTTAGAATCTGTCAGCATCCGTTTGGAACTGGAACTCTTGCATTCATCTTGAAATCTGTGGATCTTTCCTCTGTTTCTGGAATAGCGTTGTCATGGCTGGCTCTCCCAAGAATATCAATAGTCCTTAGGAAATGTTGTCTTCTCCAGGGGCCTTGTTTTGGCTTAAGTCGTCCAATGCTCTGTCAAATACTTCTCGTACTTTCATGTCTCACATTTCATCTTCATCCACTTCCTCTTGCCTTTCTATAATATTGCCTTCAAGTTCATTTTCCTTGTGCAGCCCTGCTGTATATTCCCTCCACCTTCCAGCTTCCCTTCTTTGTATAGTACTCGTTTTCTGTCTGAGCTCTTGATAATCATAAAGATACTTCTCGTTTCCCTGAAGGTCTCTTTCACTATCTTAAAGGCGGTTTGAATTTTTCCTAATGTTATACCTGCTTCTACAGACTTGCATTTGTCGTCTAACCATTCCTGCAGAATAATTTTGCACTTTCTGTCAGCCACATTTTTTACATGTCTGTGTTCCCTTTCGCCTGCTTTATTTGCTGCATTTTTATATTTTCTCCTTTCATCTATTAAATTCAGCATCATCTGTGATATTCAAGGATTTCTACTAGGCCTTATCTTTTCACCTATTTGATCCTCTGCTTCCCTCACTATTTCACCTCTTAAAGTTACCCATTCGTCTTACAGTGATTCCATTTCCCTGTCTCAGTCAATCGTTGCCTCCCTTCGAAACTCTCAACAATCTGCTGCGGTTCTTTCTACTTATCCAGTTCCTAGATCCTTCACTCCCTACCCTTTCGCAATTTCTTCAGTTTTAATCCACAGTTCATAACCAATAAATTGTGGTCAGAGGCCACCTGCCCCTGGAAATGTCTTACAATTTAAAATTTGACTCCGTAATCTCTGTCTTACAATTTACACTCAGTCTGATGCCTTCTAGTGCCTCCCTGTCGCTTCCATGCATACAGCCTTCACTGATGATTCTTAAACCAGGTGTTATCGATTATTAAATTATGCTCTGCGCAAAATTCTATCAGGCAACTTCCTCTTTCATTCCTTTCCCCTAGTCTGTATGCTCCCAATGTTTTCCCCTTTCTTCCTTTTTCTACTATCGAATTCCAGTCTCCCATCAGAATTTAATTTTACTTCTCCATTAACTATCTGAATAATTTCTTTTATCTCAGCATAAATTCTTTAAAGCTCTTCATCATCTGCGGAGCTAATTGGCTGTGGTGTGATGTTTGCTTCTTGTCTTTCATGGCAATGATAATGCGTTTACTGTGCTGTTCACAGTAGCTTAAGCACATTCTTATTCATAATTACACCTATTCCTGCTTTACTCCCATTTGATTCTGTATTTATAACCCTGTTCACACATGGCCGGAAGCTCTGTTCATCCTGCCACCGAAATTCACTAGTTCCCACTATATCTAACTTCAACCTATGCTTCTTCTCTTTTCTAAATTTTCCAACCGACCTATCAGTTAAGGGGTCTGACATTCAATCTCCGAACCGTAGAATGGCAGTTTTGTTTTTCCTGATGCTGACATCCTCCTGAATAGTCCCCACCCGCAGATCCAAATGTGGCACTGCCTCATCTCCGGAATTTTTTATACAAGAGGATGGCATTATTATTTAACCATACAGTACAGTTTGGTAAGATCCATATTTCATGGAAAGATCAATATCTATCATCTACATATTTATCAAAATTATTGTATGTACAGGGTGATTCAAAAAGAATACCACAACTTTAAAAATGTGTATTTAATGAAAGAAACATAATATAACCTTCTGTTATACATCATTACAAAGAGTATTTAAAAAGGTTTTTTTTTCACTCAAAAACAAGTTCAGAGATGTTCAATATGGCCCCATCCAGACACTCGAGCAATATCAACCCGATACTCCAACTCGTTCCACACTCTCTGTAGCATATCAGGCGTAACAGTTTGGATAGCTGCTGTTATTTCTCGTTTCAAATCATCAATGGTGGCTGGGAGAGGTGACCGAAACACCATATCCTTAACATACCCCCATAAGAAAAAATCGCAGGGGGTAAGATCAGGGCTTCTTGGAGGCCAGTGATGAAGTGCTCTGTCACGGGCTTTGCACAAACACCCATTCTCTGTAAACTGTTTATACCAACGTTTAATACACCACCTATCAGGAGGTTTAACACCATACTTCGTTCGAAATGCACGCTGAACAACTGTCGTCGATTCACTTCTGCCGTACTCAATAACACAAAAAGCTTTCTGTTGAGCGGTCGCCATCTTAGTATCAACTGACGCTGACGCCTAGTCAACAGCGCCTCAAGCGAACAAATGTACAACTAAATGAAACTTTATAGCTCCCTTAATTCGCTGACAGATAGTGCTTAGCTCTGCCTTTTGTCGTTGCAGAGTATTAAATTCCTAAAGTTGTGGTATTCTTTTTGAAGCACCCTGTATATTTCTATATATGTACAGGGGTTGGACAAAAATATGGAAGCACCATACGAAATGAGTGATTCAAAATAAATGCAGATGCTACCCACGCCTGCATGTTGTAATATTGTATTTTACTATGAATGGCACCTGTTCAATGCAAGTGTTAGCCTTGACGAGAAGAGTGCTCTTAATAGTCGTGGGTGCATTACTTCAGGGCTCATTGCGTTCAAACGTAGGCGTATTGTTGGTGCTCGTATAGTGGGTGCTTCAATAAGCAAAGAGTTCAGTGTTTCAAGAGGCACCTGTGAAGATTTATACCGCATACATGGGAAGCAGAAAAATATCATTCGCTACGTCATAACATTGTGTTTAGTGATCATGACAGACGATCGTTGAAGAGGACTGAGACGAAAAATAAGGGGACGACAGCTACAGAGGTCACTGTGAAACTGAGTGTAGCACTCACGAACTGTGTCAGTAAGAAAAGAGCACTAAAGGATCTCTATCAGCAGGGAATTACAGGGAATTTTTGGTAATCCAGGCGTCAGATTTTGGGGCCCCTGATTTAGCAGGAGCCGATGAAGGGTGAGCCTGAGAGTGAGCAGGCGATAGTGGGAAGGATGAATGGGCAATCTTTTGGATGGCCGATCTGACGATCATAGCGCTAAAGGTGAGATTCCAAGTCTGTGTGGCTATCTCCTTAGTAGGCCGAGGAGATGCAAGGACAGTGCTATACTTACCTGCTGAGAGCACAGTGGGCTTTCTACTGCCGAATAACTTATGAGCAGCAAATGTGGACACCTTTTCCTTGACTCGGATTTCCTGAATAATTCGTCCATCTTTGAAAATAGGGCTATCTCTAGAAGAAGCAGCGTGGTCGCCCACACAGTTGATGCAGTGAGGGGATGGAGGTGGACAATCACCCTCACGGGCATCCCTGCCACATGTAACGCATTTGGCCAGATTGGAACACGACTAGTTGATATGATTAAACCGCTGACACCGAGAGCAACACATAGGGTTGGGGATGTAAGGGCGAACTGAAATGATCTCATATCCTGCTTTAATGTTGGATGGAAGATGAACTCTCTCAAACGTCAAGAAGAGAGTACGAGTCGGTACCAAGTCCTTCTCAACCCTTTTCATGAGTCGATGTATGGCCGTTACGCCCTGGTCAGACAGGTAGTATTGAATGTCCTCATTGGATAATCCGTCAAGTGAGAGTTTATAAACTATCCCATGTGATGAATTTAAAGTACAGTGTGCCTCCACCCGGACAGGGAAGGTGTGTAGCAGTGTAGTTTGCAGCAATTTTTGTGCCTGGAGGGCACTGACTTTCTAACAACAAGGTGCCATTTCGTAGTCGGAAGCAAGACTTTACACAACCTGCAGTTGTGTCGACACCTTTCTGAATAATGAAAGGGTTGACTGTGGAGGTCTTGACCTTCGTCAGACCGAGAAACAACTAGCAACTTTGGCACTGATGGAAGAATTGTCCGTGGCTGAGACTCATCTAGCTTTCTCTTGTGTGCAGAAGTTGTAGGAGTAGGGTAACCATTGCGAAAGTATCCCCCATGACTACCAGCGTCTCTGATGGTGCGCTCCTTCCTCATGGGGGCCCTCTCTGGGTACTCCCGCCTCAGGTGATTGTCCACACCTCAGGTCACACCTCCCGAGAAACGGATGGAGGGACCAATCGGCACGTTCGGAAGGTACCAGCTCGGGTAATCACCCCTCCCTAAGCCTGGCCCTTACCAGGGGGACGTACATGTCCTACTTGTCTACCCGGGGCGGGGAATTACGCGTTACCCCGTCACCGGCTACGTGTGGGTCGGCCTTCAGACACGCACAAGGAGGAAAGAAAGAGAAAGGGAGGAACAAAGAAAAGGAAAGAAGAGAGGTCTCAAACGCCGCAGCGGAGAAGAGGGTAAAGAGAAGAATCAAGGAAAAGAGAAGGACAAAGAGAGGACAGAGACTTTCCAGCAGAGAGAGCAAAGAAGAGAAACTATGTCTTACATTTACAAGCGTCCGTCTTTGGACGTAGCACGAAACATACTCCCAAAGAGAGACAGACAGGGAAGGGAAGAGGCGGGGGGAGGGGGCGGGGAAGGATGGGGAACGGGAAGAGAAAGTGGAAAAGAAAGGTATGCAGCCCGGAAAGGAAAGAGGGCGGCAGTAGCTAGGGGTCCCGGGTTCGCCGCGCACGTATCCACAAAAAGAGTTGTGGACCCCCTGGAGGAGGGGGGGGGGGGAGAGAAAGAGAGAGAGAGAGAGAGAGAGAGAGAGAGAGAGAGAGAGAGTTAAGGAACACATCGAAATAATTCAGAGGTGGGCTGCCACATTTGTTACCTGTAGGATTGAGCAACGCGTAAGTGTTACGGAGATGTGTCGGGAAGTAAAATGAGAATTCCTGGTACGAAGGCGACGTTCTCTTCGAGTAACACTTCTGAGAAAATTTAGAGAATCGGCATTTAAAGCTGGCTGCAGAACGATTCTACTGGCACAAACGTACAGTCCACATAAAGATCTCGAAGACAAGATATGAGAAATTAGGGCGCATATAGAGGCATATAAACAGTTCTTTCTCCTCGCTCTATTTGCGAATGGAAGAGAAATGGAAATGACTACTACTCGAATAGGGAACCCTCCGCCACGCCCACGCACCTTACGGTATCTTGCGGAGTATCTACATAGATGTAGATGTTGTCGGAAACGTTTGGCGATGTAGCTTATTTCTGTTCAGGTTTTTTTGTATTACAGTCACTGGCACTATCGGATTAATGCCCATCTCTCTGGTTGTGTACAGCTGGTAACGTCTTTCTATTTGTGTGGTATAATAACAGAAGCACAACTTTAACATCTTTCGTAATATTTTTCTGCTTTATACAATATATACACTCACGCGCACACAGAGCAGACACTTATCTAGTAAAGCGTAGAACGCCTTTCATCCTGAGATGCATTATAGCATGGACGCTTTGAAACCGTGAAAGAGATGAGGTGCCATCCCGATACAATATCACTCAGCCACCGCCCACAACTCTAGAGAACTGATCGGGGACGCACATATCTAACTCAACGGCGTCCCAGGTTTTCTCAATAGATATGAGCTCAGGTGACGATGGGGAGGGGGAAGAGGCACACAAGCCTCACCTATTCCTGCGGGGAGTTCCGCAAATCATCCTTGATACAATTATGGAGTGGTAAACTATGTTGTCAAAGGTACAGGACGCCTTCTGTGTACTGTAGGTGAACATGTGGATACATACGGTCAGACAAAAGGTTCCTGTTTCGTCCGCTAATGGGAGACGATGACAAACGTATCAGGGGCCCAATTTCCTCGCACGTGGACATCCCCCAGACGGAATACCTTTACTGCCTTCTTGAGAGGTGTCGGTCAGTGTGGCCAAATAGGAACCATCACAGCATATGTCTTTGTCGTTCTCGTACCCTTGCGACCTATCTTAGAAGACAGACTGATGAAAGATAAACCTATATTTGACATTTTTAGATAAAGAGAAAACTTCTGATAGTTTATTAACTAATTTCTACTGCTTCGATTACATTTTATTAATACTTATTAACACGAAGCGTTTCGGCGACATGCTGCCATCATCAGGTGCATTACAGTGCGTGCCGAAATACAACCATTTTTTCTGGAAGTTCGGTAAATAACATCACTGGCACAACCAACATCATACTCCAGATTAATGTAATACAGGTGTTCAGAAATTCCCGTTTCCCATTACCAACTTCTAGGAGCTGGAGAGGGGAGTGAATACATAATACTTAGAAAAGGAACCCATGTCCGAAAATAACCCGCTTCCATGCTACAGCCGTTTGAAAATACGTTTGCTACGTAGGTTTGCAACAGGGTAATCAGCTGGGGAGAGGGGGCAGGGGGAGGGGGATGCTTACGTCGGATTGCCTGATGTCATATGGCGTCTGTCCTACCCCTACGACCTGGTTCGCACCCCATTCAAGTGTCTGTGAGTGTTAGAGCAACATGTTTGAGAACACGGTTGCAGAATACACCGAAATGATCCCTCTGTTTGGCGAAGCTCACAGTAATGGAAGAGCTGCTCGTCGCTTTTATCATTTTCGTTAAGCACAACGTCCGATTCCTTCGTATACCTTTTTCGCCACAATTCCGCAATGGCTTCGAGAAAGGTGTACCTTCACCGTCAGCAGGCGTGACTGTGGTGCTCCAAGCGGACGCCACACACCCGAATTTGAAGAGGCCGTACGCCATCATGTTGAAGACAATCCGTCAACTCACGCGTGAGTGAGACTCGAACCAGGTGAAAGAAGTAGGAAGACATCAAATCAAATGATATCAGCCAATCCGACGACTACCGTATTGCGAACCTACCTAGCAAATACGTTTTCAAACATCTGCAGCAAGGGAACGGTACGTTTTCGGACATGGGTTCCTATTCAAAATATTACAGTCTTAGAAGCCGCGCGGGGTAGCCGTGCGGTCTATGGCGTCTTGTCACGTTCCACCCCCCCCCCCCCCCCCCCCGTCCGTTGAAGGTTCTAGTCCTCTCTCAGGCATTGGTGTGTGTGTTGTCCAGTTGTCCTTAGCTTAAGTTAATTTAAGTTAGATTATAGATTAGGTAGTGCATAAGCTTAGGGACCGATGACTTCAGCAGTTTGGTCCCATAAGACCTTACCACAAATTTCCAATTTTCCAAATTTACAAGTCTTAGAAGTTTGTAACGGAAATTTCCAATCATCTTCTATTTATGTAACTGTAATGCACCTAATGATGACAGCATACTGTCGTGCTAATAAGTATTGGTAAAAACTGACTGAAGAAGTAGAAATTATTTCCTAAATTTATAATACAGTCACAGACCTCAAACAATTCCATATACTGTGTAATATGTATCCATTTAACTTCTGGTAATGTTGTCAAGAATTAATTCTTTAAAATTCTGGAAGTAGTACATATTTAATACAGTGACCGATTGGTTATGTACTACTCCCATAGAAACTAGACTGCACTCTGTAAGAGTCGATCGCATGAAAATAAACAGTAACTGAAAAGCAAGTGAGACAGCCTATCTCCAGTATTACTCAGTCCTTACATTGAACAAGTTTTAAAGGGCACCAAGAAAAAATTTAGAAACGAGATTAAAGTTCACGGAGAACAATTAAAAATTTTGAGGTTTGTCAATGCCAGTGTGATTCAGTCAGGAAAGGCAAAGGATATGGAAGATCTTTTGAACGGAATGGATAGTAATTTGAACAGGGCTCATAAGATACTAACAGCGAAAGTAAAACAAGGGTAACGCAGAGCTGTCTACCGAGATCAGGCGTTGCTGAGAAATAAAACACTAAAAGTATATGAAGATAGTAGCTGGTCCCGAAAGAACAGATACTATTGATGACCGTGCAGCTTCTCTAGAACAAGTGATAATTAATTGAAACCCTCAGCTGCCGACAGGTGTTGTTGATATACCTTGATGGGGACAGCTGAAAATATGTGGAGCGCGCACAGGTTGCCCGAACACTTACGGGAATCGCCACCTCAGTTGGCGTGAGTAATGAGTGGATGGACAAATATCTATTAGGAACATTACGTGTGTAGATTGTGGACAGTTGGGAATGTGGGTTCCTGCAGTCGCGCTATTGATCTGTGTCCTCGGTAGCTCAGATGGACGCCGGCACGGTAGCTCAGCGTTTACGGTCAGAGGGTTAGCTACCCTCTGTACTAAAAAAACTGAGTGAACGTATCAACGAACAACCTGAACGGGTGTCATCGGACGTCCGCTCCGAACGAATTCAACGAACGATAAAGAACAAAATGAGATTAAAAAAAGATGGATAGAGCGTCTGCCATGTAAGCGGGAGATCCCGGGTTCGAGTCCCGGTCGGGGCACACATTTTCAGTTGTCCCCATCGAGGTATATCAACAACACCTGTCGGCAGCTGAGGGTTTCGTTTAATTATCATTTACATTAAAAGTAGTAGATGAGTTTTGCTATTTGGGCAGCGAAATAACTGACGATGGATATCGTAGAGAGGATATGAATGCACTGAAGTGACAAAGGTTTTGGGATAGCGAAATGTACATATACAGATGGAGGTAGAATCGCGTATGCAAGGTGCAAAAGGACAGTGCATTGGCGGAGCTGTCATTTGTACCCAGGTGATTCATATGAAAAGGTTTCCGACGCGATTATGGCGGCAGGACGGGAATTAACACATTCTGAACGCGGAGTGGTAGTTGGAGCTAGAAGCATGGGACATTCCACTTCGGAAATCGTTAGGGAATTCAGTATTCCGAGATCCACAGTGTCAAGAGTGCGCCAAGAGTCCCACGTTTCAGGTATTGTCTCTCAGCGCGGACAACGCAGTGGCCAACGGCCTTCACTTAACAACCGAGTGCAGCGGCGTTTACTTAGAGTCGTCAGTGCTAACAGGCAAACTACATTGCGTGAAATAACCCCAGAAATCGACGTATCCGTTAGGATGGTACTGCAAAATTTGGCGTCAATGGGCTATGGCAGCAGGCTACCGACGTTGAGTGCCTTAGCTAACAGCACGACGTTGCCTGCAAAGCCTGTCCCGGGTTCGTGATCATGTCAGTTGGGTACTAGACGACTGGAAAACTGTGGCCTGGTAAGATAAGTCCAGATTTCAGTTGGTAAGTGCTCATGGAAGGGGTCGAGTATGGCACAGACTACAAGCAGCCATAGACCCATATTGTCAACAAAGCACTGTGCAAGCTGGCGGTGGCTTCATAATGGTGTGGGCTGTGTTTACATGGGTCATTAACTGGAAATGGCTGGCTCGTATTTGCACCCATTCCTGGGCTTCATGTACGCAAACAACGACGGAATTTTTATGGATTACAATACGCCATGTCACCGGCCCACAAATGTTCGCTGTGGGTTTAAAGCACATTCTGGACAATTAGAGCTAATTGGCAGCCAAATCGGAGACATGAATCCCATAGAACATTTATGTGGTGTAATCGAGAGTTCAATTCGTGCAGAAAATCCTGCCCCGGTAACACTTTCGCAATCGTGGATGGCCATAGAGGCAGCATGGCTCAATATTTCTGCAGCCGAGTTCCAACGACTTGTTAAGTTCATGCCAAGTCGGGTTGCTGCTCTATGCTGGGCAGAAGTAATTATCCTACGGCTTTTGTCACCTCAGTATAGTACAAGGTTGGCCAAATTTGCTGACATCCCTCACGCAGCCTTTTACGGAAGTTAAACGTGGATGATAAACAGTTCAGATAAAAAGAGAACAGAGGCTTCTGAAATGAGGTACTAAAGAAGAATGGAGAAGCTTAGGTGGGTAGATTGTGTAACTAATGAATAGGTACTCAAACGAACTGGGGAAAAAAGAAATTTACAATAAAACTTGACTAAAAGAAGGTATCGGTTGATAGGACACTTTCTGAGGCGTCCAGGAACCATGAATTTGGTAATCGAGGGAAGTCTTACAGGTAAAATTTATAGAGGCAGCTTAGGGCATGGCTGCAGTACGCACCTTCAAATGGATGTAGATTGCAGTGATCGTACAGGGGCGAAGAGGTCTGCACAGGATGGACTAGAGTGGAGAGCTGCATTAAACAAGTCTTCCGACTGAAGATCCCAATATAAATAACATGTCTTTTTAAACAAAGTTCGCGACGTCTTTCAACTTGCGAAATGCACTGACTGTTCAACTGCGTCATTTTCAAATAATTATCACCCTCCTTACGGTGCAACGATCACAATGCAGGGCACGTGAAGCCCTGGAGCGATTAAGTTTCTCCGACTTCTCACCTATACTGCTTTCTGGCGGCTTCACCAACGAATGTCGCTGATTATGTACTTAAGTCTTTTGTTTTCATCCTTTTCGCTTCTTACCCTAGTAATTCTATCATCTTTATATTATTTTAGTAGCGCCACAAGCTTTCTGTAGTGTATGTTATTGTTTTTATGTAAAATGGCCCCAAGAGCATCTTAGAATCACATATTGTTATTTAACTATTTAAATTTAAGTTTATTTGTGTTTTTAATTTTTTAGACTTTATCACTGCAAGAACTTATGCATTTGACAAGCCCACTGTAGACTTTACCTATTTTACTCTTCATTTATTGCATTCTGTAAACTTTTGAGATTGACGAACATGTTTAGACTTACGGTAGCGACATCTAACAGGTCTAGGCACAATCACGAGTTGTGAATACTATACTGCAGTTTATTATGAACAGTAGTGCTATCAACATTATAAATCTCCTCGAGTGCGGCCTAATTTAAAACATATTTTAAATATTTGAGCCGAAGCTAAGATCATTTTCTGTCTATTTTCTGACGGCGCCAGTCTGGCTTTATTATGCATTGGAGTGACAGATGTCATAAGATGCCTCCTACTATCGTGTCGGACCTCCTTTTGTCCGGCGTAGTGCAGCAACTCGACATTACATGGACTCAACAAGTCGGTGGAAGTCCCTTCAGAAATATCGAGCCATCCTGTCACTATCGCTTTCGATAATTGCGAAAATGTTGCAAGTGCTGGATTTTGCGCACGAAATGACCTCTCGATTACGTCCCTTAAACGTTCGATGGAATTCATGTCGGGCGATCTGGGTGGAAAAATCATTCACTCGGATTTCTCAGAATGTTGTTCAAACCAATCGTTAACAGCTGCTGTCTGGTGAAATGGCAAATTTTTGTTTGGGAACAAGAAGTCCATGAATGGCTGCAGAAGGTCTCCAGGTAGCCGAACCTAACCATTTCCAGTCAACGATCGGTTTAGTTGGAGCAGAAGACCCAGTCTGTACCATGTAAACACCGCTCACACTATTATGGAGCCACCACCAGCTTGCAAGTGGCTTGTTGACAGCTTGGGTCCATGGCTTCGTGGGGTCTGTGCCACACTCGAACCTTACTATCAGCTCTCACCGACTGAAATCGGGACTCAT
Source organism: Schistocerca serialis cubense (assembly GCF_023864345.2). Taxonomy (NCBI): domain Eukaryota; kingdom Metazoa; phylum Arthropoda; class Insecta; order Orthoptera; family Acrididae; genus Schistocerca; species Schistocerca serialis. The sequence goes on from NC_064639.1 coordinate 352,670,305, forward strand.
CGGACATGTCCACGATGTTCCAGTCGTGTAGAGTCCAACGGATATGGTCACGAGCCCAGGAGAGTCGCTGCTGGCGACGTTGTGTTGTTAGCAAAGGCACTCGCTTCAGAAGTCTGCCGTTATAGCCCATTAACTATCCTAACGGATATGTTAATCGTACATACCCCACTGCTGCGTGTCTGTTAGCACTGACGACTCTACGTAAACGCCGCTGCTCTCGGTCGTTAAGTGAAGACCGTCGGCCACTGCGTTGTCCGTAGTGAGAGATAATACCTGAAGTGTGGTATTCTCGGTACACTCTTGCACTGTGGATCTCGGAATACTGAATTCCCTAACGATTTCCGAAATGGAATGCCCCAAGCGTCTAGCTCCAGCTACCATCCCGCGTTTAAAGTCTGTTAATTCCCGTCGTGCGGCTATAATCACGTCGGAAGCCTTTTAACATGAATCATCTGAATACTAATGAGAGCCAAGAATCATTTGAGTACAAATGAGAGCCCCGCCAATTCACTGTCCTTTTGTACCTTGTGAACGCGATACTACCGCCATGAGCATATCGCTGTTCCATGACTTCTGTCTCCTCAGCGTATTAGGACACGTCATAAAACAGGTATCCCTCGTCAAATTTTCAGGACGTTTCCACATCCATTAAAGTAATAATTTTTCTTTACGGCATATTTCACTGTTTTCAGATGTAATATGTCCACTAGTCGTATTTCATGTCCCATGTTTTGTCACATATCTGAAGATGGTCATTGTTGACCGAAACCGTCAGTGTAAGGACCAAACGTACTGTGATCATCGTCTGAAATGAAGTGAATTTATTCTACAACGAGAAAAGCCCTATATTATCTGAACACCAGTGGTGTTAACACTGAAAGTTGCACCAAACTCACATCACATCAATAGCTATTGTATGGAGTTTACCCACGAAGTGACAGAAACTTCCTACCGGTTTCCAATGTACTGCAGTTTCCCTCGAATGCCTCAACGCAAAATTGTTTCCATATCTTTAGCATACAGTTTTAGTAAAATATAATTCACCGATAGAAAGTAGAAACTAGAGAACCAGACTCACCGACAGACATTGCGAGAAGCCAGCACAAAATCATAGTCGCGTGATGTTTCCACCTGTGCGCTTTTCTCTTCCTTGCGTTTCGCGCAAGAGAGATCTCCGCTGGCTGCTGCAAAATTTAAAAGCGTCCGAGACAAAACACCTTGCTGTCATAACACAGACCTAAGGCATTCGGCTCAAGGGCAGACGTTTATGAGACTTCGTGGCATACTTCATACGTTTGTGCTTTTATGTGGTAGTTGAATCACATTTACTCATTGTGCGAAGTAATTGCGTCAAATAAGAGGCATACAGCTGCATCGCAGCGAATGCATCAGTGTTAGATATGAAGAAACATCACATCTCCGTACCAAACAACAGCGTAAATTACTAGTGCCTTCGCAGTAATTCCTGAAGCTGCGTGGAACTGAATAACGAATGTTTTTAAGTCTCAAAAGGCGTGTGACTCTCTGGGAACACCTTGCGAACCTCGAGAAAACCTTGCCTAGAACCGAGGGATGGAAACTGTTTTCAGTTTTACTGTTGAATAATATGTCCCAGACAAAAATATTGTTGACAAATCATCAAATGCCGTTTTAGAAACGAATCATTTATTACCCATCAGACAGTACGACAATATGATAGGAGCACCAACTGCACATTTAAAAAAAAAAAAAAAAAAGCCAGAGATCATCACAACTACACCGAAAATGAACCAAAGAATTTATGAGACATGTGACAGACAACCTTCAAAGAATATGAACGACTGAACATTAATACTTTCACAAATGTAAAGGCCTATTGTACGTGTTAGTGTATTTGCGTGTATGTACATAGAATGGTCTGCTACATAAGTCCAGTGTATGCTTACTATATTGCCTCGGTTCTTTACAACCAATTCCAGGTGAACTGGTAATGGAGCAGAGAAGTTCCCAGTCTATGCTAATAATAAAACAGTAAAACCGTCGTGTCAGTCTGATTGTCTGTTTGAACGTCCTGATCTCCAAAACTGCGAAACGAATTTTCATGGCGTTTTCACAGGCAACTAGAGCATAGTTATAAGCTTTTTTTTTTTTTTTTCAACAAAATCGAAACACAGAAAAAAACGTAAGGTAACTGAAAGATTTATCTAAAATCGTCTGTGCTCAACTTAGTAGTTCGGATGTTTAATCATCGCAGCGTAGTACACCAAACAAACAGATGGCATCGTTAATTTCGTAGTACACCAAAGAACCTGTTAGTTTTTTTAATTCAGTAACATATTTTCGGAAGTTTACGTCAGTGACAGAATTTAGCAGCGCTATCTTATCTTTGCGAACCCAGACTATAGTTGAATTTACTTTGCTAGGATACACAGATTTACTGATTTCGCTTTGTGTACTAGGTATTAATTACAGGGTGATTATACTTAAACTTTCAACCCGCTGTAGAAATAACGCCACTGGTCAGAATGACATCAAATTGCAACGGAATATTATCGGATAAGGGGGAAAACATATGGCAGAAGAAAAATAAATAGTTACAAAATGTAGCAATAGATGGCGCTGTAAGCATCATTAATAGTGGTCGACTACAAATGACAAATGAATCATACAATACAACAATTCCCAAGGTTTACGTTTGACGTTAAACAAACTGTTATACTCAGTGTGCATGGGTGTGCAGGTGTGATACTGTTAGTTACGTAAGCCCATCCACCACGGCAAGGCCATATCACATCGGATGGGAAAAATTGGTTTTTAAGTGTCCTGACACCAAAAACCGCATAAAAAGCATCAATCACGTCGGTTTGTAATTGTCCTGATGGCAAAACACGCGTAAAAAGCATAAGTCAAAATCAAACGGTTATTAATTTTCGTGTGACTGGCGCAAAACTTGTTCAATATGCTGTCCACCGTTTTCTGCAACAAGTTGAAATCGAGAAACAGCATGTTCCACAACCGATCGACGTGTTTCCGGGGTCACGTTCAGAATGTATTGCGCAATGCGTGCCTTCAATGCACCTAAGTTTGCAATCGGAACACTGAACACAACATCTTTGACATAGCCCCACAGCCAGACGTCACATGGATTAAGATCAGGTGATCGGGATGGGCAGGCTGTAGGGAAATGGCAGCTGATAATTCTGGCATTTCCGAAGTGGCGCTTCAGCAGCTGCTTAAATGCATTTGCAATGTGCGGAGGTTCGCCATCTTGCATAAAAATGATTCCATCAACACATCAACGCTTATGGAGAGCTAGAATGACGTGGTTGCGCAAAAGACATTTACAGCGCTTACCAGTGACGGTACAGGTAACAGGAACGGAAGCACCTGTCTCTTCGGAAAAATATGGCCCTATGATAAATGATGCCGTGAACCCGCACCACTAGGTGACCTTTTCAGGTTAAGTGATACTGGTTGATTTGCGTGTGGATTTTCCGTTGCATATATTCGACAATTCTGTGTATTGACGTATCCTGTCAGATGGAAGTGGGCTTCGTCTGTAAGCAGAATCTTTCACGGCCAATCATTGTCCACTTCCATGCGAGCAACAAATTCTAAAGCAAAGGTCTCTCTTGCCGGCAGGTCAACAGGAAGCAACTCGTGCTCATGGGTAATTTTGAATGGATAGCTAAGAAGGATGTTTCTTAGGATTTTACGCACCGTTCTCACGGGTATGTCCGATGTTCGGCCAATTCTCAGTGCACTACACCTTTGCACACCACCACTCGTCTTCTCCTGCATTGCTGTGACCACTGCTTCCACTGACGTCGAATCAAATCGTTTCCTCCCTCTACCAGGTTGCACATCAAAAGAACCCGTCTTTTCGAAATTCCGAATCATTTTCTCCAGACCCACGGTAGTCATCGGACCGATGCCTGTTTTCAAACCCTTCAGTGTCCGGAACTTCTGCGGAGCGACGTGTGCATAGTCATCATTCTTGTAATGCATCTTTACAAGCAAAGCGCAATCCTGCATTGAGATAGTCATGGCGAACGTCTCAGATGCGAAAGGAGGAAAAGCCGTGTACCCGGCGTGTTCATACCAACTTTATTGGATCGTGCGCGTAATAGGTGTTTTCATTTACTTATTCTAACACATACAGTGTCATATTTTGATCAATTTTCACAGTACTTTTTTTCTTCTGCCATACGTTTTTCCCCTTTTCCGATAATATTCCGCTGCAATTTGACGTCCTTCTGACCAGTGGTGTTATTTCTACAGCGTTTTGAAAGTTTAACTTTAATTTCAACCATCCTGTATATTCCTTGCTAGGAAAAAGAAGTGAGTTTAGTTCAGGGGTGTCTACTCCTTGCATTTTCATTTCGTTTGGTTAACGAATAAAACGCCCAGAAAACTGTCGAGTCTTTCTGAATACACTACAATGGCTAAAAGACTGACAGGCCTTGTGATCTCAAGAATCCAATGAATATCGTGAGGCAACACTTGCTGCGGCTAGAGAGAAGAGTTCGAACTGTGTGATCAACTTGTTGACATGTTTAAATTCTGGTCTCCGGGACTGCTCCTGCCAAGCGTGGGCAAGTCAAATGGTTCAAATGGCTCTGAGCACTATGGGACTTAACATCTATGGTCATCAGTCCCCTAGAACTTAGAACTACTTAAAACTGACTAACCTAAGGACATCACACACATCCATGCCTGAGGCAGTATTCGAAACTGCGACCGTAGCAGCAGCGCGGTTCCAGACTGAAGCGCCTAGAACCGCTCAGCCACAGTGGCCGGCGTGGGCAAGTCACAAGGGTGTCCAACGGGGCAGGGTTGGCCTCTGAGGTGTGTTACACAAATGTTAGCTACGTTTTAAATTTTGCCACAGCGTTCACATGCCACATCGCGGCATCTCGCTCCTAGAAACTGAGATACACACTGCAAGCATATTTGAGTTCTGAAACTTCCTGGCAGATTAAAACTGTGTGCCCGACCGAAACTCGAACTCGGGACCTTTGCCTTTCGCAGGCAAGTGCTCTACCATCTGAGCTACCGAAGCACGACTCACGCCCGGTACTCACAGCTTTACTTCTGCCAGTATCTCGTCTCCTACCTTCCAAACTTTACAGAAGCTCTCCTGCGAACCTTGCAGAACTAGCACTCCTGAAAGAAAGGATATTACGGAGACATGGCTTAGCCACAGCTTTCTTTCAGGAGTGCTAGTTCTGCAAGGTTCGCAGGAGAGCTTCTGTAAAGCTTCGAAGGTAGGAGACGAGATACTGGCAGAAGTAAAGCTGTGAGTACCGGGCGTGAGTCGTGTTTCGGTAGCTCAGATGGTAGAGCACTTGCCCGCGAAAGGCAAAGGTCCCGAGTTCGAGTCTCGGTCGGGCACACAGTTTTAATCTGCCAGGAAGTTTCATATCAGCGCACACTCCGCTGCAGAGTGAAAATCTCATTCTGGAAACATCCCCCTGGCTGTGGCTAAGCCATGTCTCCGCAATATCCTTTCTTTCAGGAGTGCTAGTTCTGCGAGGTTCGCAGGAGAGCTTCTGTAAAGTTTGGAAGGTAGGAGACGAGATACTGGCAGAAGTAAAGCTGTGAGTACCGGGCGTGAGTCGAGCTTCGGTAGCTCAGATGGTAGAGCACTTGCCCGCGAAAGGCAAAGGTCCCGAGTTCGAGTCTCGGTCGAGCACACAGTTTTAATCTGCCAGGAAGTTTCGTATTAGCGCACACTCCGCTGCAGAGTGAAAATCTCATTCTGGATATTTGAGTTCTATTAACAAAACGATGTGCTGTATCACAATCTGTTGATGAACTCCGCGAATTGCGGCCATGCAAGGACCTGCATCGGCAAGAATTTCTGTCAGAAGACCTGTCTTACGACTTCTGATTTCGAACACATTCACGGGATTGGGAACCTGTAAACTCAGAGGAGATGGCATGTTCATTGAACTAATGATGAGCTGACATGGAGATTTTGTAAGCTTTAGCGATTGTAAAAACTTCGTATAGCGTGATGTTATCTAATTTCAAGACTTGTAATGCTACTTCCTGCTCAGGGGCATAATAAATAGTAATCTATCGCACCAAAGATTCTGCTTGCGACTGTTTACAGAAAAAGTTTCACGAGCAAAACGAAACTTTCAGAAGAGACCTTGAAACGCTGCTGCACAAGCTGCGTAAATTTGTGAGGATTGCTTGCGACACTCTAAAAATTCGAGCCTATCAGCGATTATGTGACACTTCTTTTCATAGTAGGAAGACAACAGGTCACAAAATCTTCGAAAGTTATTCCCTCGGGCTCTATAAAAGGACATACTTCATGAAAGGTAGAGAGCAAAATGGTTCAAATGGCTCTGAGCTCTATGGCACTTAACTTCTGAGGTCATCAGTCCCCTAGAACGTAGGACTACTTTAACCTAACTAACCTAAGGACATCACACACATCCATGCCCGAGGCAGGATTCGAACTTGAGACCGTAGCGGTCGCGCGGTTCCTGACTGTAGCGCCTAGAACCGCTCGGTCTCTCCGGTCGCCGGTAGAGAGCAACTTGGGATTATTAGCTAAAATATAGCTGCATTGGATAGTAGCAGTCACACCTGCAAGTGCGTAAATCTAAGTGCAGAAGTTTGAGTATTCTGCCGCAGGTTTGAGCATATCGCTCAGCCTGTTGCGGTAGTTTCTGATTCCTGTTGCTGCAGCTGGAGATGCCACAGTTACAAGAATTCTGGGTCCATGGCGGCACTCAATGTAGAAAGTAGTCTGTAGGGTTCTAGTTCAGACGATGCTCTAACTAGATTTCTCGTCGTCACCGAAGTACTGGGGTACACTGAATGAGACTCGTCACAGATTGTCAGTAAGTTAATCAATAACTGAGCGTAACCTTGATAACGGCAAATCCTTCAACCATGGGGACACATCACGGAGGGAAAAAAACTTCCTCATGGTTAGCAACAACTTCAATGCCCATTGTAGGTTTATCCAGCAATAAGGAAATGTTATTAGTTGATGCTTAAAAGAACTTACAGTTGACATTATTGCCAGGCAAGAAACGCATTGTGGAACAAAAAATAACAAATCAAAAACTGAAGGAAGGAGACTAGTCCTAAAAGTGCTCCATAAACAGTATGGAAGTGCAGTGTTCGTAAAACGAGGATCAATATTAAGTCTGCAAGTCAGACATAAAAAGGAACAACATTGGATTTATAACAATACAGTTAGAGACCTACACCATAACATCAGTCTACAAATCATCTAAAGTCAACTTTAACTCGATAAACCCAGGAAATTCAACTCAAAGAGAATCAAGATTGTATTGGGACATTTGAACTTCCGAAGCACAAGCTGGGGCTATTAAACTAAAGACAAGAACGGAGACGAGCTCGAATGCTGGGTGGAAAAGCAAGGACTGAAACTCACACATGATGTTAACCTGGACTGTTTTTGCCAACTGAAAGATGGCACAAGGGCTATAATACGGACAATGTTTTTATCATGAGTTCACAAGCAGCTCAACATGTGGTAACACAGAGCAGGGTAGTGCAGTGGTTAGCACACTGGACTCGCATTCGGGAGGACGACGATTCAAACCTGTGACCAGCCATCCTCATTTAGGTTTTCCATGATTTCCCTAAATCACTTAAGGCAAATGCTGAGATGGTTCCTTTGAAAGGGCACAGCCGTTTTCATTCCCCATCCTTCCCTAATCCGAGCTTGTGCTACATCTCTAATGACCTCGTTGTCAACGAGACGTTAGAACACTAATCTCTTGCTCCTCCTCCATGTGGTAAAAAAAGTAGAGGAATCGATACCTAAAAAATAACATAACCCCATTACGTGTACAGTAGCTGAAACTAGCAGCACAAAAGTAGTTCCCTTTAGACAATGATTCTAAAAAAGACGAGCCGGGAAAGTTTCTCAGAAGAATTCGACAATGAAGTTGCAAAACTTTAAGCAGTTCTAAAATTGTATGACGATTTTATAGCCCTAGTGAAAAAGATCTCTCAGAAACACATACCACATGGATGCTGATCACAATACATATCCGGCATCAACCAAGAAACAGTTACCCTACTTAATATCTATCAAGATAAAACGAAAAAGATCCACTAGCTGAAGACACTATTCAAGCAGGTGAAGAGTTCATGACATGTATCGGAGAAGGCAGAAGGGAAAAATGGTCAAATCTTTTAGCTTATCTTGTCATAGCTCAGAACAGTAGAAGAGCAAATAAACTAATTAAAAATCTTAGCAATGATCCGGAAAAAACATCTTACCTTACCTTATCTGTTAAATAAATTTGTTAAATGAAATAGCTCACAACTATGTAAGTGACTGACAGCGAAACACTGTTGAGCGTGGAAGGGGATGATATTGTCGGTTGACCGTGCGTGCGCGCGCAGTGTGGCCGCAGCAGCAACACCGCGGCACCTTACTGGACTACCCCCATGGCACGTTTGAACGTGCGGTATTGAGTTCGCTTTACAGGACTGTAACATCGTTGTGGCTTAACAAACGCACTCATGTGTATAAAATGATACCGTGTTCCTATAATTTGTATAACTCAACAAAAGCAACAGGAAGTGCACTATCTTTTACAATAATCAGAATGAATCACGTTCACTTGTCGTATTCGATACGAAAGGGTTGTTAAAATGAATCTGAATCGTTCGTAAATCCAATAACTAACAATATTAAAATAATATAAACTGCTTTAGTTCTTACCAGTCAGCGAGCTGTCCACACAGAGTGTCATATTTGTCCACAGGAGTACGCCTTAATAATGAGATGAGATTTATTACGCAAATGCAGCATACACCATTCAGTTAAAAATAAGATACGCAAACATAAAAATAAAGACGAATTTAGGCAAACGGTAAATGCTAGTTAGTTCAGAATCACTTTATTCCTCAACACTGCCATTATCTGAGCTCTGGCCCGTGGACGAGTCACTGGAATTACCCACGGATATAATTACATTATTTTCTACACTCAGCCTTCCATGCTTCTTCAACAATTGTTTCCTTGTGGCGTATAATATTAATTCACTTCTCTGGCGTTATTTGTGTCACTGGTTCCTCTAACAGACTTTGAATTTCTGCCACAATGCAGCTTTTGTTATTTGTTGCCACATAATGTTGAATCTGTGCCCAAATCATTTTGGTGGCGCTGAAGTGGCAGTAGTATAGTGGAAGCCTAAGAACCACTGTGGACAGGTTCTTTAGCTACCTCGTCCACAACATACTTTTGAAATTCTGGCTTATTTTTTTTCACTATTTCCATGAGCTCCGTGTTACATGAAGTGTCTTGAATTTTCACATTGTGGCGGTTCAGCATTCAGCAACGTCGGATTTTTTCGTTGTTATCGTTGGAGCTTTGCCTTTAATACCTGAATGACAGACAGCTGATTTAAGTTTTCAAGTAGTTACCCCTTCACCCTTCAGAAAATTACCATGACCATCTCCTCGTCGTTGCCGCTTGTTTTCCTCGATATGTAAACGAGAAGACAGTTAGGTCGAAACCAAATGCAGTTCCAGCATGCAAGACAATAATTCTTGTCCCTTTCCCACGGGAACAACAGAACTTCCACATACGCTATCATCTGTTCAGTCTTTTCTGATGGGATGACTGGCGTTTGTATAGGCTTCGACGAGCCACACAATGTATTCAAAAGGCACTTTAACGATATTTCCTATAAATGGACTATGCCACACTGCAGTGTCACCTCTCTCCCGTTAAAGTTTTCTGTCCATTAATTTTTGTACACCAAAAACCGAGGGCTCTGACAATCGCTGATAAAGACTACTTGCTATCACTGAATAACTCTACTTCACCAATAGTGACGCATAGGTTTTTTGTGGTGCTGTCCTCAATTTATCAGGTGTTCACATTCTGGACGAACATCGCTGTTCCTTTTCTGAACAGTATTCCATTCCTCCTTACAGATTTTGACGAAAATATTTTTATGTTCTACAAAGTGTCTGCAGTTCTTTCGACCACCTTCGCCCCTTAGAGACAATAAGAGTTGCACCACTGCCTCTCTCCTCCTCCAAATACTCCCACACGGAGCGCACAAAGTCATGTGTGTGACCATGCAAAACACAGGCAGATCGCTGAACTTCCTGCTTAGCAGCCATATTTTTATGCACACTTTCACTATAATCCGTTCATCATAAGAATAAACCTGATGTAAACAAACACAAACGCGATCATTGGTCAGAAGCCTTAGCACATGTACACTGGTGTTGTTACGCTCTTGGAAGTAGATCCTACTTATGTATCAGATATCTTACTTCTAAGTTACGTTAAATGAAACTTTAAGATATTCAAATGTATTAACAGCCATCAACGTTTTTCTTAATCACGCTTTAGCTACGTAGTTTTTATTTCAAAAATCGTGTACAGTCACAGCCTCTGCAGCGTTGTGCTCTGATTGTCGCGCTGTAAATGCGCAATAAGAAAATGGCTGAGGCTGTTTTCTGTTCCGAAGTGAAACGCGCGTGGAACAGGGTTAAAAAGTGCCGAGAAATAGGTTTTTCTTAATGTTTTTCATAAATTCACGGAGATAATCGGCTTTGAAGTTTTCCCAGCATTGTATAGGCTGCAGTTGATTCGCAAACCCAGAGTAAACGTGTAGTGCTGTCGGCAGCATAATGAAATATGGGCATAATGCGGCTACTCGTGCGTTGATTCGAATCTCCCCAATACAATTTTTTTTTTCTCACTCCATTTTAAATACCTACATCTCGTAATTATAAGACTCATCATCATTTTTATGAATAATGCACGTCTTCTTGTTTCTAATACATATTAGACGCGAAATTCTTGTTTCCATTTCAAATACAAATTCTTAATTATCGATGTTTTATGAAAGACTGTTCATAAAAGTTGTTTAAATTAAGAAAACATAACAATTTATTTTTAAGGCAAAAATAAAAAAGATCCTCTTTATTTGGACTATGTCTATCGTTTCATACCTTAAATGTAGGTAAGTATCATAGAAACATGGAAAACAATCTTTTTCATAGCATCGAGCACATCATACAAATGCTGCATTTTTACATTTGCTACTGTACCATTACAATATGAACCCAACAGAACTGATCTGGATCCAAGCTGCGGAGTTTGACCCGAGAAGTAACAAGATTGTTAAGCTGTCAGATGTACTGGAAGTAAAGCACGCAGCTTTTTCACACGTCACTGCCGAACGCTGGCGGGATATTGAACGGTTCGTCATAAAAGAAGAAGAGAAAATGCTGCGCCTGGTTGCTTCGTGGATTCTGTTGTTAATAGGCTCGTTATCAACGTAGCAGCAAGTGACACTTCCAGAACTGAAATGTATTTCTCGGATTTGGATGGTTAAGTCAGGAATTTTCATCATTCTTGTTTTAAATTACAATAGTACATTAGCTAAAAACGATACTGTGTTTCGGTTTTCGTCTATTCGTCTAAGGAGCGTATTGTTGGAGATTTACAGTGTATTATTTCATTTTGCTCAACAATTAAATGGCCACGTCACTGCAGGCTAGCTGTGCCATCTGACCGCCCAGTGCTTCCTAGTTAAATGCGCCGGTAAAGTTGTTGTCCCGTATTATCGATAAGTCGATGTGCGCGAAACGCACAGCACAAAAAGTACCCCTATTGTCGTAATTGACAGTACTCAACACAGCTTGGCTGCAGTTCCACGTGAAACGGAAATCCAATGAGGTTCCCGCAAACGCGGAAGAATACGTAGTGCAATGTTTACATCAGGTTTACTCTTGTGTTGAACGGTTTATAAAAGCTGCACACACTCTGTAGCGCAAAATAAACTCGCTGCACAGATAAACAAAGCACACAACGAAACGGACCACAACCGTGTACGTTATCGGCCACGAGCGACGTCTGCAACTGGCTACAGTGGGCGCTACCTGCAGTAGCGCAGAGGTTTGATAGAGGTGAATGGAACAGGTGGCGCGGCCACGCGCTTTCTCTGATTGGCTGTTGCTATGATAATAGCCCTTTAAACAGTTAGACACGCGGCTGTTGCTATGATAATAGCCCTTTAAACAGTTAGACGCCAGACACTTTGTTATTCTGATCCTGGCATCAGAAATAATTGAGATACACTGCGGAATAACTTATTAAACATGCCTTTCACGGAAGAGTTGGTGTCATAAACCAAATGAAAAATAACACAGGTGCAGGCCCAAATGATTATAAGAAGAGAGCAGCTAAAGAATTTCGGACCAGAGGCTATAAAGTGGATGGTTAAACCCATGAACGAATGTGTTGAATCTGCCCTTAACCTAAGAATAAGCAGAGAAGAAAAGCAAACGATGTAGCTGAAACTTCCTGGCAGATTAAAACTGTGACTTTTACCTTTCGCGGGCAAGTGCTCTACCATCTGAGCTACCCAAGCACGACTCACGACCCGCCCTCACAGCTTCAGTTCTGCCAGTATCTCGTCTCCAAACTTCACAGAAGCTCTTCTGCGAACCCTGGTGGAAAGGATATTGCGGAGACATGTCTTAGCCACAGCCTGGGGGATGTTTCCAGAATGAGATTTTCACTCTGCAGCGGAGTGTGCACTGATATAAACTTCCTGGCAGATCAATCAGTGCACACTCCGCTGCAGAGTGAAAATCTCATTCTGGAAACGATGTAGCTATTCTCAAGCTGGGGAAAGAACTTGAAGACCCAAAGAATTTTCATCTGATATTACTCTCTTAGCGAGAGTGATACTGACTAGTATTTTATTGTCTGTGGATGTAAACATCATTTCAGAGTAAGCTGGTTTTAGACTAGGGGAGTCATGCACTAGCCAATTCCTTAATCTTGCCTAACATATCGAAGAATGGTATGAGAAAACACTAATCATGGGTGCAGCTTTTATAGTATCAAGTGCTGCTGAATCACAAAAGGCTTATGAAAAGTTATATGAGATAAAAAGATATTTCAGGATGACAAATGTAATCAGACATATGTTTCAAATCAGAAGATTCTATTTAACATTGCATGATAATAAGAGCTGTTGGAGAAACCAGAAAAATGCGTTATGTCAAGGCAGTCAATTCTCTACACAAAATCTACACCAACGATCAGGCCCTAGGAAGGACCTTGAGGAAGTTTAAGTACTGTGACACTTCAAAATACTTAGTAATTATTCTGGATCACCTCCCATGTTTTAGTAAGCATTGTATGGGTTTGAAGGGAAAAATCTGGAGCAGAAACATCATCTTGGGAAATCTGACAAGTTTAATGTGAGGAGAAAATTACCAGGTTCTCCAGTCAACTCCATTGGGACTCTTGATTTTCTGTGGGAGAGTATGGAGCGCCAGTTTGGATAGCATTGATCCACACCAGGCATGGGAGAGTGGTGTTAAATGAGTCAGTCCATTTGGCTATGAGGTGCTGTGGATCAGCCCCTAGTAGCAAAGATTTATGCCTTGGCCAGCACTGCAACCCACACCATAAGCTGCAGAGTGGTGGGAGAACTAGAACAGAAAAGGAGACTGAATACCCAGAACACTTGACATACAATAATACATCAGCAGTGAAGCACTGTTATGGGGAAACAGAATTGTATGTCTGTATAATGTATAAGGTACATTATCTCAGAAACTCTGCAAGCAACAGATTTGAAATTTTTAGGACCATGATATAATCCTTGTGTAACTGCTTAAGTTATACACTTTTTTGGTCACCTTGATTCTTTCCTTTAAATGACAGTCCCATTTCTGTGATGAAACGTTAAAACCATCTCAGTTCATAATAAAAAAATTTCATGAGATGCAAAATATGTGTTTGAGTACATCCAGAAAATTTCAGCTTTCTATACAGAGCAAAAACTGAGAAAATGCACCCTTTCTTATTGAAAAAATAAACTTACAGAACAGTGAGTCCAAAGTTGAGATGTCAAAACATGCCTGCTGCATGGCTTGGATCATCAGGGTCCTTGCCATCTGTCAATTGCAATTTCATCTTAGCACCTTTTTTAATTTGCCTTGCATCCCTACTGTAATTCTTTAGCCTGTTTTCTGCATTTCTTAGTCTCTCGCTATACTAATTTCTCATTGCCTCAACAGTGGGACAGACTTCACTTATCCTAGAGATTGCAGCACTTTACATTTATTGATGTTGCCTTATTTGAATGTAGCGGAGGCACCATGCATCCTGCAGTATAAAGTGCATATGACCACAAACATAGTTTCGGGTGAGTGAGTCCAAATGACACTGTTCAGAGACTCGTTTGTATTCAGTGTCCTGCCATGCAAACACTTTCGAAGTAGATCATTGTTTGCCACGTGTTTGAATACTGGCTTTACTGCCTCCATAATTGCAATAGGCAGATTATTTCGATGATTATATTTTTCACTAGAGTATTTGTACCAGCTTTCCACACCTGCTGGGCACAGCCCATTTTGAAGTTCATCATTGATGGACAGTGTGTGAAATCACACTGACCATACAGCTTTCTTCACTATTTATACACTATGAGTATTTTGCTTAATGGTTAAACCATAATAATATTGGAGTCTCTTTACCAATGACACTGTTGTCTATTGTCACCACCAACTGGTTTCCCATCACTTCTGCACATGACCCACACCCTCAAGTTGCTTTATTTCTAACCCATCCCCATACGATTTGGATGCCACAACTTCATTATAGGCCTTACAGTCTCTGTCGCTAAGGTAATTTATGTACCTTGCATCATAAGATAGCTGAGTATGCTGAAAAACTTTCTTCATTCCTGCCACTTCCGTAGCTCCACTTGTCCCACTGAACTTTCCTGTACAGTTATCTAAATGAAGTTGCTTTAGCCTCTCTGGACACCTACAAAATTAGGAAATAATAGCAAATTCAAATGCTTAATTTATAATCCTTTCATTGTTACAATCTATATTTTCTAACACTCTTTCTACTGCAACTTTCATACATTCATCGGCAACATCTTCAGCTGCAGATCCAAATATATAATTACCCCACATAGCATATCCCTGGTACAGTAGTGCACAGATGATACACCAATCTAATATTGGAATTCTACAAACTGCTGCTACTGCCACTTGCAATATGACACAAAGAAAAAAAGTGATACTACATTTACAAATTAACTGTAGCTCTGCAGGTTTTCCTATGATTTTGTTCATTTATAATTTCTTTGGGGTGTAGCCATAGGCCTTTTGAGGTTAGAAGACACAGATGAAACAACAGATGACAAATTTTCTTCTTCGCTGTTTTTACACTTTTTCTTCAACTAATGCAGTGCTTGAATACTCCATTATTTTCCCTAGACAATTTGCAATTGTAATTATACTACTGTTAGCAAAACTAATAACTTTCTCACAGTAACAATAACACATTATCACCACGAATCACATATATAAACATAAGTATACAGGATGCAAGAAACAAGAGAATGTAGAATCCCATGAAACCAAGCAATATCATGTTAACCAACACAAAAAATCTTCCTTCAATTTCATATTTTGTATGAATAGCGCCAAATGTGAAAGAACTTGCAAGCAGAAAATTTTTCATTTTGACAGCTAAGGCTGCAGTCATATTGACATCTAGCAGACAAATTCTTGTACAAAGCAATTGTTTGAAAGATAAAATAATATACCTGAAGTGGCACTATAGACACGATTTGAACACCATTTCAAACATAAAATTCTAGATATTCAGAAACAAAAATAAAAATATAATAATAATTTTTTGACTGAAGTAGCACTCCATTTCCCTTGGACGCAGGAAAAGTATTTGTATTGAGTGTTCCCAATAGATGTCAAGCAAGATGTTAAGACACGTTTTCCTGTGGCAAGAAATTGCCCCTAAGCAAGAGGGTGTCACTCCAAGGGAAGAAATCAGCTCCAGTTACCATCTACCTTACACTACTTGCAGAACTCCTAATGGATAAAAAAAAAAGAAGCACTTGGCACCTGTGCCCCTTTCTTTGAAAATGCTTCCATCCTAAACACATACCCAATGGAATACTTATCACTCTAACTTTTCAAGTAAACAAGAAAATGAATTTGTCCTCAAAAATCATAAATACCTGCATTACCTGTCAAATACCAACAGTTTAAACAAAGAAGAGACAGAATTGAACCAAGAAACATGCTTTTGAAAGGTGGGTTAAGGTTAGGCTGATTACAAGGAATGCATTCATCCTTGTTATTGAAGCACAAATTTGATAAAATTATTCTGACTTAATCATGGCTCATAACAGTTGAAGGAAAATGATTGTGAAATACTGCACATTAATCACTAATATTTGTCTTCTTCACAAGTCATCTATGAATTATTACCACAAAGAACAAATAAATATCTTCACCATTTGGTAATGTCTTATGGGACCAAACTGCTGAGGTCATCAGTCATTCACCATTTGCTATAGTCATTTTGGCCTAAACTCTTTTTGCTTACAACTTGTTTTTCCTCCTTTGCTAGGGAGTTGAAGACCTACATAACAATTAACCTCGGTTATTATTATTTCCAATGTCAAACAACAAAAATGTCAGAAACAATCTATTGGTATGGCAAAGGTGTAAAGTGATGCCTCCTCAATGGCAGTTTTCTGTAAATGATGGAACAGGAGAAGGAGAGTCAAGAGCTTGTTACTGCCAGTCTCTCATCTGCTGTCTTTGGGTCTCTTAGCCACACACCGCTTGAGTGAAAGTATCCCGGACACATTCATGCTCAATAATATGGAGTATGTCCACCCTTTACCTTCATGACGGACTGAACTGTACTGGAGTCACTTTCAATTATATGTCAGTGTCAGTATCAGTTAAGGAATGGCAGCCCACTCTTCCTCAAGAGCCAAAACCAGAGAAAGTAGTGAAGAACACTCAGGTCTGGAGTGAAGTCAACATTCCAACTCATCCTCAAGGTGTTCCATTGGGTTCAAGTAGGGACTGTGGGAAGGCCAGTCCATTTTAAGAATGTCATTATCCATAAACCACAGCCTGGCAGATGCTGTTTCACGTCATGGTGGATTGTGACTCTGAAAAAACTTCTCCAAACTGTCTCTCTAGTGTACGCAGAACACAATTCTGAAAAACATTATCATATCCTTCTATATTTAGTGTTTGTTTAAGCACAATAAGCGGACCACACACCATCCACGAGAAGCATCTCCATACCGTATCACCACATCCTCTGTATTACACGACTGTCTTTTTTTTCTCATCCTTTCCAGTAAGACTCCACTGACCCAGAATTCTGGGTGACTTTTCTGAGCTCTACCCCTTTTCCTAAACCTCACCAGTCCTTTTCCTTCACCCCTCTTCCTTATCCATCCTACAGCCAGAAGAAGGAGCCACTGGTTCCAAAAGCTACCAAATGGTAACATCTCTTGTGTCTGTGTTCTCCTATCACTGCTTGGTGAGTAGATCTTTTACCTATCCAATTACTTATATTTTCAAACATCAAGGTAAGCAACACTCTCCAAGCACTCACCAAACCCAAGCACTTCCATCAGACTGCCATAGTTTCTAGTGTGATACTTTACTACAATTTTTTCCTGTCATCCACTGCCCATTGCCTTGAAATGTAGCAGAATAGTTTTGGGCAAAACGAATATATTATACCCCCTCCAATCAGAGATAATGATACTCATATTGGGTATTGTAATTACTTATGGGAGACAACTTTTAGTTTCATGTATGCTATATATTTAACAGTAGAACACCTGTACTCATAAGTACTTGCAATCACACTATTTAGTAACGAAAGTGATAAAATATTCACGAAAGTATCAAATTACAAAATGTTTCATCACTGTCAGAACATAAACAAAAAGTAGAATATTGATTTTACAAACTTTCTAGGTAAAAACAATTAGTTCAATAAAACGTACTTAATGTAAAATAATGGAGAACATTTTAGTAACGTTTTAGTTACATCAAAATCATAGTAATTTGCATCTTTTTACCTGTCATTATTAATGTAATTAACTTCATATAAGCATCATAACATCAAAGGATTTGTGAAATCAGTAACACATAAAGAGCTTTGAAAATTGTCAATGACATTTTCATCTCAAAATTCATTAATTAACTAAAATGTATTAGTATTTTTACGAACAGTACAAAATTAACCATTTAAACAAGTTTAGTATATTATTTTAATATTGTTTAAGAGGTGTGGTTGAGGCTACGTCAGTGGCAGTCTCGGTTCAGTTTTCAGTGGGCTGTGTAAATTGCCTTGGAAAATATAACTACTTTCAAAATTCTAAAAACTTGTGCCCAGCCTGATTTTTTTTTCTTTTTTCTTAAAGTAGATAGTAATCCTGCAGCAGCATGAAGTGAATTATTTAAATCCACACATGCACAAGATGACACTCTGTCACAAAGTTAAGTGTGCTGATCGCGACTGCAATTCTAACCTTGAGCATCACTCAACACTGATTATTAGGAAATTGTGGCTTACAAGGAGCTGCTCAGTCAATATACCCCACTTTTTTTACCTCCCTACATGCAGTCATTGTGTTAGCCGGACTGCCAATAGCACTGTGGAATGCGCAAGTCATTCCTTCCGTTGATTTGACAAGAGGTCTTCTCACAACCACTCTTCGCAACACTTAACAATCTCTGTCCATCAGTACATGAGGTCTGTGTGGTCTTGGTTTAGCTATGGTTGTTTTTTCACGTTTACTCTTCACAATCACATCACCAACAGTCAACTTGGGCAGGTTTAGAAGGATCGAAATGTCCCTGATGGATTTGAAACTCATATGATATCCAATGACTAGTCCGGATTCAAAGTCCCTGAGCTGTGCTGACCGACCTATTCTGCTATTACTGCTTGCCTGCTGACATAATGCCTGCCTCCTTTTAAACTGTTGGGTCCACCTCTTGTGACATCTAACAATCATTTCTACATTACATAGGTGTGTCCAGATGCTTCTTAACAGACAGCACATATTTCAGAAACTTTTTTACAAATTCTCTTTCAGAAGATACATTACTGCAAATGCTACAGTGCGCTATTCCTTTCATCACTTGCCTGAGCATTCAGAAATAGACATCTTGATCAGCAACAGCATCATCAGTTTTTCCTTTTGAACCATAATCAAGTCTCTCTTCCAAGGTATTGAAAACATGACTACCGTTGAATTTTGTCATCTCGAAGCTGCTGCAGTGCATGTAACAGGGCTATCAAACACACAAGTAGCCATCAAAAGGACCATGAGAAACTTCGGACAGCACAGATTCCAAGAACTAGGTAACAATGTAAAGCATACCCCATCCTATTGTCTTGGATATACTCACAGTTCACATCAGACGACACGAAGCACAGTGACAACTGACATAACCCTATGTTACCACTCTTGTCATACCGTCGACAGCCGCTACCATCACAATGCAAATCACCAGCAACAGCACATTGTGGTGAAGGTCCGACTGCCAGGCGGCAGCACAATCAAACATTGAAGGAAGCACTGCATCAAGATCGGTGCTTGCAGCTGAGGACAGTGCCGTCTTGAGACACTGAAAAGCTGTCTACCTCGTCTAATCCCATAACAGAATGCATGTTTGTGTGCGTTTTTTGTTAGTCTGAGCCGGCCGGTGTGGCCGTGCGGTTCTAGGCGCTTCCGTCTGGAACCGCATGACCGCTACGGTTGCAGGTTCGAATCCTGCCTTGGGCATGGATGTGTGTGATGTCCTTAGGTTGGTTAGGTTTAAGTAGTTCTAAGTTCTAGGGGACTGATGACCACAGATGTTAAGTCCCATAGTGCTCAGAGCCATTTGAACCATTTTGTTAGCCTGACTGAGCTCTCAGGACACTATTGTACTGGATTTGGCCTGGCATTATACCTGGATTTTGTACAGAACTTCTGAACTGTTTTCTCATTAGACTGCTGTACACCCTAAGCAGGTAGTTATTTATCTGTGTAGTTACTCCACAACTGGCAAGGAGTGAAGATCAACATTCACATCTATTTTTCACCGAATTGACAATGTTGACAGGTGCGTCCTTAGAGGTAGTACTTCAAACCTTACTGCAGCACTAGCCGGAAAAACAGAGATTTCCAGAATTGCAATAGCAGGAGCTTACAGCCATGTTGGGCAGGTAGTTGACTGGCCTGTTACCAAGTCCACAACAATTACCATCTCGCCTGCCTCCTTTCTCCACCTACAATAAGACTGACAAAGGCTGGGATGTGTATGAGAAATGTCTAAGACATATCACTGCCGTCAAGGCATCGGATGCCAGTTCCATTAAAGACCGATTTCTGTCATGGATCTCACTTCAGATGTACCACTTGCTAGGATAGATGGTCTCTTTTCCTGGATCCTGCGCCCTTTCATTTGATGAAATGCGCCACTTGTTGGCATTGTATTATCGTCTACATACTCATACAGTTTCCATGACAGTGGAGTTTTATCAGTGCAGGAAGCAGCCTCATCAGTAGTATTGGCTTGAGTTGAGAAGTTGCAAGGTCTTGGTCAAAAGTCCTGTTTTATTATTTCTAAGGAGTCTTAGGCTGATACAATGATTAGGGATGCTACCATTAGATCAGTTCCTGATAAAGAAGTCTGTCAAGGGGCACTGCAATCTGAACACCTCTCCTTGGAAGAAGTCCTCTCAACTGTACAATCATTTAAAGTTTTTTGTGCAGCAGGTAATCAGTTGAATTTCTGGGCACACATGGCCACTACCAACTTAAACAGTGGTAGGCACTCATGTTCCAGCTCAGCTTTGTAAGCAGACATTGGAGCAGTGGAGCACACCCAGCCACCACACTCCGCAAAAACACATCTGCAGCTGATGAGTTCCCAAAAGTCCTTGCCTTTCTGCCCCACTTGGTTTGTTCAAAATGACTGGCCGGCCTCCCCTAAGTATTGGTCTTGCCAGTACTGTAGGAAGAAAGGACACATTATGGTATCATGAAATGCCTGGTCAGTCCACGTTACAGCTTGAACCTCTCAATCTGTGGACATTATCATCATCTGCCCTGCTTGTAACTATCTTCCAACTGTTCCTGATGAATTCTTCATAAATGTGTGTATAATGGGACACCCATGCAGTTACACACACAGGCACCATGATATTGCTCATTAATTCTAGCCTGTATCTGCACCTTACGTCCCTGCCATTGCCTCCCAGCTCACATCACAACTGTTATTTATAATAGACAGTAAATCCCTATTCTTGGACAGTTTACAGTAGACAGGGCACACAAGGCAGTTATCCACCCACTGACTTTCTTTGTAGTGGACACTCCTTTAACAGAACCTCTGTCTGACCTGGATGATTTTACAGCATTTGGGTTTAGGGTCGCAGATTCAGGTAACCTAGTTTCCAACCTTGTGCCATATCAGATACTGGATGAACTTTTTATGGAATTCTTGAAAATTTTGTGACTGGGTCAGGCAAGTCTAAAAATTTTATAGCACACATTACTCTTAAAGCAGAAGCACAATCTTGTTTCTTCTGAGCCAGTTGGACTTTGTCAACATGTGCAAGAAGAATTCAACAGGTTGACTAATCTGGATGTAACTGAACCTATATCCTCGTATCATCTGACCAATAGGTAACACCATTGGCAGTTGTTAAGAAACCAACCAACAAGCTTCATCTTTGCGATGATTTCTAGGAGACACTTGACGCACAGCCTGTGGGTGACACATACCCCATCCTGCGTCAGGAAGAACTAGTGGCACAACTGGGAGAGAGGATGGGGGGGGAGGGGGGGGGGTGCAGTATTTTTTCAAATCAGATCTATTGGAAACATATTTACAACTATCACTTGAGGAATTGCAGCAGTTGCTTTTGGTCAAAACGCCCTCTGTCTCCACAGGTACAACTGATCAGTTTTTGGGGTCGCAAGCACTCTGGTCGCTTTTCATAGCTTTTTAAGTAACTCACACATGTTTGTTGTTGTATAAACCACCTAGTTATGGGTCCCTCATTCGAGGAACCTCAAGACTTCTGTTTCCGACCCTGCATGACAGGGGTCTCAAGTGCAATCTGGATAAATCACATTTCTTACAACCCTCTACTTAACACCTGGGACATGTCATTTCCCATTTGAGAGATTCAACCAACAAAGACATGTTGCGGCTAATGAGGTTCTCTCCTGACCCGCTAACGTCAAGGAGTTCCTGGACATTTTTAGACAAGTTTCCTTATTATCACAAATTCATTTCATGAGCGGCGACCATGGTACATGACCTAAATCAGTTACTCAAAAAGGTGTGTTGTTTGTTTGGATGTCAGTATGTGAACAAGCATTCAAGAGTTTGAAGGATATTCTTCGTTCGATCCCATGCCTGACAAAATTTCAGCCAGGCTGACAGCTTGTTGTGGCTACCGATGCACCTCAGTATGGTGTGCAGGCGGGTCAACATTTCACAATAGTCGATAGCATTGCCTCTGAGACGATCAACATGGTGCAAGAGAAATATTCTTGGACTAAGGAGGAGGCGCTTGCTATAATGTCTGCAGTCAACAAGTTTCATGTATTTCCATGTGGTGTCACACTTCACCTGGTCATATATCACAAGACCGTTCTCTCCCTCTTTAGCCTCAATGACGTGTCCTGTTCCTCAGTTGTTATCACTACGACATTCACTTCTGCCTGATGACTCAGTACTAAAATTACAAATGCACTCTCACGTCTTCCTATGGGTCTCAACCTCATCTTCAACTGGGAAGAAATGCTCCGTTTTTACCTGAACAAATTGACTCAGGAGACCATGGACAGGTTTCCTATTACGAGCTACTACATCAGTAATTTGGTCAGTTCAGTTGTGGTTCTCTGTCAGGTGCATCAGTATATCTAAAGGGGTTGGCCAGATAGGCTTCAAACCCAAGTGTCAGATCACATCCATAATTATTGTGTGGTGTACCACAGACTGATTCTCGTTGATGGTGTAATATTGTTGACTACAGAACACAAAGTTCTCCAGGTGGTAATTCCGGTGTTCCTCCAAAAGGGCATCCTTAAGACTCTTGCACCTTGTCATTGGGTGGTGGTGGGGGAACAAAATGTTGGCTCATCACCACCACACTTATTGGCCAAGAATCGACTGACATTCAAAAGTTTGGGCTCGCTCCTATGGTCGGCATGGGCATTGGATTCCCAAGGACACCCATGGCCAGCGCGGTTGGTGAGAGTGCATGCTCCTGATGGAGGACAGGCATCCGCCGCCCTGTACTCACCTCCCGAGCCTTCCTCCTCCCCAACTCCAGATTTTTGTCTTTTTCTTTGTCCCTGGGAGCAGTTTCTCTGCTTTTAGCACCACCTCCTGCTCAGATCTTAGCCTTACCTACCACACTCCCATCCAATGTTTTGTACAGTCCTCAGCACAAGTTTTTATGGCAGGCACGAGTGCTGGATGGTTCACAGTTGTCGTCCCAGCCAGTTCCTGCTCCCACCCCAAAAAGCGGGATGTTCCCACAGATTGCATTCCACTGTTGGCACAACCAGCAGCTGGTGTTGCACCATTGGGCACTTGCCCAGGATGAGGTCATCACTGCCAGGACCACTTCTGGCCCTACTCTTCGATTGCAGCCAACAGTGAGCTTCTGTCCTTGCCAAGGACTCCTTTCAACTATGCTCAGTAGGGCACGGACGTCGATATCTCGTGTACCACACATCATTCCATGCTGCAGAAGAGGAACGCCAAGGCTGCACCATCTCAGTTGCTCCTCCAAGAGGGAAAAGGGGGGGGGGGGCGGGAGAGACTGTGGTAACCCTATATTACCACTCGTCTGGTACCAGCACCTTAGCAGCCACCACTGTCCCAAATCACCTCAGCAGCAGCATGATCAAACATTAGAGGCAGCACTGCATTTGAGTCAGTTCTCGCAGCTAACAGGCAGCATCACCTTGAGAGACTGACAAGCCATCTGCCTGATATAATCCTGGAGTGGATGTCGGTCTCATTCTGTTATTGTGTGTTCTTGTGTTAACTTGACTCAGCTCTTAGGACACACTGCACTGTATTGGTCTCGGCCTGGCATTGTACTTGGGTTGTTTATGGAACTTCTGAACTGTTTTCTCATTACAATAATTTACAGTCTAGGTGTGTCCTTATTTGTTTTTTGTGTGTAGTTACTACAACAGCTATAAATTTTAAAACACAGTTTGATCTAGATTCCGGGACCACCCACAATAAAGTAACAGTAGCCCGATTTTATTTTTTCCCTTTGGCTGCAAAACAAGAAAAAAAATATTGCAATGGATTTACCTAACGCCTGTAGGCTCTGTGTTAGTGACGGAAATCTTACACTCTTTATAAGCATAATGTTTCAAATCATCATCTATGTTCTATAGGAATGAAACAATGGTAAATCCAGGATGGAAGGTGTGGTTTCAGTTGCCTGAGACTGCAGTCATGTGTGTGAGTTGCATTTGTGTGTGTGTGTGTGTGTGTGTGTGTGTGTGTTGTGTGTGTGTGTGTGTGTGTGTATCTATTGTTGACAAAGGCCATTGGCCAAAAGCTTTAAGTGTGAAAATCTTTTTGTTGTGCCTATCTCGACTCAGCATCTCCGCTATATTGTTCCACAGTAATGATTCACGGAAGCTTCAAAAACAAAAAATCAGGAACTATAGTTCTTTGTTTTTTTCCTTTCATCATACTAATGTAAGTGTAAACCTTGTTAAATAAAGTATTCCATAATTACAACTGCTATAGATCAGGTATGAGCAGGTAACACCTCGTAACGAAGGTTAGATTCTCAAAATGTGTCCTAATTTCTCAATAAAACCATTTGTGACTGATGTCAATTTGTTTTAACATGCACTAATTAAAGGTGTAATAAACTAGCAATTTAATCTTTTATTTTCTCCTAATGAAACTCTCAAATATAGGTACATAATTGATATTTTCCGTATCTGTCCATCCATTAATGTGTGGTTACTGCTTCATACGAAGAACAAATGAAGAGTGTTGCTTGAAAAACCCCTATGGTGGTAATCAGTCAAGTACAACTCGCTTTGCACCAGTGATCGACCATGGCTACATTTGCGAGATGACCAAAGTGACCCATCACTATTTTTGATTACCTTCACACCATCATTAAGCAGCATAGGAGCAGCCACCAGCTTGCAGCATGATCAAATATCAGAAGACACCACCGCCTCAGGGCCTGCGTGCACTGCTTACGGCCAGCACCTCGACACACCAATAAACAAACTAACTTCATGTAACACCGGAGCAGAGCAGTGTCTTTCTGGCTTTGCTACTGTGTTTTCTTTGTAACTTGATTCCACTCTCAGGTCATATTGTGTTTTGTACCATGGGCTTGGCCTTGCTTTGTACTCTGGACTTACATGGGATATTAGAATTGTGTTCACTTTAAAACACTGACAACTACTTACAACACGAGAGGTAAGGAGGCCAAATGGACCTTCCACATGTATTTTGAGCTGATCTGATGACGGTAACCAGCATGACCTTGGAGGTGATGCTTCAAAGTTTGCTGTAGCAGCAGATGAAAAGCCCAGGGTGTTTGGAATTGTAACAGCAGGAACACGTGGCCATTTGGACAGACTGCTGACTGAACTACTGGCAGAGCCACAGCAACTGCTGGCCCATCCAACTCCATTCCCCATATGTGATGAGGACTGGGAAACACAAAAGAAGTGCTTACGCCACAATTTTGCCACCTTCAAGGTAATGGATAGCAATAGCATGAAGACTCTTTTTCTCTCATGGACTTCAAGCTCCATGTGTCACCTGTTAGGAAACTTGGCCTTGCTTTAGTAACCTTCACCTTTCTCGTTTGGTGAAATGTGTCGCTTGCTGTCATCTTATTATTCCTGGTATGCTCATGTTATTTCCTCAAGGGTGAAGTTTTATAACTGCAGGAAACAACCTAATCAACTATATTGTGCTTGGGTGCATAATCGCTAGGTTGCAGTTGGAAGTGCTACTTTTTTACCTCTCAACATCAGAAGCCTTATGCTGATACTATGGTAAGAGATTTTGTCATTAGGTCAACTGCAAACTAAAAACCCCACCATCGGGCGTTACAGTTTGAAGTTCTCTCCTTGGAAGAGGTCTTTTCTATTGGTTAATTATTTGGAAGTTTCTCGTGTCAGATTCTTGGACAGATGCAGCCGCTATTGACTTGGAAGATGGTAGGCACTCGGGTCCAGGCACATCCTCGGTGGCAGAAATCATGGCCATGTAACACACCAGTAAACCACATGCCATACAAACATTTCCACACTGGGCCGTTTCCCCACAAACCCCTTCCTTCGTGCCCCACTGGCTTTGTTCAATGGCTGTCCACATTGCCCCAAAGCATCGGTCTTCCTGTTATCACTGTCAGAACAAAAGATACACTGCAATAGTATGTCTGCTCGTGTAGCAACCTCTGCCCCTTGACCAGTGGTCACCAATGTTATCATCCCTGAATGTTGAAATCTTACAATGGTTCACATAAAGTTGTTAATCAAAGTGCATTGTGCATATCAATACAGCAGCTGCAGCGTATCATATCTATCTATTCTTCAACACCTTGCTGCTGTCTCCAGCTACATGTCATCTTGTAAATTACAAAAGACAACACGTCTCCATTCTCAGACAATTTATAGTGGATATGGTGTACAAGCCATTGTCTGCCTGTTAATTTTCCTTGTGGCAGACAGTGCTTTCACGGAAAATTTGTTTGTCTTTAATGTTTCCACAGCATTTGTGTTCATAGTGGCTGATTGAGTTGCCTTGGTTCCCAACCAAGTGCTGTGCCAGGAACTTGATGAACTTTGCAAGAGTTTTTTGGACATTTTTTCACCCACATTACCCTTAAACCAAAGAGATATCCTCGGTCCCTTGCCCAAGCCAGGCCGGTGTCATTGTCGCTTCACAATCAAATTACGGAGAAACTTGACAGGCTGACAGCTTTGGATACAACTGAATCTATTTCTTGTAGCCACTGGGCTACACCACATGTAATTATCAAGAAACCGTCCGCCAAGCTCCTCCTTAGCAGAAATTTAAAGGTGATAATTAATGCTCAGGCTGAGATCAACGTGTATCCCATTCCATGTCCGGAGGAACTGGTGATGAAACCAGTGGGAGGATAATACTTTTCCCAGGTGGATTTATTGGAGGCACATTTACAGCTTCTGCCCAAGAGGAATCGGAGCATTTAAATGTCATCAATACTCCCTATAGTCTCTACAATTATTAATGCTTGATTTTTGGTGTAGCAAGTACTCCAACTCTTTCACGGTGTATCTTGGAACAACTCATACAATGTGTTCACTTTTGTATCAGTTATCTGGATGATATTGTGGTTCAGTTCTCTGGAAGATATTGTGGTCACACATCCCTTCATTAAGGAGAATCTGCGAAACCTTGGGCTTATTTCAAACGCTGTGGAAAGCAGGTCTCAAGTACAATCTGGATAAATCTTTCTCCAACCCTCTATTGAATACCATGGACATGTCATTTCTCAGCAGAAGATCCAGATGACGAATAGTCACATCTCTCCCACTGATGCTCTTTCTAGGGCCAGTAGCCTGAAGGAGTTCCAGCGATTTCTCAAAAAAGTTGCCAATTATCATAAATTTATGCGACAAACAGCTACCACAGCACATCCTCTTAACGAGTTACTAATAAAAGATTGCACTGTTTGGACGATTGCACGTAACCAAGGATTACAGCTATGAAGGGCAGTCTTCGTTCAGCCCCTTGCAACACTATGTTACAATTGGGTAAGCAGTTTGTCTTGGCTACTGACACATCTTATTTTGAGCTAAGGGCTGTCCTGACCCATCACAACCCTGAGTGTTGGAGCAGCCAATAGAGTTAACCTCAAAGATGTTCAAGACAGTGCAACAGAATTTATTCTCAAATCGAATATGCCCTCACTATTATTTACGCAATCAAAAGTTTAATTGTTTTATATGGGGTAAAGTTTCATTGTGTAACACATCACAAGCCTTTAGCCTACCTCTTCAGCCCTGCCATGCACAAACTGCAACAGTGGGCCCTGTTCCTCAGCCATTGCCATTATGAGATTCTGTGCTGACCGATGACTCAGCACTCCCAATACAGATGTTCTTTCATGTAACCCTATAGGTCCTGACCCTGATTTCGACCAAGCAGTCAGATCTGATGGTGTAACGTAAAATGCTTGATTGGAAAAATAGAGATCACAGGATCGAATTCCAGTTGGACCTTGGATTTTTCAGTCTTTGTTTTAACCCAGCCCCCACCTCTCAACAATGTGAGGAGTCATCAGAAATGACAGGAGTTTGGAATCCACATTAAACTGAAGGTCCTATTTCCCCTGGTTGGATAACATGGGTAAGTTAGGGACACACCAGTCACCGAAGTAGCTTCCAATTGGAAGACTTGCACCAGGCCATGGAGCCACATGAAATTATTATTATTATTATTATTAAACCAGGTGGAAACCCTTCACTTTTATCTCAAAGAAGTAGCTCAGAAAGCAGTGGAATGTTTTCCTATCATGAGCCCCACATCACTCATGCTATCATTATACATCTGGTTCTCTGCTAGGTGTGGCAAAACATCCAGTGGCTCTAACCCATTTTGCATACATTATCAACTACCACTCTATAACAGCAGAGTTTCTACACTGAAGTCCTTTCCCGCACACTGCTGACAGGTAATTGACTGGAGTTCACCTCTCAGATCTTTCATCACGACTTTTGTTTGCAGCATCACATCCATCACATCAGCGGGTGTCCATTTCATCCACAGTCTTAACAGGGAAGCACAATGTCTAGTATGCACTTTAAAGATGCAGAGGAAGTGAAACATCAAGGATGCCATGGAGGTGCTTACAAGTTATCTAAGGTCCTACAAATCCACTACTACTGGTGTGAGGGGCCCAACATAGCTGCTGAACAGGTACCAGTCACGCACAGTGGTACATCTCCTGCTGCCCACCCCTCACCCATCTCAAGCGCCTCAGCTGCCAGGCTAATCACCAGAGGCTCCATCTACTGAAGTGCCTTTGGCACAGTGAACATTGGATACTCATGGTCATCCAGTCAGCGAGGGATTCACACTGCAGAACCGTAACAGGCCGGTCGCCCACCATCACAACAAATTACGCGCTTGAATGAGGGACTGGCCTCTGCCACCCCTGTATGCACTGTCCAAGCCAACCAATCTGTCAAAACTAGATTTCCATACCCTCCACCGCTATCGTAGCAGCACTTCTTTCTTTGGTCCAGCCTCCTGCACTACACTGATACCCTATAGTGACCCCATCCCCATGAAGGATCATCCGGGGCTGGTGGCAGATGAGATCCTTTAGGTGGATCGCAGGAGCTGTTCCAGTCCATCTCCAACCAACGTCAAGAACCAGGACGTCCACATGGCTTCCGTTCTGGCGTCAGCATACTTGGTGGCTGTCAAAACGCAGGAGTAGTGGGGATGGGGGCAGGGGGCGCACCTCTACCAGATTCTACAATTATTTTAAATTTTTTTCAGTTAAAACTTAATCCAAAATTTTTAGTCTAATTAAGATGGTTATTAAGTCTACCCCCCCCTTTCCCCATAACAGCAAATGTGATCTTTAACAACAAATTTCATTATCTATATTTTCAGGTTCTGGACCCTACCAACACATCAGTAAATTTTTAGTAAGTTTGTAGGTAATATCATCTACAATGTGTGAATCCTACTGGTTTCTTCCCTTTCGATTCAGAGGTGACGCATGGAACGAACTGACTGATTTGCTGCATCCATGTATGTAGTTATTATTTCAATTTTATACTCACTGCCTCTGCATGAAGTATACAGAGGGCTTTGAAGATATAAAATGCCTTGATTTAATACTAAACCACCTCCTACTGCTCCACATCAAATCGATGAATCTTCCATATTGAATTCTACACTGAAGATTCTAATCTAAAAACTAACATTTTAGGTCACAAACATTATTTTATTACTTTATCTATCATTTCAGTGATGCATAATGATTCACAGTAAGGCTCAACAGATTGTGCACTATGAAGTACCTTACATTTGCAGGCACCTTGCTAACCCTTTGACTGCTCACATGTTAACAAGCACCGCTCACTACTGTTCCTGAGTCCTCTGGATGCATTTACACACACCACTGATACTTCTGTCAGGTGCTCTAGGCATGTTTGTGCACAGCCATTTGCTGCCTCCTGTGCGCCCCCAAAGTGTTAAGATGGGCAACCGCTTGGTCTTTTGTGTGCTCCCTATGCGTTAATGCACAAGGCACCTAGTGGCCAGGTAAAAGTGGCCAAGTGGCTGCTCTCCCACCCTGAGTGCTCAGCAACTTTCCAACATTCGGCCTATATGCCTTTGCTGATGTGGTCTTATTTGTGCTGCTGTTTTCATCTTCGTTTTTGCCTGTGGAAATGGCACACTATTGTGGTTTTAAACACAGCAAGAAATTGTGAAGATGGTGACAGGCAGTTATGCCCTGTACTTGGTGTCAGAGGATAAACGTTTTACAGTACCAGACACCTCCATATAAATGCCATTTCAATACTGTAGCTGGAGACACTAGCTGACAAGCTGATATCATTACATGTAGCTATAAATCATTCTGAAGTTTGTAAATAAACAGACGTCTCAATGGAAATTGAAATAATTAAAAAAATGTAGTTACTTAGCTACTGCATCTTAAGACATAACAAGAAACAGATTTTGATTACAGCTGAGTATCCTACATCAAATATCATAAATATAAAAGTGTGCAAGGCCACAGCATTCTTTTTTGATAAGATATTAAATGCTGTTAAAGAAGTACATTATTTCAGCAGAAAAAAAAACCTATAGTTACAATCATTGCGTGCTATCAATGAACCTCTTTTCGATATCTTGAACAGTTTATGAAATAGACAGGTGTTAGAATTACATGATTCACACTGCGCATGGACAGTACCCTGGAAACACTGCACGCAAGCCTCCCATACATATCAAAGCCAAAAATCTTCAGAACGGTGATAAAATCAGTCTGTTCTCAGCTCCAAATAAGCTACATCTCATACATAACTATGAATGACCTAAAATGAACCGTACACATACTCTACACAATGTGTTTTTACCTTCTTAGAATTTCGTTCAATGCTTCACTTAATTTTGTGCACCACAGTAACGGCAATTCAATCCCCTATCAAGCAAAGACATCGGGGTGTAAAATGTAAAAAAATCAATTTTTTTTCCACTAAACAGTTTTCTTAAAATCAGTGAAATGCATTTCATAATTGCTCACATATCTGCTCAAGCACGTCGCTAACAGTTGTGTAATGTGGCCATTCTGTGCACATAGGACAGGGTACTCGCATTGGACCACTTCTCATTGGATCACTCTGTCCTGTGATAAAACATTCCGTTTGTTATTTTCCACAAAACTTGGTGTACGTGAAATTACTGAAGACATCTCATGAAACATAATCGACAAACATGAAGCAACGAAGTTATTACTGTGGTCGTTCCCAATGAATGCCAATGTATCGCAGCAATACCATGAGAGATTCATCTTTCCCTTGAGTTATTACAGTTATAAATATATCGAGAACAGCAAGCATTGTAAAAGAGTAACTATGAAAGCACATTAAGTTACTGCGATGAATATAAAGCGACACGTCACTTTCATAATAGGTTTCTAATATCCTACTAAAAACGCTAGAAGAGATGCAGTTCTTAGTTGGGATATAATATTCACACACTTGTGTTTGTCTATGCAGTAACTCATTTCTATAAGAGCTTTCAAGTGAAAAACTTAAGTTGTCAGCATAACGATTCTTCTTCGTCGGTCTCTCTCTCTCTCTCTCTCTTTACTGGTGAGGGAGGAAGAAACCCAGAGCAGCTGATGAAGTCAACATCCAGCACTCCAGGAATATTCAGCACAGGCGTGCCGGACTATGCGGCTAAACTAGCACACAGATGGAAACCACAACACAGCAGCAGTTTATGCTGACAACAAAGCTGTGCTCATAACAGAATGCAATGAGCATGTTTGTAGCAGTCAAAGGGTTAAAACTCTTTGTGCCATAATGCAGAACCTCAATCTCAACCCTAGGCAAAGGGGCTATGTCTACATCTGAATTATTTAGATGTCTTTAATTGTAGTTGTGTAATTAATAGTTCCTTTTAAACAGTATTTTATTTGTAGTTACGACTATTAAGGAATAATTGTACTGGAAATTTAGAGCAAGAATTCCAAGATGTCTGAAGGAGACCTGAAATACGTGCAAATATCTGCTTCGTACAACTCCATTATTACTTGCTTTTGTACACTAATGCTCTTCCTTTCTTTACTTGTACTGTCCTGGAAGGCAGTTCCACAAGTTTTAAGCATGAAAATATGCCGTAGCCCTTTCTCCAAGTTATTTGCTGAGAGAAACTGACACACAGTAAAACTGCACGAGGCAAGGGCTGATAACACCATCTGACTGTGAGTTCGGGAAGGAGGCACAAGTGCTGATAATAATTTAACTTACTCCAGTCATGAGAGAATAGATGTGGTTTAAGAAAAGCATTCAGGAAAATAGTTCATCTGAAAAACTTAGAAAATATTACACACATTTCCAAAGTATTATTGATACAATGTTTTATTACCAAATATATTACCACATATATCTCCAAAAACAATATTTACAAGTGGTCAGCAAATATATTTTAAGCAATTCAGTCTGTGCATTGGAAATGATCTTCATCAATAGTTGTATATATGTGGCCTTCACCACACATAAAAGCGAGAATGTCACTGCAAGAAAAAAAAAGAAAGATTGGTTTTAACAACAGTTAAAAATTACCACTTATGACTCTTCACAATTTTGCAACTCAAAAATTAATCCAACACACTTGGTTTCACTTACTTAATATTCTTTGGCAATAGTTTTCCTTTCAGAGCATTGATAACTTCAGTCCTTGGAATTCCTGTTGGATCAGATGACTTCTGCAAAGAAACAAAGTAACAGGTTAACAACATCTCACAAATATGTAACCCAACAGAAGAATAATTATTTTACACAAAGCGTTACGAAAGCAGTATCATGTCATGCATAAAGCCTTTAAATTAAATTTTCATCTCAAACTCTAACTAGCTTCCCAACATGCACTTCTCCCGTTCTATTGGCAAAAAATGAAAAATAAAATAAAATGGTATCAAAGGAAAATCTGATGGAGAAAATTAAAAGTTGCTGACTTTTAGGAGCTGAAATGAGTATTATAGTTCATCTAAGCAAAAGTGACATGTTACCTTGCTTTCAGAAGTAATAGTTTCTTCTTTGGAAAGAGCAAAGGGATAGGCTGGAGAATAGTAAAATTGGAGTGACTTGCCCTTTCTTTTTAACCTTCCCAAGCTTACCCCTGCCTCTCCCTGAGCAAGGAACTATTACTTCCGAAAGCTCTTTCTACTTTTGTAAGTACCTACTGGTGGTATTACCAGTACCTTCCCCAGATGGTAAGAATTGGATATCAATTTTGTCTCATACTTTATTAATCAAAGAAACCTTAAGCTAGTTAACTTTTATCCAATTCTTCACAGCCTACCAACTTCTTCTGCAGGTTCCAAATTGCGAGACCCTTGAAAATAAAATCTATTGTACCACCATTTGGCAGAGTATGTTTGAACCTGGATTTTTTTTTTTTCTAACTCTTTTAAATCAATCTCTTTCCTTTTGAAAATACCTTCTAAAATCTTGTAAAAATCTCACAACATACCCTGCATATCCCTTATTCGTTTTCTGGAACTTGCAACTATTTTTCAAGTGTTGTAAGTTCATCATCTCACTTCCCACACAACAAATGCAATCAATTACTTGGCATGAATTTAATGTCAAGCTTGTTGTATTACTCTGGCAAAATATAATGAACTGAAATTTAATCCCTCACTTACATGCAACTACATAAGTTTAAGTTAGAAAGGATTTAATGTGGAAGAAGTTTTTTGTGGGTTGTTGCAAAAGGTGCAAATTTCATATGGCATGGATTTCACAAATGTTTATATACATAAAACAGAAATTTCTCAAATCTGCACTACATGAAATTTGCATCTTGGCAATAAAAATGTGATAAACTGAAATAAATAATAAAATGTAAAAATCCTATGGCTGAAAAAGATAGCCAGTATGTCCTCAAGCAGCCCACTCTCCCCCTCCGGGAGGAAAAAAAAAAAGAGGATTTTGTTGTTTTGCTGTAAAATTTGTTAAAAATTAATTATTGATTGCTGTTACTTAAACGCATGTTTTATTTTTTATCAACTCCTGAATCTTGGAGTGTGATTATTGTACATGTTCTGGTTAATGTACATATGTCATCAGTCTTTCTGACGTTTGGCATTAATTTGTATTATCTTACATTTGTACTGTGAAGGGATATAAATATAGTGGTTGTCCTCTTTCCTTTGGACACCATTACTTTGGGTTGTTACACTTCTTTTACTGTGTTGTTGTTTTTTTTTTCTCAGAAATTACATTTTATACCTATAATGGTGGCCTGACTAGTTGTTTAACAGGAATGAAGTTTTTTACCTCATGTTATGTAATAGTAATAGAACAAGTAACTTTTCAGCAACCATACTTTCCCAATTTGGTATTACACTATGTCATGAATTACTTGCTCTGCTGCAAGTTTCAGCACTAATACCATGCTGTTGACTGATCTTTAGGAAGCAGTACTCCATTTTGTTATCTTTGCTACCAAGACATACTTTGTTCCTTTTTTTAGGTATTCCTTATTCCATTTTCATGCTCACATTCTGTTTCAATTGATAGCTTTATATACCATATTTACTCGAATCTAAGCCGCACTTTTTTTCCGGTTTTTGTAATCCAAAAAACCGCCTGCGGCTTAGAATCGAGTGCAAAGTAAACAGAAGTTCTGAAAAATGTTGGTAGGTGCCACCAGAACTAACTTCTGCCGTCGAATATACGTAGCGCTACACAGGCATGCCTTGCAGGCACAAAGATAAATACTGGCGCCAAAACTTCTGCGTCAGTAAATAAATTTTTTTTTAAAAAAAGGTGTAAGACGAGCTTTTTTCTCCGCCCCGAGTTTCGACCACTGCATTTTCATACATTATCCAACGAAGTAAATACAAATTCCGTGTTGTTCATCTTCAAATGTAGCAGCATTTCAATGTACTACGAAAATCCGACTGGAAAGACTATTTGGGATGTTTGTTAATATGGCCAACTCTACGTTCTGAATTTTTTCCTACCTGTGACAAGAGATGGTTGCTAATAGGAACTTTTATGAATTGTGAATCACCTGCAGTATTCTCTTCACCATAAGAATAATACAAATATAAACATTTTGCCATGTATTCTTTCATGTTTGCTGCTATCTCATTTAAATCCTGTCTACCTAATAACCTACGAAACTAGTGTGAGACAGCAGCAAGTGCGGAAGAATATACATACCATGTAATGTTTATATTCGTATTATTCTGATGCCTAATAGTGATACAATCAGAAATGAAGCACGGCAATTGACTAGATTTTTAAATCTAAGATGACTCATTTCTGTGCAGAATGTAATGTACAAAAGAGGCGTCTGCAAAGATTTTCAAACGGAGAAAAATTTTAGCTAAACTGCCGTTCCGAACATCTATCATATGCAGTCTATTATTTGGTTCTTGTTGATCATTATCAAAGAAAGCAGCAGTATAATTAACAACAAATAGCAGTCTCTTGCCATTGTTTCACTAATGAGACAATTCCTTTCTTTTTTTTTATTGTAAGCGGCGGTAGCGCGCACGTAAGCAAGCCATGCCGCGAGCGGCGACAGGTCGTAAACATTTACTATCAGAATGCGACAAGCAATACATGACACAGTACAATAATGCATTTTCAGCCTAGAGTGACGTAAACACCTATAACAAAGAGAACTGCACTTATCAGATCAAAGAAAAATAAGCAACCCATTCAAACCAGATGAAGCACGCTTGACGCATAGCAATGGCTACCAGGTAAAGCTTAACTGCTAAGCTTACGACTCGAACCAAACTACTGTAGCTGTATCGTCATTTATTCTCCCTAAATTGTGTCTCATATTACAATAGACCAACTTGGTTTCGATTTGGAGGTGCGGCCTAAAACTTTTCTCTCCCCCTTGAATTTCGAGTCTCAAATTTCAGGTGCGGCTTAGATTCGGGAAATTTTTTTTTCCTTGATTTCGAGTCTCATTTTTCAGGTGCGGCTTAGATTCGAGTAAATACGGTATTTATGTGACTTGTTTAAAGAAATTTGGTAGACAGGAAGGAAGATTGAGTTTAACATCCTGTCGACAAAGGAATTTGGTAAACTGGAACATTATATACTATAGTGTCTATCATTAATCATTTGATATACACTGTGCAGTGGCACAAAGTGATTGTAAGCAAGTGCATTTTAGCCCATTTGAGAGCTTACAATTAAGACTTCTGTTGTTGTCTGTACATTCTTGTACCTTCCTGACAAATTTCTAAGTTTTTTGCTGCTTGAAAATGGCATAACACCAAAATTTCAACGTCATAAAATACAGAAAGTCGTTAAGTGGTAATGACATCTTTTACTAATAAGAAAGTATCATAATCACAATGCTGATAAACTTCAGGATTGCAGAAGCAATACAGATCAGTTTGACTTAATTTTGCATGAGAGAGAAAAATTGTATATCTTTTCAGATTGACATTAAATTCTATCTTTTTGTCTCTCTGCACATTTTACAGATAAAAGCAAACTGGTGTGATACACAATCCATGAATGAACTACTGACAGTTAAAAGCCCCTTGGGCTGTGAATCATCCTGAAATTTCTTTTGTTTATTATTCTATTATGCGGCAAGTCTTTCCTGATGATTTCAGAGTTACAGGATTTTCTGCGATAGTCTTCCCACCAATTACCTTAATCCAAGATGTGTAGGCATCCGACTTTTGCCTCATGAAACTTATCACATTATCATTTGATTACAGCCTCATACTCTTCTGGAACATGACAACAGCCACATTTCTTGAATTTTTTTCCCTTTATTGCACCAAAGTAACACTCACTCACAATAAAGGAGTGGCCTCTAATGAGAAAATAATGCATAATCTCTTCGAAGCTGTTCTAGCGTAACATCAAATGCTAGCACATCGGCCTGGAATGTCACAGCAGAGGGACAATGTCAGCAAGTAGTATGCTGACTAGGACGACACCAGGACAGAAGTGACCCGTATACGAAGAGAATATAAGTGCCGCTCCGCTTAGCCGCAGCCGCACTAGAAGACAAGCCGTGATATAAATGCTTTAGCTGTGACGTGAACTGTATTATTTGCTTGCATGGAAATTGTATTATCGAAGGACATTGATTATTTACATGTCGCCATTTGTAGTGGCCCACTTTTGCAAATATATGAAGTTAATTATTGACTATTGAACTTACTGTAGTAAACTCCATTCATAATAGTTGCTTGAATTGTTGTCTAGCTATTAGAGAAAACAGATTCCTAGGCACCTTATATTAGACGAGTGGGCTGAATAGCACCGTCTTTGAAACCTAACAATACAGTAAAACATTGTTATAAGCAAATACTTCAATAATATTCAACACAGCTGCGTAGTATCAAACACACCAGTGTGATGCCTTAGAAACAGGAGCAGAAATAACTACAGTTGTTTCTGCAGACATTGCAATATTCTTGGGCCTATATCTTTGAGACAAGTCACAAGCCTTGTATCACTTCAACACACATTACGAGTTGAAAACTAAACAACCTAAACAAGTCCATTTATTTCATAAGTGTTATGAAAAATTCCAGCAAGGATATTTTTTTTTTTTTTTCAGTCACTAATTCAACTTCTAAGTCAACTTGCAATATTTACAAAATTATTTTCAAGAACAACATCGAGGACAATTACATAATAGCAAACATGATTGACACTAAATTCAATATTAGGTAAGATATTTTGAAAATAGTTACCAACCACTCAACAAATATTTTAATGTTCATTGCTGCACCAGTAAATGATATAATGTTTTAAGTGTTGATGAACTTTGTAGCTGGTAGTTCTATAACTAATATGTTCCATTAACATAAAACCTCAGGTAAACTCAAGAAGTCTCCTACTGTCACAATAGCTTTAATCTCACCTTAACAACATCAAAAACCATTTGCTGAGCAGGATTAAAACCACTGGAAATGCTGGCACTGTATGACGTAGACATTAAGGAATTGCTAAGATGACTGTCTCCGGTATTCATTCCATTGGTCTGTTGAAAATAAAAAGTTTGACAAAGTACAATCATTGTAACTATTTACATATATTGTACAGCACAATTTTCAAACAAATGTCAGAACTGAAGCTACAAGAAGATTATCCTTATGTAGTACAAAAGTACTGCTGAATATTTAAAGCTTAAATTAAACTTTTTAGTTGCAACTAATACGTGTAACTACAGAATTAAAACCACTCTGTGTATTGTTGAAATGCAAACTGGTAAAGTACAAGATGAGGTTTTACAAATAACTGTACTTAATGTAGGTAATGTAAAAAGCTATGTTGTTACACTTGATTAACCTTCTCTTGTGATTGACAGATTGAAGTTGGGAAGGGAGAATGCTACCAGGCACGGAGCTAGTCATGCTTCATAAGGCACTGCACAAACATACAGGCAATACAGAGAGCATGTGGCACCTGAGAAACAACTACTTGGTTGGCGACTGGCCTCCTGCCACTCACTCACTGAAATGACAATCACAATGTACTTTTAATCAGAGCGTAATAAACAAACTGCTTTCGCTGTATCTAATATGTGACTTACTGCTGTGTCCATAGTGACATTACACTGCAGAACAATTCAAGAAACTATGTGCAAGTAGGCTCTGAAGATGAACCCACAGGAGATGGCTAGCTGGCCACCCAGGTCACCTGATCTTTCATGCGCAATTACTTTGTGTGGGGAGTGCTCGAGTCTAAGGTGTATCACTACAACCCTCATAGTCTTCAAGAACTGCAGTACAACATTTCATATGAGACTGCAGGAATTCGAGCAGTCCAGCTTTGATTCGGCCTTCTGCAATTTGTTGACCGCGGCCCAAAAGTGCCAAGAGATGAATGGTGGTCACTTTCAACATCTGCTACAGTCAGATTAGTACTGTATTTCCTTTCCTCTCCTGTGTTTCTTTGTACCCTGGAACGCTGTTCTCCAATCCACTTTTATTTGCCCAACCCTGATTATCTGTAGCATTTATAAAGGTAATTAGTATGTCTAAGTAAGAAGGGATAATGCACCCATCTTCTTGGCAGACAACACAAATTCATCAATCTGACGTCAGTCAAAATAAGAACCCAAATAAAATTATGGCACACTTGACACTCCAATAAAAAATGTTGCTACATTATTAGTTAGCCACCAACTGCTAGAGAGAGAGAAAATATACCGATTTTACTGCACAAAATACACAGAATGTCAAAGACAATCAAACAATATATACCGTATCCACTTTCTTGACAGCTGCTGCCATTGTATTTGCGTGAACAATTTCCAGCATGTGAACTGTGAGGTCATTTAGACTTTCAAGAGGCATGATCTTAAAAATCATTATGTGTTTCTTCCCTTGCTGAGTTCGAACAGATCCATATATTCGACAGTACGTATTCTCAACTATGACAGGCACAGCATTCTGGTCATCCTGAAACATTTAAAAAAAAAAAATTATAATTATTTTGATTTATACACCATAGCATTATCCTGCAAATTGCACACGACTGTTTTCAATGATAGAAGGAGTCTCTGTATTCAGTGGACTTCTGATTTGTTATAGAAATGAGTTCAAAATGGATCACATCATACTGTCAGCAAATATACATACAACCTGCACGCACACGTGTGCCGCACAGGTGTGTGTGTGTGTGTGTGTGTGTGTGTGTGTGTGTGTGTGTGTGTGTGTGTGTGAGAGAGAGAGAGAGAGAGAGAGAGAGAGAGAGAGAGAGAGAGGGGGGGGGGGGGGGGAGGGGGAAGGCTTTCATATTTATGCTCAGCAGTCAGCTCGAAGCTGTGACTGCTTTAATAGTGTGCGCATCCAAATAAGCACCTGCGTGCACCCCCCTCAGTATATATATACAGGGTGTTTCAAAAATGACCGGTATATTTGAAACGGCAATAAAAACTAAACGAGCAGCGATAGAAATACACCGTTTGTTGCAATATGCTTGGGACAACAGTACACTTTCAGGCGGACAAACTTTCGAAATTACAGTAGTTACAATTTTCAACAACAGATGGCGCTGCAAGTGATGTGAAAGATATAGAAGACAACGCAGTCTGTGGGTGCGCCATTCTACACGTCGTCTTTCTGCTGTAAGCGTGTGCTGTTCACAACGTGCAAGTGTGCTGTAGACAACATGGTTTATTCCTTAGAACAGAGGATTTTTCTGGTGTTGGAATTCCACCGCCTAGAACACAGTGCTGTTTCAAAACAAGACGAAGTTTTCAACGGAGGTTTAATGTAACCAAAGGACTGAAAAGCGATACAATAAAGGATCTGTTTGAAAAATTTCAACGGACTGGGAACGTGACGGATGAACGTGCGGGAAAGGTAGGGCGACCGCGTACGGCAACCGCAGAGGGCAACGCGCAGCTAGTGCAGCAGGTGATCCAACAGCGGCCTCGGGTTTCCGTTCGCCGTGTTGCAGCTACGGTCCAAATGACGCCAACGTCCACGTATCGTCTCATGCGCCAGAGTTTACACCTCTATCCATACAAAATTCAAACGCGGCAACCCCTCAGCGCCGCTACCATTGCTGCACGAGAGACATTCGCTAACGATATAGTGCACAGGATTGATGACGGCGATATGCATGTGGGCAGCATTTGGTTTACTGACGAAGCTTATTTTTACCTGGACGGCTTCGTCAATAAACAGAACTGGCGCATATGGGGAACCGAAAAGCCCCATGTTGCAGTCCCATCGCCCCTGCATCCTCAAAAAGTACTGGTCTGGGGTGCCATTTCTTCCAAAGGAATCATTGGCCCATTTTTCAGATCCGAAACGATTACTGCATCACGCTATCTGGACATTCTTCGTGAATTTGTGGCGGTACAAACTGCCTTAGACGACACTGCGAACACCTCGTGGTTTATGCAAGATGGTGCCCGGCCACATCGCACGGCCGACTTCTTTAATTTCCTGAATGAATATTTCTATGATCGTGTGATTGCTTTGGGCTATCCGAAACATACAGGAGGCGGCGTGGATTGGCCTCCCTATTCGCCAGACATGAACCCCTGTGACTTCTTTCTGTGGGGACACTTGAAAGACCAGGTGTACCGCCAGAATCCAGAAACAATTGAACAGCCGAAGCAGTACATCTCATCTGCATGTGAAGCCATTCCGCCAGACACGTTGTCAAAGGTTTCGGGTAATTTCATTCAGAGACTACGCCATATTATTGCTACGCATGGTGGATATGTGGAAAATATTGTACTATAGAGTTTCCCAGATCGCAGCGCCATCTGTTGTTGACAATTGTAACTACTGTAATTTCGAAAGTTTGTCTGCCTGAAAATGTACTGTTGTCCCAAGCATATTGCAACAAACGGTGTATTTCTATCGCTGCTCGTTTAGTTTTTATTGCCGTTTCAAATATACCAGTCATTTTTGAAACACCCTGTATATATATACGGTAAGGAGTCATTCCAATCCTGGAAGCGGAAAGACTTACCTTAGGGGGGAAGAAAGGACGGGTATACACTTGCACATACACACATATCCATCCACACATATACAGACACAAGCAGACCCTCTAAATATGGCACTGGCACCGTCCATGGTTCATTCAGAAAATAAGTATTATGTAAGGTGTTAATCGGCAACATAAATATAAATATACTTACATCAGCTTCAACCCATAAGTGTGCTTCAATTGATCCTGTGTCATCAGATATCACGTAAGTCACTTTCATTGATGCCACCTGCATTCTTGTTATGATACCACAAATTGTAACCTGCACACAACAGGAAAAATATCTGAAGCACAGTAAGACTTACGGCACAATAATCAAGAACAGTTGTTATACAACATAAACCTCACTGACCATCTATTGATAGAACTGTTTTCACTGAGATAAAGCTATTTTACTTGGGATGTAAAGTAAATGAGTCCATAATTACACAAAAAAAAGAACCAGAGAGAGCAATAAAAGTTGCAAACATTACATTTTGAAGAAAATCAAATAAAACTTTATTAAAGAAGCATTCTTTTACATAAATTGAATGGAAATCAAAACAGAAACCTATTATTATTATTATTACTAATATTATGTTAGTAAAAGAAGGTATAAGAATAATACAAAAAAGCAGTAAAATGTATGACAGCAACCCCTGCAAGCTGTCTGACATTTCAAACTGTCCACACATCTGTTCACGTTTACACTTTTGCACTAAAAACGTTACACTTCTCATACATTTAAGTTACATCTGTTGACATATGAGATACCTGTTATTACATACACAGACAACAAAACAAAATTGTTCACACAAAAAAATGACTAAGTCCCACTTTGGGCATTTTCATCATGTTCAGCCACAACACACGTTGTGGCAACACTATCGCCCCATTAATGCCCATGTTGGGTTATAGGGGGGACCGTATTACCCTACTAAAAAGACTTGCCATACAAAACATTGGAAATTAATACCAATTAAACATTATACACTGAAGCATATGACATTCATAGCAAACACCAAATATATAGTAATTTGACTGGCAACACCAGATGTGGTCCAAAGGAGGTGGTAGCATTGCTGTGAAA
Source organism: Schistocerca serialis cubense (assembly GCF_023864345.2). Taxonomy (NCBI): domain Eukaryota; kingdom Metazoa; phylum Arthropoda; class Insecta; order Orthoptera; family Acrididae; genus Schistocerca; species Schistocerca serialis. Next base: position 352,712,983 of record NC_064639.1, read on the forward strand.
ATAGCTCATGATGAAAATGCTTTGCCATCACTTGTTGGTACAGATTTTAGTTCCACCATCTGACCAATATTTTCTATGTTCCCATTGTGGTAGATGCCAACAGCACTTCTGTGGTACTTCTCATCTTGATGAGCAGGTTGGTGGTGCATATTACTTACAGTCTTTAAGAGAACTATTTTATTACAAGCTAACAAAACCTGCGTCACAAAACTTGCAAAATTTTAAACAAAATTCATCCAAGTTACTTTGAGGGCATTTATTTTATAGGAGTGGAAGAATATCATTATTTTGAGGACTAAATAATTTTGATCAATCACACCTCTAGGAAAATTTCACCTTTTACGAAGCTCATATTTCAAATGTACGAGAAAGTAACTAATTGAATAACTATCCAGTTCTTTGGCACTGGTAAATTGGTAATGATACACGTTTTTCAAATCACGCACTGTAATATAAGCACCAAGCTCAACAGCAGCCCTTTTGCCCTTTTATCAAGGAACACTAAATTTCACTCACATCCTCAATTTCAAAAACAATCAAGTACACATTAAGCTATAAAAGAGAAAGTTTTGTCTGTATGCAATAAGCTACTCACACAGAAGTAACGGACAGAACATGAAAGCAGACACAGAGAGAAAATCATTAAAATGAAACTGAGTAAGAGTGAATAGATATTAACTACGACACTGTGAATCAATTGCAATCAAACCAAATATGCTTATCATCATTGTGCCACTTAAATTCCTTCAGAGAATTTTTTCACTGTATATTAACAGAAAGAATTTTCCAAAAACTTACAAAATTACATGTCACATTTCTGATTTTCACAGTACTGTGTGTGCTCTTATTGCGCCACAACACGCAAACAGCTACAGTAAAAAAAACCTTGTTACACTTTTCAGTGGACTGATCCAAAGAAACTGTAAACTGCCAGAAATTGTAAAATACAGAAAAGCATGAAAACAACAAACAAAAATGAATAAATTACTCTTACTGCAATTCTCTTTATATTATTAAAAAAAAAAGAAATTAAAACAACTTAAAATTTGCATATTAAAAAAAAAGTCCGACATAACTGTTTTTGTTTCTTTCTAACAGCAATTAACTCTACTTGTCATTCCACAGTATACAAAGCATCCACCACAAAGGCAGTGGCCCAAGTGCTGACACACACAAACATGCACACAGGTTTCCCTCCTCATGCAGATCATGTCCAATGGTGTAAATAAAACATAGAAGCAAAAGTCTTTCAAGGAACCACATTAAAAAGATATTAGTGTTCTAATGTGAGACTCCTTATTGATAATTACTGAAAAATTATGGTAAATAAAACTTGTAACATAATACTGGTTAAAACACTAAAGTTGGCAATCTATACAAACAAAGAACAACAGGCACAAAATCTTCAGCTTGTTGCTCACCAGGAGGTTACTTGATTCAAGGATGTCCTTGGTGAGAAATTGGCATGTTACAGAGCATCTTGAGGAACAATGTTTCATGAAAGTGCATTATACAGATGGCCATCTTCGAAAAAGGTGTTTATTGGTATAAATGACTGTGAAATTAAATTAAAGCTGTTGTAATACAACACAAGAAGCAGAAGGAAGTTTGCTGCTACAGTCACTCTCGTCAGATTGTGATTGTCATTAAGGCAATGGCTCAGCATACTTCCCCATCCTTCCAAACACTGCGGACCTATAATATAGGCGAATCTGATGCAACATGCCGACAATGAAAATCATGCTTAGCATGCTAACATTACGTTACATGATCATTAACTTTGCATATACACTGCAATTTTCACTTTGTTCAAGGCTGACTTTGTGCAGGAATACGAGGCACTTTTTAGAGGAATCTGTATGAAAGTCAATATTAAAGGTCGTGATAATTTTAAACAAAAGGAAATGTTGTAATGAGGAATTGTTAATGACAGGAAAGCATTGTAATCAGGGAACAGGAACTATGTTGGTACTGACAAAAATAAATTCCAAAAACGGGAACACGCAAATGGGGTTTTGCTGTATATATAATAAGACAGTACCTCAAGAATATGTAATACAATAACAGTAGTAGCACAAATTCTCACCAGTGTGATATCCTGGGTCCCAATCTTTAGCCCCGAATCTGCACTTGTCAATATCTGATTTATTGTTACAGGAACAACATTTTGGTCTCGCTTATTTGCCTGAAAAGAAAACAAAAAGGCTTGTACTGAGAGTATTATTACTACTACTACTACTACTACTACTACTACTACTACTAATCAGTAGCCATGGTGGTGGTGGTGGTGGTGGTGGTGGTGGTAGTGGTAGTAGTAGTAGTAGTAGTAGTAGTAGTACTAGTAGCAAGTAGCAATAGAAATAGTCAATTAGGATTGCAACTTTTCTCCTGTTAATAGATAAGTACCATTGCTGATAAAATGTGAATTATTCTTAATTCCATCTCCATATATTATTCTTATGGAATTCATGTAAAATTCCTAACAACAACTTCAAGAAATTTTGGAAGGCATGTCAGCAGCCAAAGAACAACTGATTTACGAAATACGATAAAATAAGATATGTGACAAGCTATGAGTTCAAGAGACACATAGGGATCTATAAAAGTTTTTCTCCGAAGTTATAGGAATGCTTTTACATGCAGCTGAACTAAATTTACAGTACAGTGGGCTGTTTTAGTAGTCCTGGTCTCCATGTCAGCATAATTCATGACAATGAAGAAAATAACTTACATGTCAGATCTCAGAAGCTCTATATACACTGAAGCACCATAGAAACTGGTATAGGCATGTGTAATCAAATACAGATATATGTAAACAGCCAGAATACGTCACTACAGTCGGCAACGCCTATATACGACAACAAGTGTCTGCCGCAGTTGTTAGATCAGTTACTGCTGCTACAGTGGCAGGTTAACATTCAAGTGGTATAATAGTCAACACACAAATGATGGGACACAGCATCTCCGAAGTAGTGATGAAGTGGGGATTTTCCCATACAACCATTTATCAAGTGTGCCGTGAATATCAGGAACCTAGTACAAGATCAAATCTCCGACATCACTGCGGCCTGAAAAAGATCCTGCAAGAACGGAACCAACGACAACTGAAGAGAATCGTTCAAAGTGACAGAAGTACAACCCTTCTGCAGATTTCAGTGCTGGGCCATCAACAAGTGTCAGCGTGCGAACCATTCAACAAAACATCATCCATAAGGGCTTACAGAGCTGAAGGCCCACCTGTGTACCCTTGATGATTGGACGACACAAAGCTTTACGCCTCACATTGGCCTGTCAACACCAACATTGGACTGTTGGTGACTGAAAAAATTTAAAATTGTATCGAGCAGATGGACGTGTGCAGGTATGGGAATAACCTCATGAATCCATGCACCCTGGATGTCAGCAAGGGACTGTTCAAGCTGGTGGAGGCCCTGTAATAGTGTTTGAGCAGTCGGAGTGATATGGGACCCCGGATATATCTAGACACAACTCTGACAGGTGACACATACGTAAGCAACGTACATGATCACCTGCACCCATTCGCACCCATTATGCATTCCGATGGACTTGGGTAATTCCAGCAGGGCAATGCAACACCTCACATACCCAGAATTGCTACAAAGTGGCTCCAGGAACACTCTTCTGAGTTTAAATACTTCCACTGACCACTCCCCAGACATGAACATTATTGAGACTGTCTGGGATGCCCTGCAACATACTGTTCAGAAGAGACCTCCACCTCCTCGTACTCTTACGGATTTATGGACAGCCCTGGGCGATTCATGGTGTCAATTCCCTCCAGCGCTACTTCAGACATTAATCGAGTCCATGTCGCGCTGTGTAGCAGCACTTCTGTGTACTACGGGGGGCCTACACAATATTAGGTAGGTGTACCAGTTTCTTTGGCTCTTCAGTGTAATACTACTATAACCTCTTTGTACTGGGTGGTTATAAAGTAATTGACTATGTTCAAATATGGCACACTGTAAGCAGTCAGAATGTGGTGCAGGTGCAGGAAAATGGGAGGAATGATCAAATACATGATAACAATGGTTCTGGCAGTTTATTAGGATATCGTCACAAGTTATGACATGTTCAATAGGGTCTCCCAACTCAGCAACATGCTGAATCCTTAATATGGCATTGTCGACAGTTGCTTACAGCTATCCAGTGTTATCAGAACAATGTGTTGTAGTATGCTATCCTTCAGATTAGGAAGAGTCTGGATACACCCCTTATAGAATAGATCTTTCTGGGATGGCCACACATCTTGAAATCGCCTAGAGATGATGTGGTCATTACCGAAGGTTTCTCGAAGCAAATCTTTCACCTCGCAAGCAACATGTCGTGTCGCCCCATCTTGCACGAAAATAGCAGTATGGACACACTTGTATTATTGCAAAGTTGGAGCCACGTATTACACAAGGAGGCCCTTATAACGTGCATATGTCATTGTACAACTAACAGGCCCACGAGGTGTCATATTCTCAAAGAAAAACAGGTCAAGAAAGAAGGAGCTTGTCAAACCACAGCACAGAGTCACATAAGCTAAGTGCAGTGGATATTCTCGCACAACATTTGGCAGAATAGAATCCGATATGCAACAGTTCTGTGCATTCACGGCACCATGAAGAGTAAAATGTGCCTCATCCATCCAAACAATATTTCCCAGCCACATGTCACGCAAAGAAGTGAAGGGCTATGGTACGGAGTTGTAGCCTATCTTGGAGCTTCATTACGTACAAATTCCAAATCCTGTAGCAATACCAGAGTTAAATGCACCTCAAAAACTTTGAACTGTTGACCAGAGAGAGAGAATTCCCACGACATAGCTTGAGCACAAGCTGCGAGATTTAAGGTGTGTGTTGCACAATCACTCTGAGGAGAAAGTTGGTGATCGAAATTTCATGAGAAGATCCTGTCACAGCAAAAATGTGTTTCTTTTAATGATTGCCACCCCAATTCATGTATCATATCTGTGGCACTCTTTCCCATATTTTGCGATAATACGAAATGAGCTGTTCTTCTTAAAATTTTTTCAGTACTCTCCATCAATCCTGTCTGACGCAACCCCACACTGCACAGCAATATTCCAGAAGAGCGTGGACAAGCGTAGTGGAAGCAGTCTATTCAGTACATCTGCTACATTTTCTATCGGTTTGCCCATAAATCACAGTCTTTGGTTTGCTTTCTTCAAATTTTTTTTATCATCTTCATTAGCCCATTTATTGATATGAGGCCTCTTCACAGCTGTCACCATTGGTGATATTCCTGCACTGCAGCTCTGCTCTTGCTGCTGTTCTGATAAAACAGCTTTACCAGCTGCACACAATCTTTCTCTTCAACAGTCATTATGTTTTATACGTAAAAATTCAGCCTTCTTAATCCATTACACCAACAGTCACTTCACGAAAGAAATCAACATATGCCAGCAAGCAACAAATGGCATACTGACAGCAGAACAGGAAACATTTCACATTCTGACTGCTTACAGCACCATATTTTCACCTGGTGGCAGGCAGTGGAACTATAATTTTTTTCAGCACACTGATTAATGAACACACCAATGACGCTTCAGTGTCCTGCGATGAATTTGGGCCTCACTACAGCACTCAGAACACCATCGGTTTAATTATGACCACCTTGTGTTGGACCAAAAATGTAATAGTAATTGGCGACTAACATCCAGTCAAAAGCCTATATTCACCAACAGCAGTACAAGACAGTAATGTTCCTTACATGTGAATGTACTGGACAACAAAAAGGAAGGTTCAGCTTCAGGTATAAATTCTCTTGCATCACAGATATGAACAACACTACATTACTCCCATTCTGGGAAGTTATTGGTATTTTATTACATCAGAGAAACCTGTTGATGGGCTGAGATTTCAGAACATATTATTTTAAGTGTATGATGCTGGAAACTGCTGCCCTTTTGGAAAATGTAAAGGCTCCATGAAACTGGCTCATTTAGGAAGCAAAAACAAGCAACAGATGGTATTCTGTTCACTTCTAAGCACAGAAAAGGACAGTGGATAAAGAAGATAAAAAGAATGCTAGATTTAAACCTTGAGCAATGATCCTTTCCAAGTAAGTACAAGTTTCAACATAAAGTTAGACTGAACTGAACATCACCTCTCAGGGATGGGAAACCTAAATTACAGCACCAGATAAGAAATTAACCAATAATTAGACGACAAGAATGACTACAGATATTTGACCCATGTGAACTGGAACTAGTCTGCATGTCTAGAATGCAAGTCTTTGAAAATAGGTACTGGTTAAACAGCTCATGAACGACTGTGTTATATCTTTCAGTTACTCAAAGTACAAAGGAAAGCACATCACTGTAATGATCTTAAATGTTACATGTTCTTCAAACCAATTGTGAACAACTGCGACCCGATGGTGTGGAGCACTGTCATCCATAAAAATTCCATCACTGTTTGGGGCATGAATGGCTGCAAATGGTTTCCAAGTAGTTGAACATAAACATTTCTCATTAATGATCAGTTCAGTTGGACCAGAGGACCCGCTACATTCAGTGTAGACACAGCCCAGGCCATTATCGAGTTAACACTAGATCGCATAGTGCCTTGTTGACAACTCAGGTCCGTGGCCTCACGTGGTCTGCACTACACTCAGACCCTATCATCAGCTGAAGTTCACCTGACCAGCCCTCTGTCTTCCAGTCATCTCTCGTCAAACCGATGGTCACGAGTCCACAAAAGGCACAGAAGGCAATATCATGCTATTAGCAAAGGCACTCGCATCAGTCATCTGCTACCATAGCCCATTAATGCCTAATTTCGCCACACTGCCTTGATGGATATGTTCATTGTACATCCCAATTGATTTCTGTGTTTATTATAATAAGCATTGTTAGTTTGTTAGCACTGACAACTCTATATAATCACCATTGCTCTCAGTCATTAAGTGAGGCTGTTGGTCACTGTGTTGTCCATGGTGAGAGGAAATGCCAGAAATTTGATGTTCTTGGCACACTCTTAACACTGTGGATATTGGGATATTGAACTCCTTAACGATTTCCAAAATGGAATGTCCCATGCATCTAGCTCCAACTAGCACTGTGCATTCAAAGACTGTTAATTCCAGTCGTGCAGCCATAATTACCTCACACACGTTTTCACATGGATCATCCGATTACAAACGACAGCTCCACTGATGCAGTGCCCTTTTATATCTTGTGCATATGATACTACTGTGGACTTTTGTCACCTCAGTGTCAGGTCAGACTCAAAACAGCAAGAAGCTGTATGTTATAGGTATTTAATTCAGTGCAGTACGTAGTGGACAGCTTTGAAAGATAGCAGATCACAAGACTTATAACAGCATAAGCCAGCAAAGTTCCATGTCTGCTTACATTTGGTACAGTAAGGCAAATGTCTGTGGGACGTCTTCTTCTAATGAGAAGACAGCAATGCACAATGCTGTTATCTTATTACTATTTGATAAAGTTCTAAACATGTTATGTCACTGAAGACGTCTTTAAATGCTATTTCCAATGCTGCAGATAGCCATACACAACCACTTTCAAAAGGAGTCAGTACCATGATTTGGCAGCTATAACATTAAAAATAATTGCCTACATCAAAAAAAATTTTACACGCTGTCTATCATAAAGAAGTAAACATAAAGGTCAATGTAGTTACTCATTCTGGAGGTATTTGGTATGGCCTGTCTTCTGTGCCTCACCTTGTATTTATGGATCTCTCAGCTGCTTCTGACGTTGTGTTACTGCAGTTTCCTGGGAAATAACTACAGCAGAACAACACACTACCACCTTATCTACTTGTGCTCCAAAACAGTAGTTTCTTTGTTGAATCTCAAATTTGATGTATTAGATACCAAAGACATATGATCAGAATGTCCAACCAAAATTTCAGCATAATCCAGGAGGAACTTAAAAGAAAGAGGATGGGGAGTATACAATGACAGCACATGAAATGCTGGAACTACTACTCAAGACTCATTTTCTTCAATGCACTCTGACAGACAACATAGACCAGAACGAGATCCCTGTAAGATATCGGTTTTCAGGTGTTTGAACAGAGAACTGGGAATCAGTCAGAGAATATGTTGTCCATAGTAAAATCCAATAAGCGGTGGGAACATTCCAACCATTCAAGTCACCTGGCCCAGATAGAATTTTTCCCATGCTCCTGCAACAAATAAAGGTGAACTTAATAAGATTCCTATGCAGGTTATTTGGGGTTAGCCTAGCAGCAGGAATCATTCCTAACATCTGGAGGGGCAGTGAAGATTGTCTTCATTCCAAAGCCAGGGAGAACTGATCATACCGAGGCCAAGGATATGAGACCAATCAGTCTGTCCTCCTTTCCTCTTAAAACATTACAAAAATTGGCCAATGTGCATGTTAGGGAGATGAGGTTAACTAGGGTCCCTCTACACATAAACCAGCATGCATACCAACCAAGAAAATCATGTGAAACTGCACTCCACCAGATTTTTGGGAAGGTGGAGAAATCACTACACTTTCAGGAAATAGCCCTCTGCATCTTCTTGGATATCGAAGGGGCTTTTAGCAACATGACCTTCAAATCCATGGTTAATGCAGTAGAAGTGCATGGCTTAGAGACCACCATCTGCAGGTGGATTAGAGTCATGCTCAGTGATAGAAAGGTAGAAACCACAATGATGCAAGAAAAAATGGTAAACAGCACCAGAGGCTGTCCACAAGGAGGGGTCCCGTACCCTCTACTGTGGAACCTTGTTGAGCTGTGGTAAAAATTGCTGTTTTGAAGAGCGGGCCGCAGCGCATAGTGTGAAGTAGTTGCCCTCCGTTTCTGGGGGTGGCGCCGCCGTAGCAATCACAGCTTTGGTGTCTCCCTCTGGTGGGAAAGGGGAAAGGTTGCCTGTTCACGTGCATTTAAGGGGTGCTGTGAGCTCGCCAGCAGTCAGTCGCAATTAGTCTGGGGTCAGTCTCTCATCCCCAGCTTGCTAGTCTGACTCTCCTCCGAATCTGTGAGGCAGTTAGTGTCTGTCTGTCAACCGGAGTGTTAGTATGTGTTTTGTTCGGATCAATCTATAAAGCCGAATAAATGAGAGTCTTTCCACTCCACCAGTAAGAGAACTCAGCGAGTGGTCGCCCGGTCGGGGCTCAGTTCCTGCATCTGAGTCTGCGGGTGAGGCCGCCGGTCTGCTCGAGTTGCTCAGGCAATGGTCATTGGCGGTTGGATCAATCGGTTGGTCGGTCGAGCACTGAGACACAAGATGACTTGTCCGCCTTGAGCGTCAGCGCATGTGAGGTGCCACGTGAGTCCAGTGGACCGCACAGTATAGCAAGGGGTAGTGGCTTCGTGGCCGTCCTTCCTGCGTCCGTTGAAGCGGCTGGCAGCGGACAGTTCGGGAGAGCGTTTCGGGGGTGCTACACCAGGTCTGCTCTGGAAATCGCAGTTAATAGAAGTTAAATGATTGGCGATATGTTGTTTCATTTACTTGTTAAATTCTACTTATTTTCTTGGTGAGGTCACCAGGCACTTTGTTTTGGGGTCGTCCCACCATTCTTCTCCGTGTGCCCACCTGCGGGAAGGTGGTTATTTATGAATTGGGTGGTCCGTTTTTTCCTTGTGGAGTAGGGGCGGGTTACAGCAACCTGCGGTTCGGGTTGTTCGGTAATCTCCCTATCAATCTGCCCTACGTTAGTAGCTGCCTCTGTCATGTTTGTTGGATTCGGTGTGTTAACGAATTTATTGCTTGGAGTGTTACGGCCTAATTCCTGAAGTATGTTTTTATCTGGCCTATCATCTTGAGAGGCGGTATATGTGTACTGTCGAGCGTGTTAACTCGTTTGGCCAACCTTGTATAATTTTATATAGGATTGCATTTCATGGGATTTTATTTAAATGGTCATTTTAGTATATAAAGTTGCCACCCTACCACCATAAGACTTTTCTTGGAAGTTAAAATTAAGTTGCACCTTCGGTGGCAAGTTAATATTTTAATTTTAGTGTTTTGTAACATTTCCATCACTCCTACAGGGTGCATAGTTTATGTGCTTGTGTGAATTGTTAAAACTTTTAGTTTAAAGTAATCTGGTGTGTCGCAGATTTGCACCTGTGTAGTCTTTCAGAGGTCGTTGTGAGCGGACGTGGCTACGGCTGTGTCAAAAGGGAGCGGCAAGGTTCTCAGCCCGAAAGCTCACACAGTTAAAAATTTGTTTCTTTCTGCCTCTGAATAAACTGTAACTTGATATTTAGAGGGTGCTTTCTGATTATAATTTTAAATCTGTTTCTTTTTAAAAATAAAATGCTTTTAGGAATAAAATTCCCATTTGTTAAAAGCAATTTCATTATGATTTCATCAGTTACTCCCTGGCAACTATTTCCGCACTCACATAGTGTATTAAATGTGTTAATGTTCTTGATGAATCGCTAGTAAATAAATTTTTAAGAAAATTCTTTGAAAATAAATCCACAGTTCACTTGTGGTGAATGAACTCATTGTAGAATTAAACTCTAGACAGTACTTTTGCCAGGGATATGAAGACGATCTTGTCATAGTAATACTTGGCAAATTTTCAAGTACAGTCAGAGCTAAGGCACTAGGAGCATTGAACACTGTGCAGAATTGGTGCAGGAAACAGGCTCTAAGGGTCAGTCCTAAGAAGTAGTAGTACCATTTACAAAGAAGCAGATCCAATACACATATTGGAATCTCAAGCTTCTCGATGAAACTCTGCTAGTGAAGGGGCTAGTGAAATATCTCGGAGTAAGCATGGATCATGGACCCCTCAAGTAAGAGCACCTGTTCCAATGCAAAAGGTACTCTAATGAGTGCCAGGAGAGCTTGTGGTAAAAACTGACCCTTAAGCCCCAAGAGTATGAACTGGATATATACCACGGTAGTAAGACCTATGACACTTATGTGGCTACAGTGTGGTGGAAAAAGGTATAACAGCGGGTAGCTGCTAAGGAGCTTGCTAAGGTGCAGAGATTGGCCTGCTTGGCCATTATAGGCAAAATTAGCAGCACACCCACTGCTGGGATGGGAACCATGCTGGACATGCCCCCATTACACCTGTGAGTAAAGATGGAGGCAGCAGCTGGAGCACACATGTTAAGGACTGGCAAAAACTGGAACTTACTGAGCTATCCAGAACCTCACACTAAAATAGTGAGTGAGGTAGACATAAGTATGGTTGGGGAAACGCCGGCCGACTATATAGTAAGTCCCAGCTTCTTCGACAAGCCTTTCAATGTAGTAATTGGAAATAGAGAACTCTGGGAGAACAAATTTTGACACCTTACTGGGGACATAGTCTGCTTCACTTCACCGACGGTTCGAAAACAGACCAAGGTGTTGGGGCCGGGGTGTACGGAATGCAGCCAAGGCTGGAGAGTGCAGTCTCTCTAGAGAAGATGGCAACTGTGTTTCAAGCAGAAATATCTGCTATGAGGGTGTGCGTGGAGGAGAATTTGCAGAGGTGCTACAGAGGTCGTAGCATTTTCATTTATTCAGACAGCCAAGCAGCCGTGAAAGCACAGACAGCCTCTGCAACAAGATCAAAGATCATGGCAGATCGCCACAAAGTCCTTGTGGAGATAGGGGAAAGCAATAGGGTAAACCTATTGTGGGTATCTTGTCACTCAGGGAGTAGTGGTAATGAGCAAGCCGATAGGTTGGCCAAGATAGGGGCAATGATACCATTTATCAGACCATAACCTGTTCTGACAATCACCAAGGAGATGATCAAGATAAAATTACGAGAATGGACAAGGAAACAGCATGTAGAATATTGGGCTAAGGTCCAAAAGCAAAAACATAGCAAGGTATTGATGCCGAAGTCATGTTCTAAGAGAAGTCTCTCAATCCTGAGCTTGAACAGAAGAGAAATGAAACTCATGGTTGGACTATTGACAGGCCATGGGAATTTCAAAAAACACCTACATACAATGGGGATAATAGAAGAAGACCCCAGATGTAGGATGTGCGGTGTGGGCGAGGGAACAGCATCACCTCTGATCTTTGAATCGAATGTGAGGCATTTGAGATTAAAAGACAAAGAATATTCTGATCAACCAGACCTGAAGAAATTGTGTCTAGCAAAGCACTGGTAAAGGATCTCCTTGCACTGTTCAAGGGCATTGGTTGACTTTACTAGACACAGGGAACAATACTGCACAATAAACACTGTTTTGGTGTGGGCAGCAACGGGCTTGACCAATGTGTGTTTTTTTTTTTTTTTTTTTTTTTTTTGTTTGTGGTTTTAGGGCGCAAAACTTCTATGGTCATTAGCGCCCAGCCCGTGACGTAGAAAACAGGAAAAAAACCAAATTTAAAATCAGCAGCAATGGAAACAAAGTCAGAAAATTTGAGAAACTAAAGGCAGAAGGAATGCTTAAAAGTCCACTATAGAAAGGGGTTGGTTGTCCCCCAAAAAAAAGGCTTCAAATGACTGACGTCATTTCACTGTCTCTAATAAACTGTAGAACGCGGTCAGCTGAGCGCGTGTCATCTGCTAAAATCGACGATAGATCAGGCGATAGCTGTAGACGGGAGCGTAACGGATTAAAATAGGGGCATTCAATTAAAAGGTGTCTGACCGTCCACAGCTGAGAGCAGTGGGGACAGAGTGGGGGAGGATCACCGCTTAAAAGATGTCGATGACTAAAAAGACAGTGCCCTATCCGGAGTCGGGCTAAAATTACCTCCTCCCGACGACGCGTTCGGGAGGAAGAGGTCCAAGCGCAAGGAACGGCTTTCACTTCCCGCAATTTATTGTGGGGAAGTGTTGACCAATGCGCATGCCATAAATGAGTAACTTGGCGACATAAACCGCTCCGTAGATCGGTAAACGGAAGAGACTGAAGAGCTGGCCGAGGAAGAGAGACTGCAGCCTTGGCTGCTACATCGGCCGCCTCATTTCCACAGATACCAGCGTGTCCCGGGAGCCAGAGGAACGCCACTGAGACGCCCCCCAGGTGGAGCAAGCGCAGACAGTCCTGAATCCGGTGGACCAGAGGGTGCACAGGGTAAAGAGCTTGGAGACTGAGGAGAGAGCTGAGAGAATCTGAGCAGATTACGTACTGTATCCGCTGATGGCGGCGGATGTAGTGGACAGCCTGGAGAACAGCGTAAAGCTCCGCAGTATAAACCGAACACTGGTCGGGAAGCCGAAAGTGATTTGGGGTGTCGCCAACAATATAGGCACTCCCTACACCTAACGATGTTTTCGAGCCATCGGTGTAAATAAATGTGGCTTCCGTCATTTGTGCACATAGAGCAGCAAATGCCCGACGGTAAACAAGTGTAGGGGTACCATCCTTGGGAAATTCACATAGGTCTCTGAGCAAGTCGATCCGGGGACGGTGCCAAGGCGGTGCTGTACCCCAAGTTGTCAAGAAGGTTTTAGGAAAGCGGAAGGAAAGAGAATGGAGCAGTTGACGGAAGCGGACTCCCGGGGGTAGTAGGGAGGAGGAGCGGCCTGCATACCCGACATCAAAGGACTCGTCGAAAAAAAGGTTATAGGCTGGATTAGCAGGCATGGAAGACAGATGGCTAGCATAACGACTCAGAAGGACTGCCCGCCGATTGGACAGCGGAGGTTCAGCAGTCTCAGCATAAAGGCTTTCCACAGGGCTGGTGTAAAAAGCTCCAGACACTAAACGTAATCCACGGTGGTGGATAGAGTCGAGACGCCGAAGAATAGACGGCCGAGCAGAGGAGTAGACTATGCTTCCATAATCCAATTTCGAGCGCACTAAGGCGCGATAGAGGCGGAGAAGGACCACCCGGTCCGCTCCCCAAGAGGTACCATTCAGGACACGAAGGGTGTTAAGGGAACGCAGACAGCGAGCCGAAAGATAGGAAACGTGGGAGGACCAGCACAGTTTTCTGTCAAACATAAGACCCAAGAATTTTGCGACGTCGGAAAACGGAAGGTTGACAGGACCTAGATGTAAGGAGGGCGGAAGAAACTCCTTACGTCGCCAAAAATTAACACAAACGGTCTTACTGGGTGAGAAACGGAAGCCGGTTTCGATGCTCCACGAGTAGAGGCGATCGAGACATCCTTGAAGACGTCTTTCAAGAAGGCTGGTCCGTTGAGAGCTGTAGTAGATCGCAAAATCGTCCACAAAGAGGGAGCCCGAGACATCAGGAAGGAGACAATCCATAATTGGATTAATGGCGATGGCAAACAGTACAACACTCAGCACGGAGCCCTGGGGTACCCCGTTTTCTTGGGAGAAAGTACGGGAGAGAGTAGTGTTCACCCGCACCCTAAATGTGCGCTCTGCCATAAATTCGCGAAGAAAAAGGGGCAGCCGGCCTCGAAAGCCCCAAGAGAACAGTGTGCGGAGGATGCCTGTCCTCCAACAGGTATCGTACGCTCTCTCCAGATCAAAAAATATTGCTACCGTTTGGCGTTTCCGGAGAAAATTGTTCATGATATAAGTGGAGAGAGCAACAAGATGGTCAACAGCAGAACGATGCTTTCGGAATCCGCATTGGGCTGGTGTTAAAAGACTGCGGGACTCCAGCCACCAAGCTAAACGGTAATTCACCATACGCTCCAAAACCTTACAGACACTACTCGTGAGAGAAATGGGGCGATAGCTAGAGGGGAGATGTTTGTCCTTTCCAGGTTTCGGAACGGGAACGACAATAGCTTCCCGCCATCGCCTGGGAAAGGTACTGTCGGTCCAAATTCGATTATAAAGGCGAAGGAGGTAACGCAGGCTATGGGTTGATAAATGCAGCAACATTTGGACATGGATACCATCCGGTCCTGGGGCGGGGGAGCGAGAAGAAGAGAGTGCATGTTGGAGTTCGCGCATGGAGAAAACAGTATTGTAGCTTTCGCGATTTTGAGAGGAGAAAGCAAGATGTCGCACTTCCGCTGCACGTTTCTTCGGGAGAAACGCTGGCGGGTAATTTGAAGAGCTCGAAATCTCAGCAAAGTGCTGACCCAATGAGTTAGAAATTGCGACGGGGTCCACTAAGGTAGCATGCGCGACAGTGAGCCCAGAGACCGGGGAGAAACTAGGCGCGCCTGAGAACCGTCGAAGCCGACTCCAAACTTCCGAGGAGGGAGTGAAGTTGTTAAATGAGCTAGTAAAGAATTTCCAGCTTGCCTTCTTGCTATCGCGGATGACGCGACGGCATCGCGCACGGAGCTGCTTATATCGAATACAGTTGGACAAAGTTGGATGGTGACGGAAAATGCGAAGAGCACGTCGCCGCTCACGTATTGCGTCGCGGCATGCCTCGTTCCACCAAGGAACTGGGGGGCGCCGGGGCAATTCGGAGGTGCGTGGTATTGAACGTTCCGCAGCTGTGAGAATAACGTCGGTAAAATGTGTGACCTCATCGTCGACGCTGGGAAAGCGACGGTCATCGAATGTCGCTAGACACGAAAAAAGTGTCCAATCGGCTTGGGCAAACTTCCAGCGTCGCGAGCGCATATATGGCAGTTGAGGCTGCAGTCGAAGAACACATGGAAAGTGGTCACTCGAGTGTGTATCATCAAGGGCGAACCATTCGAAGCGCCGAGCTAGCGGAACAGTACCGACCGCAAGGTCCAAATGGGATAAATTTGCCGTGGAGGCCGACAAAAATGTAGGGACCCCAGTGTTGAGGCAGACTAGATCCGCTTGGTGGAAGACGTCTAGCAATAGTGAGCCACGTGGACAAGGATGTGGAGATCCCCAAAGCGGGTGGTGGGCATTGAAGTCCCCAACCAGCAAATAGGGGGGTGGAAGCTGATCAAGAAGATGAAGGAGATCAGCTCCTGCCATTGGTGTAGACGATGGAATGTATACTGTACAAAGAGAGAACGTGTATCCAGAAAGGGAAAGACGGACGGCGACAGCTTGGAACGAAGTGTTTAAGGGGATTGGGTGATAATGGAGAGTATCATGGAGCAGAATCATGAGTCCTCCATGGGCTGGAGTGCCTTCAACAGAGGGGAGGTCATATCGGACGGACTGAAAATGAGGGAGAACAAAGCGGTCATGGGGACGCAGCTTTGTTTCCTGAAGACAGAAGATGACCGGCGAGTAGGATCGTAAGAGGATCGACAATTCCTCCCGATTGGCGCGAATGCCCCGGATATTCCAGTGGATAATGGACATAGGGTGAACAGAAAATGGAGGAACGTCACCAAGGGTGCTGTCAACTCATCGACTGCTCAGAGCTTGCGACCGACAGGATGGAATGGCATTCAGTCGAAGGCAGAAGATCCTGATCCATAGGTTGGTCAGGAGCAGCTCCTGCCACCAACGATCGGCCAGTTGACCGGCCACCAACAGTGCGCCTCGGCGACACAGAAGATGGCCGAGGGCGATTTCCGCCAGGTGGTGCTGTAGATGGGACACGCCTTGGCAGAGAAGGAGAGGAACTGTGTTTCTTCGTAGCCTTCTTGGAGGTATGTTTAGATGAAGGAGGAACCGATGGTTGTGAAGTTGCAGTACGTAAAAACTCTTCACGAGAATGCTCTTTTTTGGAAGACTTGGCGTCTGACTGTTGGGCTCGAGATTTAGCAGAACCCGACGAAGGGTGAGCCATAGAGTGGGCAGGCGAAAGAGGTGAGGTTGAACGGGCGATCTTTGCGCTGGCCGATCTGACGACCGTGGTACTAAATGTGAGATCGCAAGTCTGCGTGGCCGCCTCCTTTGTTGGCCGAGGAGAAGCAAGGACAGCGCTGTATTTTCCTTTCTGAGGCACGGTGGGCTGTCGACTGGCGAGTAACTTTCGAGCAGCAAAGGTCGACACCTTTTCCTTCACTCTTATTTCCTGGATCAGCTTTTCGTCCTTAAAAACAGGGCAATCTCGAGAGGAAGCAGCGTGGTCACCCATACAGTTGATGCAGCGAGGGGATGGAGGTGGACAAGCACCCTCATGGGCATCCCGGCCACACGTAACACATTTGGCCGGATTGGAACAGGACTGGCTGGTGTGATTGAACCGCTGACATCGATAGCAACGCGTAGGGTTCGGGACATAAGGGCGAACGGAAATTATCTCATAGCCTGCTTTGATTTTTGATGGGAGTTGAACTTTGTCAAATGTCAAGAAGACAGTGCGGGTTGGAATGATGTTCGAGTCAACCCTTTTCATAACCCGATGAACAGCGGTGACGCCCTGGTCAGACAGGTAGTGCTGAATTTCTTCGTCAGACAATCCATCGAGGGAGCGTGTATAAACGACTCCACGCGAGGAATTTAAGGTACGGTGCGGTTCCACCCGGACAGGGAAGGTGTGGAGCAGAGAAGTACGCAGCAATTTTTGAGCCTGGAGGGCACTGTGTGTTTCCAACAACAGGGTGCCATTCCGTAGTCTGGAACAAGACTTTACAGGACCCGCAATTGCGTCGACACCTTTCTGAATAATGAAAGGGTTGACCGTGGAAAAGTCGTGACCTTCGTCAGACCGAGAAACAACAAGGAACTGTGGCAATGATGGAAGAACCGTCTGTGGCTGAGACTCAGTGAACTTACGTTTGTGAGCAGACATAGTGGAAGGTGAGGAAACCATTGCGGAAGAATCCCCCATGATTACCGGCGTCTCCGATGGCGCGCTCCTCCCTTGTGGGGGCCCTCACCGAGGGCACACCCGCCTTAGGTGATTGTTCACACCTCAGGTCACACCTCCCGACAAACGGACGGAGGGACCAATCGGCACTTTCGGAAGGTATCAGCTCGGGTAATCACCCCTCCCTGGGCCTGGCCTTTACCAGGGGGTACGTACGTGTCCTACCTGTCTACCCGGGGCGGGGAATTACGCGTTACCCCGTCACCGGCTACGCATGGAAGTGCGTGGGTCGGCCTTCAGACACGCACAGGGAGGAAGAAAGAGAAAGGGAAAGGAAAGAAGAGGGGTCTCAAACGCCGCAGCGGAGAAAAGGGTAAAGAGAAGAGGTAAGGAAAGGAGAAGGACAAGGGAAGGAAGAGGACATACAAGCAAGGAAGAAGAAGAATGCGGTACATTTACAAGCGTCCGTCTCCGGACGTAGGCGCAAACCATACTCCCAGAGGGGGAGAAAGTGAAGGAAACAGCCAGAGGTGAGGGGGGGGGGGGGGGGGTGAAGACAGGGGATGGGGAAGGATGCGGAAAGGGAAGGTATGCAGCCCGGAAAGGAAGGAAGGCCACATTAGCTCGGGGCCCCGTGCTCGCTACGCACGTATCCACAAAAGAGTTGTGGATCCCCTGGGGGGGACCAATGTGTGTGTGTGTGTGTAAAATCAAATCAACGTTGAGCAGTTAGACAAATGTTCCAATTTTCCCTGAAAGAATAGAGAGCATACATACTGACAATCACACCACTATCACTCAAGTAAAAATCTCTGAAACTACGGAAACCCTGTATTATGTTGTTAATTACAGAAAGAACTATCTGACGCAAAATCCATCTGACTTGGTCCACCTGGTACTTTCAACCTTAAGATCACACATAAATCCTGACCTCTTAAATTTTCCTGGGAATGAGGACTAATGGAGCAGTGGTACACCAAAATGCATTGGTGTCGTTATTGGGGGCCGGCTGAAGTGGCCGTGCTGTTCTAGGCGCTGCAGTCTGGAACCGCGAGACCGCTACGGTCGCAGGTTCGAATCCTGCCTCGGGCATGGATGTGTGTGATGTCCTTAGGTTAGTTAGATGTAACTAGTTCTAAGTTCTAGGGGACTAATGACCTCAGAAGTTGAGTCCCATAGTGCTCAGAGCCATTTGAACATTTATTTATTTTTTTGGGGTATACAAAATAGGAGGGACTGAAGCAATTAAACGGACAACCCATTACAATCTTCACCTTGTGCAGTAACCATAACGCAACTAGGTTCAAACATACAAGCTTCAAGATACAAAAAGATAAGGATGATAAAACTGGTGTCTGGAGCAGCGCAAAAACGGGTATTGGATTATTTAGAATGGCCATAGATTGACAAACATGAGAACCCGAATTACTGAAGACAGTGGAGTAGAGAAAAATAAATCTTACAATTAAAATATATATAAAAAACAAAGATGCTGTGACTTACCAAACGAGAAAGCGCTGGTAGATAGACACAATAAAAAACACACAAACACACACACGAATTTCAAGCTTTCGCAACCCAAGGTTGCTTCATCAGGAAAGAGGGAAGGAGAGGGAAAGACGAAAGGATGTGGGTTTTAAGGGAGAGGGTAAGGAGTTATTCCAATCCCGGGAGCGGAAAGACTTACCTTAGGGGGAAAAAAGGACAGGTATACACTTGCACACACACACATATCCATCCACACATATACAGACACAGGCAGACATACGTAAAGGCAAAGAGGTTGGGCAGAGATGTCAGTCGAGGCGGAAGTACAGAGGCAAAGATATTGGATGACAAGTGATGTACGAGGGGCTGCAACTTGAAATTAGCGGAGGTTGAGGCCTGGTGGGTAACGGGAAGAGAGAATATATTGAAGGGCAAGTTCCCATCTCCGGAGTTCTGATAGATTGGTGTCAGTGGGAAGTATCCAGATAACCCAGACGGTGTAACACTGTGCCAAGATGTGTTGGCCGTGCACCAAGGCATGTTTAGCCACAGGGTGATCCTCATTACCAACAAACACTGTCTGCCTGTGTCCGTTCATGGGCATGGACAGTTTGTTGCTGGTCATTCCCACATAGAAGGCTTCACAGTGTAGGCATGTCAGTTGGTAAATCACGTGGGTGCTTTCACAAGTGGCTCTGCCTTTGCTCGTGTACAGCTTCCCGGTTACAGGACTGGAGTAGGTGGTGGTGGGAGGGTGCCTCATTGGAGGCCAACTCAAAAGTGTGTGGGTCTATTTATCATCAGCAGTTCAAACATATGGTAAATAATTGTTCCCCTTATGGAAATGACAGCAAGGAATGAGAAGGATTACTGAGTGCATTCAGCGTGTATGTTAGGCTACCTCATTCAAAATGTCAAAGAATTTGTTCCTACAACCACAAAGGCAACAGGACGGAACCGAATACAAATTATGGCCCATTTTGGAGCAAATAATGCCTGTCATCTGGGTTCTTAGGTCATATTTGGATCCTTCCAGTAACTGACAACTAGCTGAGAAGGTCAGTTCACAATCTACAGCACTGCCCCCAGAACTTAGTCATGGCTCCCTTGTTTCTGACTCCAGTGGACCAAAGACTTTGAAGGTTCTGTGACAAGGTAGGCTGGAGCTTCCTAGACTTGTGCTATCGGGTTGAGAACTGTAAAGTCCTCCAAAAAGGGGCCACATGTGTACTACACATCAGAGGCTGCTATCCAAGAAGCTGAGTGCGTGGGGTGCAGACAAGATTTTATTAGTTAGGCAATTCTCCATTCCGTCCAGACAGTGACACCTGCAGGAAACCCCATCGTATTATGTGGAAGATTAAAAGAAATACACTCCAAAGAGAATATTAAAAAATCTACAAGTAAACTGAGAAAGCCTTCTCAACAAAATGCCAGAATTTGAAGTGCTCCTAGAAACCAGCAAAGCTCATAAGATACTAGGTTTTGCTGGTTAAAACATGAAACTGATAACAGTGAGATTATCTGGGTAAATGAGAAATAATGAGAAAGAAGGTCCTCTATTTGTCACAAGAGACGAAAACCTCAATCCCCAGAGAGAGAGAGAGAGAGAGAGAGAGAGAGAGAGAGAGAGAGAGAGAGAGAGAGGGGGGGGGGACTGCACCACAAGATTGCTTGGGCACGACTGAGTGTCAGATTTTGGCGTGGACTTCTAATCGGGTCATTCTACTGACCACTGGACTCACAATCCAGATATAAGCAAAACTTTTGAGAAGACACCTCAGTTTGCAAGTACCTGTGTTCACCAATCATACTGAAATTTCTGAGAAGACTACTTATCCACCAATCAACTGGTGTATTTACAATTGTGTAAGTGGCTGGTGTGGCATGACATCCTACAAAACAGTACTAAATACCTTCTCTTAAAACTGCGTAGCTCTAGTAGCTAGTCAGCACCAGCTCTCCTTTTCAATGCACTCTTAATTCTTTTCTATCATTTGTCCACAATGAATTTAATTTCTTTACCTATCTGCTTTCGGGTTTCTCTACAGTCAATAATATTGTGCAATATGAAATATTGCATATTATTATTAATGGTTTCTGGCTGCTTTACACTGCAACTTGATCACCAGCCAATAGCTGTATGTCCAAGTACCTTACATTTCCCACAAGTATTTACTATGGCAAAAAATTTTTCCAGTTTTTGGTGGGTTAACTGAAGCATTCAACCCCTCTGCCAACTCGCAACCTGTCACCTTCCAACCCAACCTAGATCTTGTACTAAGATTCAGATTAGCCCATCACAACCCACATTCCAATAATTAATGCAGACACAAAATAAATAGTCAGTATTCTGTTCTCTTTCTGTTTCTTCATGTGCACCATCATCATACTATGGGAAAAAGCCAACATCTCCTATTGCTAGGGCTTCAGTTGACCAATTCTGATAATTCAGTCAGTGTATGTATACAAAAGAGGTTGCGACAAACCTGATTCTTAAAGAGTTATCTTTCATTCATTCATGGATTTATACCCAACGTTTTGATTTGTCTTTGATTGTTACTACAATGCTTTAATATTTCACACATATTTTTCTTTCATTATATATTGACTGGTGTGCTCTCTTGGGATATTATTTTCATAACATTTTACAGAATACTTTGTCTACCAAACAGACTGCTCTGTACCATATATGTTATCAGAATCTTTCAGAGGGTTCATAATAATTTTTCCTTAACACTGTTCTGGCACTTCAATTTTTTACTTGTATACTTCCTTCATGTTCTCTGCCACCTTTTCCAAGTAATTTAGTTAGACCTTTTTCATTTCAAATGATGCTTTCTATAATTCTTCTGCTCATATTTTAAGTTTTCTAAAGCTTTTTATTTTTCCTACGGCCTTGCTCCGCAAGTCAAAAATTTGTCATCTTTTCAATTTTTGAAGGTCTATTACTCGGTAACTTTTCAACAGAAAAATGTGAAAAAATTAATTTGGGTCATGATTTATGAGTAATATATGCATAGTTAATTTCAAAAAATCTGAGAGGGTCAGGTTGTAGCACTTGTTGATTTGACATGGAATGGCCTAAATATGGTAATTAAGGCCCTAGGTTGCAATTGCTACTCTAAGATGAAATGGTTGACACAGGAGAGGAATTTGTAGTGAGCCCCATCAAACCAGACAGAGGACTGATGACTCCAAAGGAAAAGAAACAGTGTAGGTGAATGAGAGAGTGGTGAAAAAAAGAGAGAAAGATTTACAAAGTAACTTGAGGATTAGCAAGCCAAACGACTCTCAAAACTTTCTGTGGGTGGATGCATGTTTATATGCATTAAGTTTAAATAAAAGGAGTAATAAGAAGACTGTACAAAATAACTTTAAGACTGAAGTAGTAGATATCACTGATGGGTTAACACACGACAGTGGAACTATAACACCACCTTCAAAAAAAATTGCACACACACGATGACTTCAGCATTGTCCAATAGGTATTGAATTTGAAGACCTCTGGTTACAACTACGTTCTACAGTGCCTGGTGTATTAGTTGCACTAATAAAAACTGTTGGTGACCATCTGTCAATTCCAAAGCAAATTCCAGTTGTTTTCCTTATGTTAAATAGGCCCTACTTCAGTAGGTTAATCATTATTTCACCCTTTCCATTGTACCTCTGTGGGTCTCCTGCATGAATTCCTCTATTTCCTTTACCAGCAGTAGGCTATCACATAACTAGCAGATAAGGCAGAATAATAGTACGTAAGTGCACATAAGAGTCTCCTATGTCATTACTTATTTCCACACAAAGACAGTCAGTGCAAGTCATACTTACGGGAGCTTTAGATGGCTGTTGGGTTGATGGGCTATCAAAGTTTGTTGAGTTGTTGTAATAACCACCTTGCATAGAATCTGAAAATGTTTGGAAAAAAATTGTTATTCTTTATTTTTAATCATATCTCTATTGTACTGAACTACTGATTTCGAGAAAACATTTTTTTAAAGTGTGGATAACAGCGATGACATTCCAGTCATGTATGTGTCATTATGATGTTTCAAAAAGGGTTTGTAAAACTAATGAACGAACTATCACCGTTGTTTCAACTACAATACCCCAACTTCGAGTACATAAACAAACTATTTTCAATCTCTTTTTATATTCTGGCTGAAGTTTCAAAATCAATGTCTATTTATTTATGAATTAGGCCACGGATCAACACACTATAATAAATTACAATAAACAGCTCAAAACACACACACACACACACACACACACACACACACACACACACACACACACACACACACACACTGAATATTTAAGTATGCTTTTACGAGCAATCAGATTTATCGGAAGAGAGTTCCGTAAAACCATAATCAAAGAATATAAAATAATGCCCATTTCCTCTACGTATGTAGGCTATTTGAAACTATTTTGCATCTCAAACTAAACTAATGCTAAAGAGTGTACTACACAATTGCAGCATAAGAGTAGATCACTATTATATCAACAGTACCCGACTACAACTGGGTGGCAAAAACCTACTGCAGGTTGCTTATTATACAAAAGATTTCCAGTTAAAAAAGAATAAAAGCCCTACCAGCTTCGAAAACAAAACTAAGATAACACTTAAAAACAGCATCTTTGTAGTACGTCAATATTTTGAAACTAGTCAAAAAGAATTAGAAAGGTTTGCAGTACTCAGATTAGATTTGATTAGTACTTGTTCCACAGATCATGAGTACGACACTTCGTAATGATGTGGAACGTGTCAGGTTAATAAAAGGTGCATATACAAGATATTACATTACACAAAATATTACATGACACTTAATATATATATAATGTGTGTGTGGGGGTTGGGGAAATTACCCACTTACTATATCCAAAAATTCATCTAATGAGTATAGGAATTGCCATTAAGAAATTCTTTTAATTTCCTTTCAAATGCTATATGGCTATCTGTCAGACTTTTGATGCTATTAGGTAAGTGACCAAAGACTTTTGTGGCAGCATAATTTACCCCTTCTGAGCCAAAGTTAGATTTAACCTTGAGCAGTGAAGATCACCCTTTCTCCTAGTGCTGTAGCCGTGTACACTGCTATTACTTTGAATTCGTTCGGATTGTTAATAACAAACTTCATAAGTGAATATATACATATATATTGTTAGGCTACAGTGAAGATCTCTAGCTCTTTAAATAAAGTGTCTGCAGGATGATCTTGGATGAGCTCCAGCAATTATTATGATTACACGCTTTTGTGCAATGAACACTCTTTTACTCAATGATGAGTTAACCCAGAATATGATGCCATACGAAAGCAGAGAATGAAAATACGCGTCGTGGTAAGCTAATTTACTGAGCTGAACTCAAATGTTTCAGCAGGTCCTCAGTGTGTTTTTTCCAGTTCAACCCCTCAAGCAAAGTATTGACAACTGTGCTACCCACATTCCAGTCTCTCGAATATAAAGGCGGTATCTCCATAACTTCACCAACTTCGGTTGCCCCGTACAGCACAAAGTTCTTCCATTTACGCACCAATAACTCCAGATAATTTATACGTCAAAAGCGACGTATTCAATTATAATACGGACGAACCAACAAGAAGATCACAACAATAACAATAGCAAAAACAAACACACTAACCGTGTGGGTCAAACATTTTCTCCTTTGATGTTCAAATAACAACATAAACAACGCAACCTTAGCTAACAACGTCACTTCACCATGAACAACACAGAACTTCGCGCTTTAACATGGCTCCCGCATAAATACAGAGATGTTATAATTTCCCGCCGTTTATCTCCAGGCTTCCATTGGCAACGAAAACTTGCACCTACATCCCACGCCACCACCGCCGGAGCCAGTAATATTTCTACACGCCCAGTCCTGATTCTTACTGACATGAGTCACTGATGCCAGTGACTACGACAATGCTTCTGTTTTCGTGTAGGAAAGACTACTCTCCAACTCTGAGAATATTACTCAGCGTGTGGCTGAGGAAAAAAAAAGAAAGCCGCGCTATTATTTGAGCAACCAGTAAGATCCGACCCTATTTTTTTGTCTCACAATTCACTGTTGTGAGAACTACTACCCTTGATCCAAGGTGAAAAATATTGAAGAATCGATCAAAATTTACAACTACATCTATATAGGTGTTCTGCAAATCACATTTATGTGCCTGGCAATTCTCTATTATTCCAATCTCGTATAAGCTCTGATTTGCCTTATTTTATCATGGTGATCGTTTTTCCCTATGTAAGTCGGCGTCAACAAAATATTTTCACATTCGGAGGAGAAAGTTGATGACTGGAATTTTTCGTGAGAAGATTCTTCCGCAACGAAAAACGCCTTTGTTAAAATTATGTCCATCCCAAATACTGTATCATTTCTGCGACACTCTCTCCCCTATTTTGCGATAATACGAAACGTCCTGCCCTTCTTTGAACTTATTTTATGTACTCTGTCAATCCTATATGGTAAAAAACCCACACTGCACAGCAGTACTCTAAAAGAGGACGCACAAGCGCAGTGTAGGCAGTCTCCTTAGTAGATCAGTTACATTTTATAAATGTCCTGCCAATAAAACGCAGTCTTTGGGTAGCCTTCCCCGCAACATTTTCTAAGTGTTCCTTTCAATTTAAGTATTTAGGTAGGTATTTAGTTGAATTTATGGCCTTTAGATTTGAGTCATTTATCGTGTAACCGAAGTTTAACGGATTCCTTTTAGCATTCATGTGGATGACTTCACGCTTTTCATTATCTGGGGTCAATTGCCAATTTTCGCATCATACAGATATCTTTTCTAAATCGTTTTGCAATTTGTTTTGATCTTCTGATGACTTTACTAGTCGATAAACGACAGCATCAACTGCAAAAAACTAAGACAGCTGCTTAGATTGTCTCCCAAATCGTTTATGTAGATAAGGAACAGCAAAGGGGGCTATAATACTACCATGAGGAAGCACTGAAGCTTTAGAAATGTGATATCATTGTCATAGAAAAAATTAAGGCAAACATAAAAATGCCACCCGATCGCGGAATTAACTGCAGGAACATTACAGCGTTGGTAATATCCCAGTGAACGTTGTACTAACGAAACAGCAAATGAATAAATAGAAGATAAAGGACTACTGAACATCATATGTGCCTCACAGAAGGAAGAAGCTGTCAAACCATAACTCTGATTGATAGATGGAAAACTGTGTAAAAGCAATTATGATCCAGTGGGACAGATAAGATTAGTCGTATTCCTAACTTATTTACAGCCAGCTATAGTAAAGTATTTTCATGAAGAACTGACATCAGGTCATCTCGGATTTGTGAAAAATCTTGACAGAATCACATTGAGGTATCACTGATCGGCCCTCTGCCGATCTGTCAGACTTTACATAAGCCACTGTAAAGAACGCCAATGCCTAAATCACTGTAATGAATGCCAGCATTGCAAGCATGTGTCTCCGTTACACCTGAGGACATATACACCTGTACTCTGCAAACCACCATGAGGTGCATGGTAGAGGTTATGTCCCCCTGTAGCAGTTATTAGGTTTTCTTCCTGTCCCATTAGCGTATGGAGTGTGGGAAGAATAATTGTTTGAATGCCTCTGTGGATGCAGTAACTATTCTAATTTTATTCTCACAATCCCTAAGTGAGCGATATGTAGGGGATTCTAGTATATTCCTAGCAGCATCATTTAAAACTGGTTCTTCAAACTTTGTTAATAGACTTTCTCAAGGTATTTTAAGTCTATTTTCAAGAGTCTGCCAGTCAGTTCCTTCAGAATCTCTGTGACACTCTCCCACATCTTAAACAACCTGAGACCATTTGTGCTGCCCTTTTCCGTATGTATTCAATATCCCATGTTAGTCCTATCTGGTATGGGTCCCATGTACTTGAGCAGTATACTCGAACCAGTCACAAGAGTGATTTGTAAGCAATCTGCTTTGTAGATTGATTGCACTTCCCCAGTATTCTAGCAATAAATCAGAGTTTACCCCCTGCTTTATCGACAACTGAATCTATGTGATCATTCCATTTCCTATCTCTACAAAGTGTTTCAGCGAGGTATTTGTATGAGTTGGCCGACTCCAGTAGTGAGTTTTTGATATTATAATTTGTAACTTCATTTGACGTTGTCAATTGCTGTAATGGCCTAAAGACAATAAAATCTTTATTATTATTATTATTATTATTATTATTATTATTATTATTATTTGATATTATAATCGTAGCCAATCTTAGCACCACTTTCAAATCTTATCAAGATCTGACTGAAAATTTTTGCAGCTTCTTTCAGATAGTTCTTCATTATAGATAACTGCATCACCTGCAAAAAGCTTGATTTTACTAGTAATATTGTCTGCAGGATCACAGCATAGGTGCCATGAAACTTACCTGGGGTATACCTGAAATCACTTCTACATCTGATGATGATTCTCGATCCAAGATAACATGCTGCGTTCTCCCTACCAAAAAGTTCTCACTCCAGTCACATACATCACTTGATTCACCATGTCATGCTTTTCTAAAATCAAGAAATACTGCATCTACCTGATTGCCTTGATCCAAAGACTTCAGTAAGAAATGTGAGAAAAGTAGGAGTTGAGTTTCACAGGATCGGTGTTTTCGAAGTCGATGCTGGTTTGCACTGAGGAAGCCATTCTGTTGAAGATACCTCATTATGTTTGGGCTCAGAATATGTTCTAAGATCTTACAACAAATCGTTGCCAAGGATATTGGTCGGTAGTTTCGTGAATCACTTCTACCACTCTTCTTGTAGGCAGATGTGACCTGTACCTTTTTCGAAAAACTGGGCACAGTTTTTTGTTTGAAGGATCTGCAATAGATTATAGTTAGAAGAGTGGCTAACTCAGCCACAAATTCAGTATTGACTCTGACAGGGATTCCATTAGGCTCTGGAACTTTGTTCAGTTTTAACGATTTCTCAGCACCACTGCCACTATTACTTATTTCATACATCTTTCCAGTGGTACAGAGATCAAATTGGGGCTGTTTTCCTTTGCAATGGAACATTTGAAAACGGTGTTAAGCATTTCATTTCAGCTTTTGCTTTGCTGCACTCAATTTCATTTAGTGTCTCATTCGCTAGGGACTGGACACTAACTTTGGTGTCACTAATAGCCTTTATATATGACCAGATTTTCTTTGTATTCTGTGAAAGATCACATGACAGTATTCTCCTATGGTAATCATTGAAGGCATCACGTATTGCTCTTTTGACAGTCAAACGGCTTTCATTCGGCATCTCTCTATCTATAGCCGTACGCTTCGTTTTACAACTATTATGCAGTAATCTCAGTTTCTTCAGAAGTTTCCTTACAGTGGCTGTATACCATGGAGGTTCCCTTCCACTATGAACTGTTCTACAGGGTATGTATTTATCCAGTGCATGATCAACTATTCTTTTAAACTTGAGACAGAATTTCTCTACATGATACTGCCCAGTGCTGGAAGTTTCAAGTTCCTCATTGAGAGATAACACTACTGACTTTTTTATCTAATTTACTGAAGATATATATCTTACTGCTTGTTTTAGTTGTCCTTTGTCCTTTGTTACTCATTGTTGCCACAACCATGTCAGAGTCACTAAAACCGGTTTTGATGCGGACGGCCTCAAAGAAGTCAGGTCTGCTTGTCGTCATTAGATTAGATGTATTTCCATCATGAGTGGGATTCTTAACTATTAGTTCTAGATAGTTTTCAGAGATGGCATTTAGTACTGTTTTAGAGGATGTCTTATCACATCCACCACCAAAAAAACTGTAATTTTTCCCAATTAAATGTCAGATGATTAAGTCTCCACCAATGATTACAGTATTATTGGAGAACTTATGTATAAGTGAACTGATGTTATCTCTAAAGCTTTCGGTTATGTCTGGAGATAAGCCTGGTGGGTGATAGAAGGATCCAGTTATGATTTTATGCCCACTCCTGTACAGTCTTGTGCAAACAATCTCACATGCAGCTTCAGTTCCGATCTTGGTGGATTTGAGTTTCTTGTCTACTGTGACAAATACACCACCTCCATTTCTCATTTGCCTAACCTCTCGGTATACACTTAAATTTTCCCCAAAAGTCACACTGCTATCAATTTCAGGTATGAACTAGCTTTCTGCATCTAGTATTACGTCAGCTTTACTGCTTTTCACGAATGCTTCAAATTCTGGAACTTTGTTGCGATTGCTTTGTCAGTTTACTATTAGTTATTTCAATATTCTCACTTGTGGGAGGCATTTCTTTCGATCTTATGTGGATATTTCTGGGTTTAAAACCGTTATTGTTATCTGGGTTAGATAACGTGTCACCTAATCTAAAAAGCCCTCGTGTGCACGACCCATACACAGTCAGGTACCTGAGTCAGCTGCGTTGTATATGTAGTGCACATCTGACCCATTTAGGGGGACCCTACAGTTCTCAGTCCTACTCTGCAAGTCTAGGAAGTCGCAGCCTAGTTTGTCACAGAGCCTTCAAAGTATCTGGTTCAGTCCTTCCACTTGACTCAGAACCATAGTCCCACAGTCAATTCTGGCGACAATGCTGCAAATTGTGAGCTTCGTTGAAACTCCATGCCCAAGTCTGGTCTTCTCAACCTTCTCTGCCAGTCACTGGCATGACCCAAAAATTACCTCAGAGCCCTGATCACAGGCATCATTTGTTCAAACATGTGCCACACTCTGCAGTTGCTTGAACCCTGTTCAGTACCTTGAATGACGGCCCAGGCATAATCACTGAGTGCATCTGGTGTCATTTCATGTCCCTTGCTCTCATTTCCCCTAGGGGTACCATTATTTGCTGTACGTTTGAACTTCCGCCAATTAATAGACCCCTCCTCTTTTGGATCTGTTTCATAATGACACAGGACAAAACAGAACAGGTAAAATGAGTCCCACTGGCTCAGTTTCAGTTTCAGTGAAAGACAGAACCTCAGACTTGTTTGTTAGGGGGATTGGTACAACACCCTGAGTCATCCCTAATCCCAGTCCACCCTGTACAGGATGCCTAGATCTGCCATTGACACACCACTCACAGTTAAGTGGGCGTGTAATGACAGATCCTGTACTTCCTGCAGAGGAGACAGGATCTACAGTAGGGGATAATACTTGAGGTACCTCTGTCACAGGTATCATAGGTACACAACTCTCAGAAGCTTTTGTGTCACACTGATTCACAGCAGCTGCCAACTGTTTGACAGTAGTAGGACGATTTCTAACTGCTTACAAACATCAACAAACTTATCCCATATTCGAGAACAGCATTCACAATGGGGCTACATTTTGGCTGGTGCAATGTATTATAAAGTAGTGAAGCCTGTTGAATATCTTTTAAGCTTTTGAACTAGAAAGTTGCTGATTCCTTGTAAGAACTGAAGCAAATACGCAAAACGAGATTTCTGTTAACCAGTAGTAAAAATTACCAGTTTCCTAAAAGGTTTTGATGTTAATTATAGTTGCTAGCCAACTCGAAAACAGTGTCAATTTATGCAGATAAAATACAAGGCTATACTTCTTAAAGGGAAAACTAGATGTACACAATATGTTAGTTAGAAAAACTGCTACGGTAAACAAATCACAAACGCCGATTTACTACAAATTGCTCATAGAGTACCGGTATACAAAGGACGATGGCAGCTTCCCAAAGTTCTCAAAAACGCACGTTTATTTGTGTTGGTATACAATGAGATTCAGGAATAATGTATTCTTTGGCTGAACTGTGAATCACAAACGTTGATTTGCTACGAAATAAATTACAGATCCAAACACTCGTACCGGTAACTTTCGAAAATATAGTTTTGTAAGCGGCCGAAAATTTTCAAAATGACCTATTTCTCACGTAATTGTGCAACGAAATTAGAGAACGATTGTTTTGAACGAGGATAGGCCTACTGTCCTCAAAAATTTTAAAAGAGCACATGTAAGTTTACGCCTATAATTGACGATAACACTAAGAGTTTATCACGGCATTCGCGAATGTTCAAAATTTCAGGATATATCACAATACAAACGGGTATTAATACAATCAATGAAAGATTACGCAGAAGCGAAGCCAACAGTAAAGTATGCGAATTTAGAACTATAAATCGACACGCGATCTTGTACACCAGGTCTCACACAAACGAAAATTCCGAATCCGGTACCAATTTCTCATATACTTGCTTCATTTCACCAGATTGCAATTGCCCTCTTGAAGGATTTCCCAAGTTGATAACGGGGAATAAAGTGGTAATGGTGTGCATTAACTACCTCATAATTACTCTGTCGCCAAAACTGTACTGACAGCCAAAGCGGTTAAATTCTTCAGGCTTCTTTGAGAACTAATTTTAAAACCACAGAGCACCACACGTACTTATCCCATTGTTACAGTCAAGTCTGGTGTCAGAACTAATTTCCTGATGCAACATCCTTCATACGGTAATAACCGCCTATCTTCTATAGACGAATGGCCACACAAAACGTTTTAACGTAAGACATTCGTTGATGAAAAGAGAGTTAAGATATGATACTTTGTCTGTTGTAACATTCGTGCAAAGCAAGACCGGGTTTCACGTCATTTTTCCTTATAAACGGTTGAGAGACTCAAACAGTAATGGATACTTTGCTCCCGTTAACTTCACAATGCTCAGAATGATTACATCAAACATCTCATTATCAGGACAAAAGAAGTGAGTAGCGAGCACACAGGTAGATCTTTGGTGTCCAAGATCAGTGCAATGAACATTACAGCGGTAACGTAGTACCGGTATGGATTTTTATATGCGTGGATGGTCGATCTATCAGAGAAATTACACACACACACACACACACACACACACACACACACACAAAGTATTGCATCACCCCAGTTCCTAGAACTCCTGAAGATAGACGTTGACTGTGGATATTGTATCACAGACACAGTCCATTCGAGTGTTCAGAGATATCATTAAACCCGCCCAAAGTTGTTAACAACCATGCATGAGCAGCGCCTATTAGATAGAGGGGCCCGAGAGCCGATCAGTTCCAGGAATTCCACCAGGAAGGAGGTACATGTTTCGTGTTGTCTGTAGTTCAATCATGCCTAGACGGTCAATGGCGCGGTACGATCGCGTCCGCATTGTTACTTTGTGCCAGGAAGGGCTCTCAACAAGGGAAATGTCCAGGCGTCTCGGAGTGAACCAAAGCGATGTTATTCGGACATGGAGGGAATACAGAGAGACAGGAACTATGATGACATGCCTCGCTCAAGCCACCCAAGGCCTACTACTGCAGTAGATGACCACTACCTACGAATTATGGCTTGGAAGAACCCTGACAGCAACGCCACCATGTTGAATAATGATTTTCGTGCAGCCACAGGGCGCAGTTTTACGGCTCAAACTGTGCACAATAGGCTGTATCATGCGCAACTTCAAAGCCAACGTCCATGGCGAGGTCCATCTTTACAACCACGACTCCATGCAGCGCACTACAGATGGGTCCAACAATATGCCAAATGGACTGCTCAGGATTGGCATCAGGCTCTCTTCACCAATGAGTGTCGCATATGCCTTCAACCAAACAATTGTGGGAGACATGTTTGGAGGCAACCTGCTCAGGCTGAACGCCTTAGACACACTGCCCAGAGAGTGTAGCAAGGAGGAGGTTCCCTGCTGTTTTGGGGTGGCATTATGGGGGGCCAACATACGCTGCTGGGGTCATGGAAGGTGCCGTAGCAGCTGTGCGATATGTGAACGCCATCCTCCAATCGATAGTGCAACCATATCAGCAGCATATTGACGAGGCATTCGTCTCCATGGATGACAATTCACACCCCCATCATGCACATCTTGTGAATGACTTCCTTCAGAATAACAACATTGCTCGACTAGAGTGGCCAGCATGTTCTCTAGACATGAACCCTATTGAACATGCCTGGCTTAGATTGAAAATGGTTGTTTATGGACAACGTGACCCACCAACCACTCTGAAGGATCTATGTTGCATCACTGTTGAGGAGTGGGATAATCTGGACCAGCAGTGCCTTGATGAACTTATGGATAATATGCCATGATGAATACAGGCATGCATCGATGCAAGAGGATGTGCTACTGGGTAATCCCTAAGATCGAAAACCCGCAACTGCCTAGTGATTACCGACCAATTAGCATACTGCCTGCTGTTTCCAAAGCACTCGAATATATTGTTCATGACCAAATCACTGAACACTTGCATGAATTCAGCCTATATGACAAATTTCAATCCGGTTTCCGTAATCATCACAGCACAAACACTGATCTAATTAAAGTAACAGATGACCTGAAATGTGCCATCGACAATCAAAAGGCAACAATATTGACAAAGCTTTTGACACTGTTAACTTTGACATATTGCTCAGAAAAATGCAACAGCTTAATTTCTCTGATAGTGCAATGAGATGGTTTGAAAGCTACTTAAAAGACAGACAGCAATGTGTTGTCTGCGTAAATGAAAAGTCTTCCTGGAAACATGTTTCCTCGGGAGTGCCACAAGGATCAGTCTTAGGACCACTTTTGTTTTCTTTATATGTCAACGATATTTCGTCGGTTCTGTCTTCCTGTAAGTATCATTTCTATGCCGACGACCTCCAGCTCTACCTAAGCGTCAGACCTGAAGACGTAAACACTGCAATCGCTCAGATGAATGATGATCTGTCTTCGGTAGTGACATATGCGAAAAGCCTGGGGCTTAAACTAAATGCAAAAAAGACGCAAGTAATCTTAATAGCCCATCAGAAATTAATAAGTTCAGATTTCCGCGAACGGCTACCTACGATTCTGCTCGACGGTACTCCAATACCATATCAGAAAACAGTGAAGAACTTGGGTGTAACTTTGGATGAGCATCTCAACTGGGCGGAGAATACAGTCGCAGTGTGCCGAAAGACGTCTGCTTGTCTCTATGCTCTCAAAAAGTTTCGGAACATATTTCCACAGGACTTGAAACGCCAGCTCGTGCAAGCACTCGTTCTACCGAACCTCCACTATTGTGATGTGATTCAACAAGGCACGAGTAGTGAAAACAAAAGACGCCCAGAGCTAACCATGAATGCCTGCGTGCGTTACACCTGCAACATTCGCCGATATGATCATGTTAGTGCTTCATATTCCGAGCTAAAGTGGCTGCGGCCGAACAAATTGTGTGACTACCACACTCTATGTCTACTTCACAGACTCCTCGTCGCGCAAGCACCCCAGTACCTTGCTTCAGAGATTAAAAACCTGTCATGCCATCATAATAGAAACACGAGGTCACTCTTATTTGGTATCCTAACTGTGCCCACTCACAAAACAAAAACTTTTGCAAACTCCTTCTCAGTTGCCGCTGTCCGCCTCTAGAACAAACTGCCCCTTACCTTGCGCAAAATTCAATCTCCTGCTGCTTTTAAGAAGAAGTTGAAGCATTTCCTACTATCATCCTCATAAAGTTCTCCACAAAATTAATGTACCAGGCCAATCCTCTCATCTGTCAAATAGCAAAGCTAGCGTCTCCTCTCTTGCTCCTGAGATGCCTTCCCCTTCATCTATCTCTATTAGCCAGGGAATCTTCTTTTCCTTTATATTTCCTTAATTATGTTTCATCATGTCTATTCTTCTCCTCCCTTCACCATGAGTCTCCCTCATACTCCCTGCTGCCAGCACTCCTATCTAAAATTTGTCTCTTCAATAATGTCTAATTATAACAGTACTTATGATCTACGAATATAAACTCTATATGTATGTATTTTTCCAGGTGTACCTTTCTAATTGTTTACTTCACTTTTTGTACTAGATGTAGTTTAACATGCCTACTAAAATAAGTAGAATGCCTGGTTAGATGTAAGAAAGGGCCTGATGGCCCTAATCTTGCCAGGTTAAATAAATCAATAAATAATAGAGGTACCAGTGTGTACAGCAATCTGAACCACCACCTCTGAAGGTCTCACTGTATGGTGGTACAACACGCATTGTGTGGTTTTCATGAGCAATAAAAAGAGTGGAAATGATGTTTATATTGATCTCCATTCCAATTTTCTGTACAGGTTCTGGAACTCTCAGAACCGAGGTGAAGCAAAACATTTTTTGATGTGTGTATTACAGCGCTACTTGCGCTCATACTGATTCCTACATCATTTGACAGATCTAGCCTAAGAATTAGATGGTAGCGATCCCACATCATGGAGAAGAGCCAGTTCTCGGCCCAGGCAACTCAATGAGTGGCGTGGGGTGCCAAGCTGAGAGGGGCACCAGGGGCACTCAACTGCAAGATTTGTATTCAATGTGTACCACAATTAGCAGCGAAAACTGACATGTGTGACAGTGTATGAGAGAAAAGAAGAGGAGGAAACAGCAGATCGCCGTTTGGCGAGGAGGGGAAGCAGTGCAGCATGTTGTGAATAGTCCATGGTGCTACGGCTGTAGTCATCAGCTGCACACAAGTCACATTTGATTGCCACTGTCTACAATTATTTACAGCATTTGTGATGTCTGGACAGTTCAGGGACTTACTTATTTAAAGAATACTGGAATTTGTTATAACATTCTATGTATCTAATGCGTATGTATTAGCCCGCTCTGTTGAGGCAGGCAGTTAAGCTCCATCTGAATTTTCATGTGTATAAAATATGTGATGATATCATTTCAGTTTTATGTGCTCGTAAATTCATTTGTGCACAGATTCTTCCAAAAATTAGTTGGAGCTTCATCTACATGAAAATCAATTTTGCAATAAAATTGACCAATTTTATTTATTTGACTACAGGTAACCTATCCCCATGGTGAAATTTTGTACTTTAGTGGCAAACATGACCAAACTATATACATCAGATACACAGTGTGACAAGAAAAGTGTCAAGTGTCCCAACAGGAGGAAGTATTGGTCAAACCAGAAGAAAATTTCCCATAATTACATTTTTGGAATCCAATACCTTTTTGAGATATGGGGCATTTAACTTGTGAAGAGTAACACATAGTATTTGGTGGTGTCTTATTGTTGCAGTTCATTGTACATGTCTGAATGTTTGTAATTTACAGGACATAGGTGGTGGCACCGATGCCAATCATAGCGGTGCAACAATATGCTACGGCCAGTTAGTTGAGGTTGAGCTATTTACATTAGCAGAGCAGGATTCATGATTTCACGAAGTGTCAACAAACTGTACTATAAAAATTGCAATGGAGGCATCCATTGCCACGAGGGAAATGGCAGACATGGTATTTTGTTATGAGTTAGTCGATGGCAGTAATCATCAAATATGTGGACTGTATGCCAAATGACACCCAAAACCTTTCATTCCATCTGCAAGTATGTTCAGCAGGCTATTACAGTGACTTGCAGATACTGAATCATCACAGCGAACACAACAGACTGCATTAAGCCTTGCACAGTTTGCATGCTGGAGATGGAGGGGTAGGTATCGTGAAATGTACAAGATGATCCTGAAACAAGCTTGCAAAGTATTGTAGTTGCTGTAGGTATCACCCATACTCTTGTGTGATCAGTTCTGCATGAACGGTTGCTTTATCCCTATCTATTGTGTGCAACATCTGCCAACTTGCTGGCCAGCAGACTGCCATGCCTAATTCAATTACAGTTCTACCACTAGCTTCTACAACAGACTACTGAAGATTCACAGTTCACAGACAGCATTTAATTTACAGATGGGCCAGGATCCACAAAAGATGGCATACTAAATTACCACAATACACACATGTGGGGAGATGCAAATCCTCAATCAGTCACAGAGATGAGGCATCAGAATCACTTCACTATCAATGTACGTGTGGGAATTGTTGGTGAAAAGGGCCATAGGGCCATACACTTTACCAAACAGACTAACAGGTGCTGCATACTATTGTTTTCTGTGTGATGAATTACCAGTGATACTAAAGAATGTTACTCTTGCAGAAAGACAATGACTGTGGTTTATGCATGATGGGGCACTACCCCAGTTCTTACAGATTGTGTGAAATGACCTCAAAGCAATGTTTTTTAGTGTGCTGGGGGATGAGTGAGTAGTGGTGACATGCTGTGGGGCCCAGGGCAAACATTGTTAATAATTACAAGGAACTTTATTGATCTTGATACATGGCGTAGTGAGGAAGGCACACCTCTCCTCGCGGACCATGGTTGGGCCTGTTGTATGGGCAGCAGCTTCCACTTGGTTCTGCTGCTGAGCCAGCACCTCATTCTGCTGAGGCCAACAATCTCCATAGGCCACGGGCACTGACATTAGGGGTGCGTCATGAGGTGCTGCGATGGCATCCCACTTGGAAGGCAGCTCCTCAGCTCCACATAGGGCCATTGTGGTGGCGTGAGGAGATTGTTGTGTACTACTTCCCTCAGTGTCATGTAGGCCTGGCATCCTCTCGCCACACTTATGTCACTGTGACAAAAAGCAAAGATGGCACTGCCCTTGGACGGTAGTTGGCTGGCAGCTGGTGTTGTGGTACCAAGTCCCATGAAGGACTTAGTGCAGATGGCAGGTGTAGCCTGGCCTCGCACCCACGGCTACATCTTGTGGAGTCCAGTTGTCTTCTGTCCAACATCACTCTGGCATTATGGTGGCACTGGTGGCTTCTGGTGATGACAAGTGATCCCTGCCTTGAAATACAGACTTATTTATATGCTTCTAGCACCCATTTATTTCAGTAAAATTCAGTACCTTGTCACATTGCCAAAACAAGACACTTACCATGTTTACCACTGAGCTCAGCTATCCTCACTGCACAATCCACTGGTGTGTCTGTTATTGTAACCCACGTCACCACACTTGTGACTACCAACGCGTGGTTGTTAACACAACACTCTATGGTGTTTCCATGCTACTTTTGTTAAAGACTAATAATTTTCTGACCTAAGACTGGGTCATGGCACTACAGTTTCATGAACAATGGATTCACTGTGGTGGTCTGGAAGTGTGGCAGGTTCATTCACTGCAGCTATTGTAATGCTGGTGATGGAAATATTTAAAGGCGTTGGTGTATGATAAACCCATCAAAAATGTGCAGACATTACAGGAGCATGTGATGTAATCTGAATGGAGCCAGGTTTATTTGAAAGTATGTGAGACTCATTGTGAAAAAGGCCTGAAGGATGCGTCAGGACACATGTTAACCACATGTAGCATGAGTTACGGTGTGTGCTTTTATGTACAAAGAGATTAGAATGAAGGGACAGATTGGTCCATATCTCAACAGGTATTGGTTTCCAGACCTATCATTATAGGAACTTTCCTTCTAGTTTTGACCAATACTACTTTCTGTAGGAATACATGACCCTTTTTTTTTTAACACCCTGTATCTGTATGACGTAATTTGTATCAAAAATGCATACGGATTTCTTTTTTATATTAACCATCCTCAGAGAATAAATACAAAGTTAACAAGTTTTAATAATTCCAAGTACCAATTTTAATAACTGTGGTACCATCTTCTGGTTGTCACAAAATACATCCTGCTCACCTATGATATTCCTTCTCACCATGAAAACTGATGACAGACCATTGACAGCCTGCTGCATCTAATAGATCTGCATCCATACTCTGTAAACCACTGTGGAGGGACAAGCAGAGGGTACTTCTCATTAAACAAAGTATTAATTGCCTCTACACCCTCTGTAATTAATCAGATCTTGTCTTCATGACCCCTAAGGAAGTGATACATAGGTAGCTGTAGAACATTCTGAGATTCCTCATAGATACTGGTTCTTGAATCTAAGGGAATTTCACAGAATAGTTAACCCCTATCTTCAAATGTTGGCTAGTTTTGATTTTTCAGCATTTCTGTAACACTCTCACATAGGTCAAACAAATGTGTGACATTCTTGCAGTCCTTGTTTGTGTACAGTCAAATGATTCAAATGGCTCTGAACACTATGGGACTTAACTTCTGAGGTCATCAGTCCCCTAGAACTTAGAACTACTTAAACCTAACTAACCTAAGGACAACACACACATCCATACCCGAGGCAGGATTCGAACCTGCGACCGTAACAGTCGCTCGGTTCCAGACTGTAGCATCTAGAACCGCTCGGCCACTCCGGCCGGCTTTGTGTACGATCAAAATCCACTATTAGTCCCATTTGGTATGAGTTCCAAGCATTTCAGTAATATTCTAAGGTGGAACGCATGGGTGTGTTTTAAGCATCTCCTTTGTCAACTGATTGCATTTTCACAGTATCCTACCATGAAACAAAGTATGACACCTGCTTTATTTGGTACAAGTTAACTGATTTGAATTTTGAGTCACTGATACTGTAGTCATAGGTTGCTACAATTTTTCCAATTATGAAGTGGTAATTTTAAATTTCTGAACATCTGCAATGAGTTGCCAATCTTTGCACCTCTTTGAAATTTTGTAAAGATCTGACCAGATATTGGTGCAGCTTTTTTCAGATAGTGCTTCATTTATATAACTGTATTATCTGCAGAAAGTATGAGGCTATTATTAATATTGTCTGCCAGGTCATTAATATACAGCATGACCATCAACGGTCCCAACAGATTTCCCTGGGAACACTTGAATTTGCTTCTGCACCTGTCAAATACTCTCCATCTACGAGGATGGTTTGAAAAGTTCTCAGAAACATCACGAGAGGTCAGTGCTAACGCAGCACGTTGTTCACATGATATTCATTGTACTGTTGCCTTTAAACACGTGCCATGTCCGTGCTCTTGGAAGAGAGCTGTGGCAGTGACGTGGCTCTGCTGTTGTTCCCACATAGTGATTTGCGAAGATGGGAAAAAATCGAGATTTAAGCGCTTCATATAGAAAGATATGAAAGCAAAAGACATTCATGCTGATTTCCAGAATACACTGGCGGGCTCTGCTCCTTCATATTCAACTGTTGCCAAGTGGACAAATAAATTTAAATTTGGTTGGGAGAGTTTAGATGATGATCCGCGCAGTGGTCAGCCAAGATGTGTCACTATGCCAGAAATCATTGCAAAAGAGCACAGGATGGTCATGGAGGATCACCGATTAAAAGTGCATGAAATTGCTCATGCTTGCCAGAAGTCATCTGAAAGGATATATCACATTTTAACTGAAGAATTAGAAATGAAAAATATATCTGCAAGATGGGTGCTGTGACTCTTGACACTGGATCAAAAATGCATGAGAATGGACAATTCGGAACAATGTTTGGCCCATTTTAGGACAAATGAACAAGATTTTTTGTGCCGGTTTGTGACCACAGATGAAACTTGGGTGCACTACTATATCCCAGAGACAAAACAACAGACAAAGCAGTGGAAACATGCTGATTCTCTGCCACCAAAGACACCAAAGACATTTCCTTCGGTGGGAAAGGTCATGGCGTCAGTGTTCTGGGATGCGAAGGGGATTCTGGTTGTAGAGTATCTTCCCTTGGGCAAACAATTACTGGAGAATACTATGGTAACCTCCTGCACAAACTGCAACAAAAGATACGTGAAAAAAAGCCAGGTTTAGCAAGGAAGAAAGTCAGCTTCCAACAAGACAATGTGTGCCCGCACACATGTGCCTTCGCCATGGAAAAATTACACAAACTAGGGGTTGAATTATTGTCACACCTGTCTTATTCACCTGATATGGCTCCGTCAGACTTCCATCTCTTCCCAAAACTGAAAATTTTTCTTGGTGGACGAAGATTCATTTCAAACGAAGAATTGATAGCCGGAGTTGACAACTATTTTGCAGGCCTGGAGGAAACTCATTTTCGAGATGGGATCAAGGCACTGGAACATCATTGGACCAAGTGCATTAATCTACAAGGAGACTACACTGAAAAATAAAAAAAGTTTCAGTGATGTAAGTACTTTTTTTCTATACTGTTCCGAGAACCCACTCTGATTGGCGGCTAAACCCCAAGCTCGAACCACAGAGCCAGGAAGAAAGTGTGAAAAGGGATGCGCCAATGGGTGTCGATGGGGCAGCATAAGCAGATGCGGGGAGGGTGCATGGCTGGCGACCATAGAGCCTTTGGCCAAACTCTGATCTTCCACTGGCATAAACCTGTAGGAACTCAAGAAGCATGTCAAGGGGTTGTCCATGGTGGAGTCCATGCTGTATTTTTTCATTTGAACCTAGAACATGCAGATTAGACGTTCTGCCTTGCCGATTGATTTGGGCTGAAAAGGAAGAGCAATCACATGGCAAATGCCTTGTTGGGCACAGAATTCGTGGAAGGTCTCAGACAAAACTGTGGACCATTGTTCATCACAAGTGTATAAGACAATCCTTCAATAGAAAAAAATTTGGAGAGGGGATGAATCTTAGCCACAGCTGATGTCAAAGGACAGGGGACACCATATGGAAATTTAGAAAAAGCATTGACAACAAACAACCAGTAAGGACATAAGAAGAATTCCGTGTAATCAACATGGACGTATTCCCACGGACACTGTGGTATGGGCCAGGGAAAGAGCGTCGCCTGTGATGCCACCTGTAGGGTAGCACACTGAGAGCAGGCCATGATAAGATGTACAAAGTCATCATCGATGCCAGGTCAAAACACGTGCCAAAGGGTCAATAACTTGGTACGCTAGACTGTACAGTGTCCGTGATATAGGAGCTGAAGCACATCTCATCATAGGGTGACTGGTATCACAAATCTAGGCGACGACCCATTCATAGCTAAGAGAACACCACCATCAAATCCTGAAAGGCAGCAACAGAGGTCAAAATAGTTATGCAAAGGATCAGAAGCCCTGCCGGAGGGCTGTCCAGCTGATCATGCTGAACAATGTGAACACCTTGAAGCAAAACCAGATTGCCAGCGACAGTAGTTGCAATCTGGAAACCCGTTATAGGAAATCCTTTTGCCGTACATTGTGCCATAACATCTAAGTGAAAACAAAGGAGTTCATCCTGATGAAAATTAGAATCTGGCCCCTTCAGAAGTTAGGACAGCACATTGGCAATGGCACGCTGCATGGTACACAAAAAATGTATTTCATAGTTGTACACACAGAGAAACAAGGCCCAGTGCTGGAGGCAATGTGATGCTTCATTGGGAAATGATGTAAAAGGATTAAACTTGTTGATTGCATAAATACAAGGGTTGCCCAGAAAGTGATGCACTACATTTTTTTCTCAGCCAAAAACAATGCTATGAATGTGAAACATTACGTATGTATTATTTGAAGTCTCCTGAGTGAGTGTGCCAAGCTTCCATCCCTTCTGACAGATAGCGTAGCTGCAGGACAGGTTCAAAATGGCTTCTGTAGGTGATGTACGTTACAAGCAAAGTGCCGTCATTGAATTTATCACTGCAGAGAAAAAAAAAAAAAAAAACGCGTGGGGAATAAGCACAAACACTTGTGCAAAGTCTATAGAGCATCTGCTGTAGACAGAAATACAGATAGTCACTGGGCATGGAGGGTGGGGTCATCAGAAGGTGGTTCAGAGGAGCTCCATGATTTGCAATTGTCGGGGAGACCATCCACAGCTGTCACACATGACATGTTGCAGCGTGCTGATGTTGTCATTCGTGAGGACAGACACAGTATGACTTCGAGGTTGGCACTGCATCTGTCAATCAGCACAGGAAGTGTGAATGCAATTACCCATACTCTAGGATATTGGTACTGACAGGGCATACACACCCTTGTCTCGCACTGGAGGAAGGCCGAAGAATGGGATGGGGATTACGTGGAAAAATAGGGTGCGTAGATAAAACACCATTCTTTCATTTGTGTAATTCTCATTATGATCAATAAAGAATTGTTGAAGAAAACATATGTGGTTCATTAGTTTCTGGCAGCCCTCGTATTTTTGATGATTAAAGTCTGTTACATGTATCCATTGTGCTTATTAAACTTATGGAAAAACACTACAAACTTATGCACCAACATAATAATTTAGATTACAAAATTGTAAATGCATGCTCACAGGCCAACATTCACTGAAATGACAACTTTCTTGTGGAGCAACTCATGGAGCGGATGGGCCTACATAGGTGCACCTGTAATAAATTTGTGATAGTAAGCAATTTTACCTAGAAATGCTTGGAATTGTTTGACATTTGCAGGGCAAGGCAGAGCCCTGACTACATGATGACATATATGCTTAACACCATCCCTAGAAACCTCAAATCACAAACACAATGTGTGGGTGAAAACAGTGGGACAAGCTGCATTTAGGACCATGACAAGGTGCATAGGATACCTAAGTACTTTTCCGTGGATGCACCCATCACGATGATGTCGTCAAGATAGTTGATGCAACCCAGAATGGACATCGTCAGTTGCTCCACAAATTATTGGGGTCCTAGCCACACCAAACGGGAGGCATGAGAATGGTGTAACCCCAAGGGGTTGTTAACGACAAGGAGCCATTTAAATTCTTCATCCAATGGAACCTGTAAATAGGCTTCAGATTAATTAATTTCAGAGAAAAACTGGCCCTCCAGTGAGTTTAGCCAATAACCCAACCGGATAGCGCAAAGGGTAGGTGTCAACGACAGACTGACCATTAACTGAAAGTCTAAAGTTGACACACAGGTCACATGAAGGGGTAGACCACTAACCACTCACTCGATGTAACAGGCTGTATGAGACCTGACAATGACAGCCTGTCTAGTTCTGCTTTAACTTGATCGATCACACAAAGCCACTGGAATAGAGTGCGTGCAGAAAAAATGTGGCAATTCTCAGGGTTCAGGGCAATGTGGCCTGCAAAATGAGTGGCAGAACCTAACCCATCTGGGAAAAAGAGACGATAATTCAGAAGACAGAAAATCTAACTGTTGGTAAGTGACCTGGTTGGAAACAAGGTGCACCGCATCCCAATCAGAAAAATCAAAAGCACTGAAAGCACCCAGACCAAACAAATTTGCGGTTTCGGCATCATCAACTACCAAAGAAATCAAGGAACAAACCACAGCTTCATACATAGTAGTACCCATAAATTGGAATATGCTGCTTGTAGTAACGCACCAAGCATCGAGTAACTGGAGACAATGCAAGAGATCCCAATCCACATAAGTTTTTGAGTTCAGTAAGTCATGGCTGCACTCATATCCACTTGTAGTCTAAGCACTTGCCTATTACTCACACTTTGATAAGCAGTTTGTCATGATTTGGAAACGATGGAGACACACAATTAATATCCATCTCCACATCCATAGGAGGGAGCTGGGAACGACACACAGATGCTATGAGTCCTTTTTTTCCTACAGTTCTTGCAAGTTGCCCAATGCTTAGGGCATGCAGCCCTGTCATGTTCCACGAGACAGTATGGGCAAGATAGAAGCACAGAATGCTGCCATTGCTGTGGTTGTTTTGCATGTCTCTGTCCACTGTGGCATGGAGGCTGCAGTTGTACAGCTGCCACTTTGTCCTCCCACCTGAGAACTGACTGATGAGCACGAACACAAGCAACCACAACAGTGTCACACCAAGCTTCAATTTGATCACCTGTAGCATGAGATACCTCAAAAGATTGAGCAATATGTAAAGCTTCAGCCAAAGATGGATTCTCGCACTGCAGTGTCTATTGATGCATCTCCATGTCAGGAGCTAATCAAATGATGGCGTCGTGGACCATTGAGTCAGCATAGGAATCATTATGACCACAGGTAACAAACTGACATTTGCAACTGAGGCCATTGTGTTTGCCACCCATGCCCGGTAGGACTAGTGGGGTTGTTTACGACAGTGGTACAACTCTGCACATGCTGCAGCGACATGCTTGTGTTTACCATGATCATTTGACAACAACAGATGCATTTCATCAATTGAAAGAACACAGGTTCTGGAAGTGGGGCTAACTGGCACTACAAC
Source organism: Schistocerca serialis cubense (assembly GCF_023864345.2). NCBI lineage: Eukaryota > Metazoa > Arthropoda > Insecta > Orthoptera > Acrididae > Schistocerca > Schistocerca serialis. The sequence continues at coordinate 352,757,742 of NC_064639.1, forward strand.
TTGTAGATCCAAACAGAAATCCTAGAAAGGGACAAAGCCTTACATATATTTACATCAGTGATACCAAAGGGAAGAAAGTGTTGCAAAAGCCACTTCTCATAAGCCTCCTAGACTTTGGACACATTGTTGTAAGGGGGAAAGGGCAAAGGGTATACTTGTGGTGTAGGATCCTGCATAGTCAAAGCGGCCAACAAGTTTGTGATAGCAGTCTTAAGAGCCAACTGTTGCTCAAGGAGAGATTTGAGCACTGTCTCGTCGGCCAGAAGAACCAAAGGAATAAGCAATAGAGTAAGCACACAGAAGTGAACATAATACTCATTGCCAACTGTATCATAATGTAAGACTTGAGCAACAATATGACCACAATAAACCAAAGTTTATTCTTCCTCCACATACAGGAAAATAACAGTTGAGGACATAGACACAGACATAGAAACAGTCCAGGTACTGACTCAAGCATTTGCTGACTTTCAGTAAGAACACAATATGAGAATGAGTGGCTGCTGCACAGCACTTACACAGAGGAGGGCTCTGGTAGACAGTGGGGTGGATGATGTGCCGTGTACAGGAATCATATGGCCCACTGCAGGCAGCACCAGAGGTTGGCCCATGCAGATGCCAATGACAGCCTATTCAAAGTGTCGCGGTGCGTATCCAAGTACTACATACCAGGTTATAGCATTACTTATTACTAAAGCTGTCAGTGGCTCAGAAATGAGTTTAAGTGAATAAAAAAAATTTTGATCATTTGCTCAATAACATAAAAGTCTGACAGGCAGTAAAGGAAGATTTAAATCCAACCTAAAATAATTCCTTTTGGACAATTCTTTCTATTCCAGAGAAAAATTTTTAAATTAAAACTGGTAGTTAACAGTACAAAAGGAACTCTTCTTTTTAAGAATGGTTGAGGGAGTAGAGCCGAAAAACTGTACATTTATTAATGTTCAATTTAGGCCAGTGTGCCATTTATGAAGTTGTAAATTGTTAGCATGTAGCCATCAATCAAAAGTAATCATTTATATACATCACATAGATTAAAAAATCGTTGAAATGATCTATTGGTGAATGGCTGCTCTTGTAAATTTTATTTAATGACCAGTTTCATAGCCTAGAAGCCACATCATCACATTGGATCTGTTAATTAGAAACAGTTCCCACCTACGGAGTTCTAAGAAAGTGGTGTCTGGGGGGAAAGTCCAGACAGCAAATGTGATGAAAGATTCGAGTCCAGGAAGAGAGGCATTCTCACACCAAACAATAGCAAGGGTGAACCATCCACTTCCAGTATTCCCTTTGCCAGCGTTGGGACTAAAATTAACTCAACATCCACGGAAAAATATGGGTCCATTCAATATAAAAATTTGTGCGGTTCCATTTGTGCCAAGTTTATTTTCGAGGCCTAATATGTGTTTTTAGACAGGTATGCGGTGGCGGCATTGACGATACACACGTCGATGAGGCATAGTGCTTCAATGCTGTTGCAGATAGAGCTCACAGCGGAATGATTCTGCTGGCGAGCACTGCCTGCTTACATAGGGAGCGAACGACCTTGGTTACGTAATGGAGATGATAAGGGACTTAGACTCTGCAGGCACCAGCAAGCAGGTGTTATCCCGGACGCGCACACTGGGAGCTCAAGGTGTGCGCGTCTGCTGGTGCGCTGGCCTGGCACCGAGCCAAGCGGGTTGCGTAACCAACCGGCTAGGTGCCAAGCGGGCAGTGCGGCACTATGCTTTGTGAATTTTTTCAATCTGTTGCATCCTTGAGCCCCCGGTTCGAGATGTACCCTTGTCCAGGTCATTATTCGCAAGTTGTAGAGCATGCTCTGCGACAGGATATTGTGTTGCCGTATACAGCTTTTGTCTATGCCCAGTCATCCTAAATGATAACTTCGTAGAATGTAGAAAGCTGAATAGTGTTAATTCATACTGGACCTGGTACATGACATGTGTTGCTTCACAGGTGGCTCGCCCTTTGACAGTATATGTTTTGCCAGTTACAGGGCTGGTATAGGTGGTGGTACGAGAGTGCCTAGGGTCTATCTTATAGCAGGGATTGTCACTGGGGTAGAAGCTGTAGGGCAGGGTGCAGAAGGACTGCAGATCTGACCAGGATATTACAGAGATTTTTTTATTTTTAGGGGGAGGGGGGAGGGGGAGGAGCTATTCTAGGTATGGTGGATAAAATGTTGTACAGAATGGGCCTCATTTCAGGGCATGATTTTAGGAAGTCACAGCCTTGTCAAACTAGCTGATTAATACATTCATGCAGGGTAAAACTAAGTAATGAGAGGTGTACTACTGAGTTGTTTTTTGGAGGGATCAGCAATACCAGGATTGGATGTGACAGCCAAGGAAATCTGCTTTTGAACTAGGCTTGTGGGGTAATTACAGCCAGTGAAGGCTGAGGTTAGAGTGGTGGTATACTGCTGTAAAGAGTCTCCATCTGAACAAATTTGTTTGCCTTGAATGCCAAGGTCGTACAGGAGATGATGTTTCTTAATAGCTTTAATATGAACAGAAGTATGTAGCTGACCCTTGGTGAGGATGAGGTCAAATTCAAGGAAAGTGGCATGGGATTCAGAATACGACTAGGACTGCCTGACATTTTACCCACCACACCTAGAGTAGCTTTGTGTTGCCCCCCCCCCCCCCCCCCCCGCCCCCTCCCTCCTCAAATTACTGCAATATCCTGGTCAGACCCTAGACCCTATGCTTCTTCTGCACTTATTTCCTTATCCTATGGCTCCTACCACTGTTACTGTCTCCACTGTATGACTTACCCTACCTCCACCTGTATCCGCCATGTAACTGCAAAACACATACTATCAAACACAGATACCTGTGAAATGACATGTTTTGCATTAGTTGTTATGTAAACACTGTTCGGCCTTCTGCATTGGTAAGGCTACCACCAAGTATTGGTTAGGAGGAAAGAGCAAAGACAAAGGTTGTATACTGGCAACATAGAGCCTGCTCTTCAGTGGTTGTTTCACCAAACATGCCATCTGGATTCTTCTCCCAGATACAACTTTCTCAGATATACACAGGTGGGAAATGGTGTTGCACCATGTCCTTGGTTATCACCATCTACCTCTTAATTCCTTGGTCTTAGCATTTCTTCTCAATAACTATTCATTTCTTCATTCTCTTTTAGTTTTCTATATATCTTATTTTCTTCCTATCTAATTCTCACCCCCCCCCCCCCCCCCTTCCACATATATTGCACTTACTGATCTCATTAACTTATGCTTATGTTTTGTCAATAACTTCTGTCTTGCTTATTAACCTATCTTCCACCTTTAAGATCTCAAGTTTTCAAATCTCAACTGCCACAGTCTGCTTCTCATCCTGTCTGGTAGCTTTCACCTGACCCGGGGTTCTGGGCCCCTTTTCTGAACTCTCCCTATTTCTTAAACCTCGTCAGTCCTTCTCCTTCACCCCCCTTCCTTTCCCTTCAACCCTTCTGCCAGAAGAAGCTTGTGATTTGTTCAATCTTTATACGTGTTTTTTCCTGCCACTGCTTGGTGAGTAGATTTTTTGGTCTATCCAATTATATTTTCACAAATTGATTATTTTCATTAATATAAGTAAGGTACAGAAATCTTTGGCTGGTGAGGATAGTGAGAGAGTAAACTGTTCATCACAAAGGTCATTGATGACTGCAGTATAAGACAACAGGCTGTCATGTTGCTTACTGATATTGTTAGCACATCAGTCTGCTGTTGAAAATTAGAGTGTAATATTCCCTGCAGCTGTCAAAAATGTGTGCAATACATGACCTATATGGCTTTCTTTACATAATTTCTAACAATATTATCAAATTACAGAATAACAGCACAATATTTCAAATTTCAGCATTTTAATTTGACTAGAATTAAATAATTCCACCAAGCAACAGTACACGACCATCCACTGAAACAGCAAGATCACCACAGAAACTCAATACATGTTCTACAATTCTCTTCCAACTTCAGTAACAATGTAAAACAGTGTTAATCCAATACAATAATATACTAATAAAAAAGTAAATAATCTTACTGCACCTGTACAATATTCTAACTTACAACTGTCAAAGAGATTTTCCATACTTTATTTCCTCTGTGTCACAGTTGCTTATTTTACAACTCCATGTTTCCACAGACTTCCACATTAGTTTTGCTAGCTTCAAGTGTTTGCAAATACACACATTACATCTGTGGCAATCACAGTTGGAGCATAATGTTGTGTGGTTTGATCTTGTAAAATGTCCTTTGCCCTGTCATCCATCTGCTGACATTTCAGTTATGAAACACAATCAGGTATTGTGGAACTAATGTATTTCCAGCCATCCTATCCACATTTCATCAGTTATATACAAAAGTAGGAGGGCAAATTATATATGAAAAGCCAGGATGGATGAAAAATAAGAAATATTGCATTTCTAATTACTTGTTATTAAAATAGTTTGATTTTCTGACTCTGAAATTCATCTGCATATCTTTTCTTCTACAGAATTAATTATTGTATTAAATACAGCTGAGTTTTTTCATATCCATTTCACATTTGTGTACATATGTGTTGGATTAAATATTCAGTGGTCACAGAACTCTAGCAGTTTTATACTAACTGTTCTCTCTGAAAAAAAAAAGTTCTGTTAGGCTGTAAAAGCCTAGCAAGTCAGATATTTTAAGAAAACTGAGGACTGACAGTACAGCGCATACAGTCAAAGTCTGCAAGCAATCACATTTTTCTCTTTTACTCAAACTAATGTGTACTCATCATAAATTTGATCTTTAGTTAAAAAGGACATAAACATTTACCGTAAATGGTATTTATTCATGACTGTTTTCCTTCAACTCCTGACTTAAGACCTAGGGTTTTCAGCTATTTTGTATACCATCTACAACAGTGGTTCACAACCTGGAGGAATAATTATTTTTGCTCAGTGGTAAAAATAAGGTGTTTGGTGTGGTTTAGACTGATTAAAAAAAATCACTTTCTCACCATTTCAAAACTTCCTATGGATCATCCCCATCATCTTTGTAATCGACAGCCATCGAACATACAGTGCTGCAGTACACATCTTATGTAGACCTTTCCATAAATTATACATACACATATTTTGATACTTCCTGGCAAATTAAAACTGTGTGTTGGACTGGAACTCGAACCTGGGATCTTTGCCATTCGCAGGTATCTACAATGAAGTACAGTCTGAAAGAAGCTGCACAAATATTCAGTCAGATCTTAAAAAGATTTGAGTGAGGAAATGATTGGAACTTGGTTTAAATGTTCAGAAATACAATATTGTGCACTTCACAAAACAAAACAAAAAATCGTTAGGGACAGGGAGCATTTCCAGACTGAGGAAGTACTGTGAAGGATCGATTTTTTGTCTGAAAAACAGGTTCCAGGTGCTGTCTGAGGCTGACACTGTCGCTGAGCCTGATGCTGTTGCCTGTCCTGTTTCAGAGGAAACCACTCAGCCTGCAAGATCCGGGCAATCACAGAGGGTGGGATTATTGGTAGATGGGAGCTCCAATGCTAGGCGCATTATGGGTCCTCTTAGGGACTTGGCTGACAAGAAGTGTAAGAAATCCAATGTGCACACCGTGTGCATACCGGGTGGAGTCATTCCAGATGTGGAAAGGGTCCTTCTGGATGCCATGAAGAGCACAGTGCCAACTGCAGATGGTTGCTCACGTCAGTACCAATGATGTGTGTCACTTTGGTCAGAAGAGATTCTCCCTGGTTTCGAGCGGCTAGCACAAGTGGTAAAGGCTGCCAGTCTTGCTTGCAAGATGAAAGCATAGTCGACAGGACCAATTGCAGACCTCTGGTACAGAGCCAAGTGGAGGGTCTGAACCAGAGACTCAGAAGGTTCTGCGACTGTGTAGGCTGCCGATTCCTCGACTTATGCCAAAAGGTGGTTGGGTTTCGGGTTCCGCTGAATAGGTCAGGCGTCCACTATACACAAGAGGGGGCTACACGGGCAGCAGGGGCTGTGTGGCGTGGACTGGGTAGATTTTTAGGTTAGAGGGTCTCAGGAAAACACAATGGGTTCAGTCACAAAGGGTGCAGGCAGAACACAGGAAGAAAGTAGATACAGGAACCATTGGTATAACAGTTGTAAACTGTCGTAGCTGTGTTGGGATAGTGCCATAGCTCCAAGCACTAATAGAAAGCACGGATGCTCAAATTGTTATAGGCACTGAAAGCTGGCTAAAGCCGGATATAAGCTCAGCCGAAATTTTTGCAAAGAACCTAATGGTGTTCATAATGGATAGGCTAAACAGGGTTGGCAATGGCATGTTTGTTGCTGTTAGAAGTAGTTTAACTTGTCGAGAAATTGAAGTGGATACTTCCTGTGATTTAGTATGGGCAGAGGTCATTGTTGGCAACTGGAATAAAATAATAATACGATCCTTTTACCGATCTCCCAATTCAGGAGACACAGTTGCTGAAAGGTTCAAAGAAAACTTGGGTTTGATTTCAAACACATACCCGACTCATACGATAATAGTTGCTGGTGATTTTAATTTGCCCTCGATATGTTGGCAAAAATACATGTTTAATTCCAGAGGTACGCATAAAATATCATCCGAAATTGTGCTAAACGCATTCTCTGAAAATTATTTTTAGCAGTTAGTTCATGAGTCCACGTAAGTAGTAAACGGTTGTGAAAACACGCTTGACCTCTTAGAAACAAATAATCCTGAGTTAATAACGAGCATCCAAACCGATACAGAGATTAGTGAACACAGGATTGTTGTAACGAGATTGAATATGGTAATCCTCAAATCCTCCAAAAATATGTGAAAAATATACCTTTTCAAAAAAGCAGATAAAAATTCACTTGACGCCTTCCTGAGAGACAATCTCCACTCATTCCAAATTAATAACGTAAGTGTAGACCATATGTGGCTTGACTTCAAAGTAGTAGTACCAGCAGCAATTGAGAGATTTATACTAAATAAATTAACAAACGACGGAGCTGATCCTCCGTGGTACACAAAACAGGTTAGAACACTGTTGCAGAAACAACGAAACAAACATGCCAAATTTAAACAGAAGCAAAATTCCCAAGATTGGTGGTCTTTACCAGAAGTTCGACATTTAACGTGGACTTCAATGCAAGATTCTTATAACAGTTTCCACAGTTAAACTTTGTCTCGAAACATGGCAGAAAATCCAAAGAGATTCTGGTCGTATGTGAAGTATGTTAGCGGCAAGAAACGGTCAATGCCTTCTCTGCGTGATAGCAAGGGAGATTACTATCGAAGACAGTGCTGCCAAAGCAGAGTTACTAAACACAGTCTTCCAAAATGCCCCCACAACAGAAGACGAAGTAAATATTCCAGAATTAGAATCGAGAACAGCTGCCAACACGAGTAACTTAGAAGTAAATATCCTCGGAGTAGCGAAGCAACTTAAATCACTTAATAAAAGCAATTCTTCTGATCCAGACTGTATACCAATTACGTTCCTTTCGGAGTATGCTGATGCATTAGCTCCATACTTAACAATCATATACAACCGTTCGCTCAAGGAAAGATCTGTACCCAAAGACTGGAAAGTTGCACAGGTCACACCAATATTCAGGAAAGGTAGTAGGAGTAATCCATTAAATTACAGGCCCATATCATTAACGTCGATACGCAGCAGGATTTTGGAACATATATTGTGTTCAAACATTATGAATTACCTCGAAGAAAACTTCTATTGACACACAGTCAACATGGGTTTAGAACACATCGTTCCAGTGAAACACAACTAGCTCTTTATTCACATGAAGTGTTGAGTGCTATTGACAAGGGATTTCAGATGGATTCCAAATTTATGGATTTCCAGAAAGCATTGGATACTGTACCACACAAATGGCTCGAAGTGAAATTGCGTACTTATGGGATATTGTTTCAGTTATGTGACAGGATTTGTGATTTTCTGTCAGAGAGGTCACAGTTTGTAGTAACTGATGGAAAGTCATCGAGTAAAACATAAGTGATTTCTGGCGTTCCCCAAGGTAGTGTTATAGGTCCTTTGCTGTTCCTTATCTATATAAACAATTTGGGAGACAATCTGAGCAACCGTCTTAGGTTGTTTGCAGGTGACGCTGTTGTTTATCGACTAATAAAGTCATCAGAAGATCAAAAATAAATTGCAAAACAATTTAGAAAAAGATACCTAAATGGTGTGAAAATTGGCAGTTGACCCTAAATAATGAAAAGTGTGAGGTCATCCACATGAGTGCTAAAAGGAATTAAACTTCCGTTACACAATAAATCAGTCTAATCCAAAAGCTGTAAATTCAATTAAATACCTAGGTATTACAATTACGAACAACTTAAACTGAAAGGAACACATAGAAAATGTTGTGGGAAAGGCTAACCAAAGACTGAGTTTTATTGGCACTTAGAAAATGTAACAGATCTACTAAGGAGACTGCCTACATTACGCTTGTCCATCCTCTTTTAGAGTACTGCTGTGCGGTGTGGGATCCTTACCAGATAGGACTGACGGCGTACATCCAAAAAGTTCAAAGAAGGGCAGCATGCTTTGTACTATTGTGAAATATGGGAGAGAGTGTCACGGAAATGATACAGGATTTGGGCTGGACATCATTAAAAGAAAGGCGTTTTTCGTTGCGATGGAATCTCACGACATTCCAATCACCAACTTTCTCCTCCAAATGTGAAAATATTCAGTTGACACTGACCTATACAGGGAGAAACAATCACCACGATAACATAAGGGAAATCAGAGCTTGTGCGGAAAGATATAAGTGTTCGATCTTTCCGTGCACTATACGAGATTGGAATAAGAGAGAACTGTGAAGATTGTCCGATGAACCCTCTGCTGGGCACTTAAATGTGGTTTGCAGAGTATCCATGTAGATGTAGATGTAGAATTTCAGCACTGATTTAGGAAAAAGCATGGAAAACCGAAATTGGAATTCAGATGAGGATTTAACTACTGCCGAACGCAAGTCCGGTGTTTTGTTGACTGCACCATCTCATTTGATAAAACCTTAAGATTATCAGTTCATTCATTTACATGTCATGTTCCATAAATTCCAACATGAATGAGGGCTGTTTGGGGTGAAAAAATGAATTTCACTCACCACAACTTGCTGGTATTAAAGTAGATGTATTGTAGTGTTAAAGTACATGTATTGTAGGAATGAAATCAAAACAGCGTTATTTGTTTGCATATTAAGTATTATTTATACCTCATCACTGTAAAAACAGAAGGGTTAAGATCTCCTCCCCTGTAAAGTTTAGGTACTTGCTAAAGTTTACGTAGTTGCTAAACTTTGTATGGGACACTGATTCTATCTGATCTCTTTCAAGGGTGATGTCCTCATAAAAACTGAGAATCACTGCTTTACCACAAGCATATTTCACATTTTCATCCAAAGTTTTACTGCCATCCACATATGTATTATTTAAAAGTTCTGACAGAAAATGATTCATACACTCTAATTTCTTCTGTAAAACTGCGTATGCAATCTCTATAAAGGGTCAACATTAATAAAACTGAAGGACAGATTACTGACTGGAAATGGTTTACGGTCGTCTGAACGTGTGTCTGGAAATGCGTTAATGCCATGGTAGATGCCGCTGACCACATGCCACATGTTCCTTGTGTGTTGCAGGCTGTGTCATTGACGCAGCATACTGTGAGCAGCAGAATGGTTCGGTGTTCATGTCAGGAACAAGCTGAGTTGGTGTTTGTGTACAGCGAAGCAGATGGAAATGGTCGAGACGCAGCATGGCTATACCAAAACAATATCACACAATATTTCAAGCCCTTTATGGGTGTTTAAATGATCATGGGTCCTTTCAGAGAGATGAACATGCAGGGAGGTGGCAGACTGTGTGTACACCAGATTTGGAGGACCGAGTTCTGCAGGATATTGAGACGATCCCTAGTACACGCTCCAAGCACGTGGCCTGCCAACAGGGTGTAAACCAAAATACGATTATGTGTATCCTGTATGACAACCACTACTATCCCATGGAAGCCATTTTGAAAATATGCTGACACTTGGATGCAATGCAGCTCTGGAACATGTTCCAGGACGATTTGTTATCACACAATGCACACCGTCCATTTTTGGATACATGTTCATAAGACCTTTTTTCCTCCATTTTCAGTCAGGAATCCATCCCAGCAGTTTGTCGGTTCTATTAATGTTCATCCCGTATACACAAAGCAGAGTATATGTTTGTATCTCTTCCTAAACCCCTGGATCGATTTCAACCAAACCTGGTGCAAAAACTGCAGACCTCATGAGTATCAGCACTGTGGGGTTTATAATCTCCTAGTTGCAATAGAAGTGGGGATATGGGTAAAAAGTGATTTTTTCCAGACCGTGGCATATAGGCTGTCATGCATGACAGGTGGATTGTGTGGGAATAGTATCAGACTGCCTTTCCACCAAGCTCTCGACAGCAGCCTACATGTTAGGGGCACACAATGGTTTTGCAGCCCCTTCTATAAAAGCTGAGCAGAAAGAAGGGAAGGAACTGGGAAAAAGGGGACGAGGGGAGGAGGAGATAGATAGATCGAGAACGGTGAGGAAGAAGCAGTAGATGGAGAGAGGAGATAGACAGAGAAGGGGGCAGGAGGAGATGGGCACAGAGAGGGGGGGCAGGAGGAGATGGAGGGAGGAGGACGCAGGCAAAGAGGGAGTAAGGAAGGTATAAGCCAGAGGAGGCCAAGGTGGAGATGGAACAGAGAGGGGAGGCGAGGAGATGGAAAGAGGAAGGAGAAGGGTACTGCAGAGAAATGGGGAAGAAAGAAAGAGATGGTGTGAGAGAGAAGATGAAGGAGACTGGGATAGGAGGAGATGGAAAAAGAGGGAGGGGGAGGAAATAAAACAAGATTAGGGGAGGACGAGATGTGAGCAATAATGGTATGTGTCGAACAAGTACGCGGGCTACGTTGCAGGGAAAAGGCTAGTGTTCCAATAAAAAGGAATCATTTATTAATCAAACTTTTTAATAAACACATCCACAGTAAAGTTTCACTCATCATTTACACAGCTCTCTGATAATTTATCCACAACTATTTTAGATGGATAAAACATATAAAATTAAAAAGATGGAATGATATATATACAATAAAAGGATGATGAAATGCCATTATTTACAAAAATCAGTCACTTGAAAATTTACAAGCCTGTTAGGCCTAGTCACTTCCACTATCGCTCTCACTGTCTCCGCTTTCGAAATCTCCTACATTAATTGAGAACTTGTATTCTTGATCACAGCCAAGGTATGCATCACTCATGAAATACAAAGTATATGTATGGTGACCTGCAAATGAAATATTCTGATCAGTAACATAAATAAATCTAAAAAGTCAAGCAAATATTATTATTACTCACACTCAACAAAAACTGGTTATGCATTGTACCTGCAGTTAAGCGATGGTATGTTGATACACACAATGAAAAACACACAAACACAAATTTCAAGCTTTCGCAACCCAAGGTTGCTTCATCAGGAAAGAGGGGAGGAGAGGGAAAGACGAAAGGATGTGGGTTTTAAGCGAGAGGGTAAGGAGTCATTCCAATCCCGGGAGTGAAAAGACACACCCACCTGCACATATACAGACACAGACAGACATATGCAAATGCAAAGAGGTTGGGCAAAGATGTCCGTCGAGGCGGAAGTACAGAGGCAAAGATGTTGTTGAAGGACAGGTGCGGTACGAGGGGCGGCAACTTGAAATTAGCGGAGGCTGAGGCCTGGTGGGTAATGGGAAAGAGACAATATATTGAAGGGCAAGTTCCCATCTCCGAAGTTCTGATAGGTTGGTGTCAGTGAGAAGTATCCAGAAAACCTGGACAGCGTAACACTGTGCCAAGATGTGCTGGCCGTGCACCAAGGCATGTCGAGCCACAGGGTGATCCTCATTACCAACAAACACCGTCTGTCTGCGTCCGTTCATGGGAATGGCCAGTACGTTGCTGGTCATTCCCACATAGAAGGCTTCACAGTGTAGGCATGTCAATTGGTAAATCACGTGGGTGCTTTCACACGTGGCTCTGCCTTTGATTGTGCACACCTTCCGGGTTACAGTACTGGAGTAGGTGGTGGTGGGAGGGTGCATGGGACAGGTTTTACACCGCAGGCGGTTACAAGGGTAGGAGCCAGAGGGTAGGGAAGGTGGTTTGGGCATTTCATAGGGATGAACCAAGAGGTTATGAAGGATAGCTGGACGGCGAAAAGACACTCTTGGTGGAGTGGGGAGGATTTCATGAAGGATGGATCTCATTTCAGGACAGGATTTGAGGAAGTCGTATCCCAACTGGAGAGCCACATTCGGAGTCTGATCCAGTCCCGGAAAGTATCCTGTCACAAGTGGGGCACTTTTGGGGTTATTCTGTGGGAGGTTCTGGGTTTGAGGAGATGAGGAAGTGGTTCTAGCTATTTGCTTCTGTACCAGGTCGGGAGGGTAGTTGCGGGATGCGAAAGCTGTTTTCAAGTTATTGATGTAATGGTTCAGGGATTCAGGACTGGAGCAGATTCGTTTCCCACAAAGACCTAAGCTGTAGGGAAGGGACCGTTTGATATGGAATAGGTGGCAGCTGTCATAATGGAGGTACTGTTTCTTGTTAATGGATTTGATGTGGACGGATGTGTGAAGCTGACCATCGGACAGATGGAGGTCAACGTCGAGGAAAGTGGCATGGGATCTGGAGTAGGACCAGGTGAATCTGATGGAGCCAAAGGAGTTGAGGTTGGAGAGGAAAGTCTGGAGTTGTTCTTCACTGTGAGTCCATATCATGAAGATGTCATCTATAAATCTTTACCAAACCTTGGGTTGGCAGGCTTGTGTAACCAAGAAGGCTTCCTCTAAGCGACCCATAAATAGGTTGGTGTACGAGGGGGCCATCCTGGTACCCATGGTTGTTCCCTTTAATTGTTGGTATGTCTGGCCTTCAAAAGTGAAGAAGTTGTGGGTTAGGATGAAGCTGGCAAGGCTGGAGGAGATGGGTCACGCTGTGACGGAGGACGGAACTGTTCCAGGCAGGGTTTAATTTGGATAGTGTCTTGGGGAGCTGGATCTTTAGGAGTGGGATTAGGATTAAGATTATTTTTCTTCGTGGCAAAGCGATATTTCCAGTTCCGTCCTCTGTCACAGTAGGACCCTCCTCCTCTTCCTCAAAATCACCCTCTCCAAACCTTCCAGGAATTACTCACTTCAAGCCTTGTCTCTCGATCTTTCTTGAAAAACCTTAATCCTACTCTCAACATCACCACAGCTGAAGCCCAGGCTATTCGTGATCTGAAGGCTGACCGATCCATCATCATTCTTCCGGCTGACAAGAGTTCCACGACAGTGGTACTTGATCGTTGGGAGTATGTGGCTGAGGGACTGCGTTAGCTTTCAGGCAACACTACATACAAAGTTTGCCAAGGTAATCCCATTCCTGATGTCCAGGTGGGCCTTCAATGAATCCTCAGAACCTTAGGCCCCCTACAAAACCTTTCACCTGACTCCATCAACCTCCTGATCCCACCAACACCCTGTGCCCCTACCTTCTACCTACTTCCTAAAATTCACAAACCCAAACATCCTGGCCACCCCACTGCAGCTGGTTACCAAGCCCTCACAGAACGTATCTCTGCCTATGTAGATCAACACTTTAACCCACTACATGCAGTCTCCCATTCTTCATCAAAGACACCAACCACTTTCTCGAACGCCTGGAATCCTTACCCAATCTGTTACCCACGGAAACCATCCTTGTAACCATTGATGCCACTTCCTTATACACAAAGATCCTGCACGTCCAGGGCCTCACTGCGATGGAGCACTTCCTTTCACGCTGATCACCTGCTACTCTATGCAAAACCTCTTTCCTCATTACCTTAGCCAGCTTCATCCTAACCCACAACTTCTTCACTTTTGAAGGCCAGACATACCAACAATTAAAGGGAACAACCATGGGTACCAGGATGGCCCCCTCGTACACCAACCTATTTATGGGTCGCTTAGAGGAAGCCTTCTTGGTTACACAAGCCTGCCAACCCAAAGTTTGGTACAAATTTAGTGATGACATCTTCATGATCTGGACTCACAGTGAAGAAGAACTCCAGAATTTCCTCTCCAACCTCAACTCCTTTGGCTCCATCAGATTCACTTGGTCCTACTCCAAATCCCATGCCACTTTCCTCGACGTTGACCTCCATCTGTCCAATGGTCAGCTTCACACATCCGTCCACATCAAACCCACTAACAAGCAACAGTACCTCCATTATGACAGCTGCCACCCATTCCATATCAAACGGTCCCTTCCCTACAGCTTAGGTCTTGTGGGAAACGAATCTGCTCCAGTCCTGAATCCCTGAACCATTACACCAATAACCTGAAAACAGCTTTCGCATCCGTCAACTACCCTCCCAACCTGGTACAGAAGCAAATAGCTAGAGCCACTTCCTCATCTCCTCAAACCCAGAACCTCCCACAGAATAACCCCAAAAGTGCCCCACTTGTGACAGGATACTTTCCGGGACTGGATCAGACTCCGAATGTGGCTCTCCAGTTGGGATACGACTTCCTCAAATACTGCCCTGAAACGAGATCCATCGTTCATGACATCCTCCCCACTCCACCAAGAGTGTCTTTCCGCCGTCCAGCTAACCTAGGTAACCTCTTGGTTCATCACTATGAAATGCCCAAACCACCTTCCCTACCCTCTGGCTCCTACCCTTGTAACCACCTGCAGTGTAAAACCTGTGCCATGCACCCTCCCACTACCACCTACTCCAGTACTGTAACCCGGAAGGTGTACACGATAAAAGACAGAGCCACGTGTGAAAGCACCCACGTGATTTACCAATTGACATGCCTGCACTGTGAAGCCTCCTATGTGGGAATGACCAGCAACAAACTGTCCATTCGCATGAACCGACACAAGCAGACAGTGTCTGTTGGTAATGAGGATCACCCTGTGGCTAAATATGTCTTGGTGCACGGACAGCACATCTTGGCACAGTGTTACGCCGTCCGGGTTATCTGGATACTTCTCACTGACACCAACCTATCAGAACTCCAGAGATGGGAACTTGCCCTTCAATATATTCTCTCTTCCCGTTACCCACCAGACCTCAGCCTCCACTAATTTTAAGTTGCCGCCCCTCATATCGCACCTGTCATTCAAGAACATCTTTGCCTCTGTACTTCCGCCTCGATTGACATCTCTGCCCAACCTCTTTGCATTTACACATGTCTGCCTGTGTCTGTATATGTGCGGATGGATGTGTGTGTGTGTGTGTGTGTGTGTGTGTGTGTGTGTGTGTGTGTGTGTGTGTCCGCGCACGCGCGCGCGCGAGAAAGTGTGTACCTGTCCTTTTTTTCCCCTAAGGTAAGTGTTTCCGCTCCCGGGATTGGAAAGACTCCTTACCCTCTCCCTTAAAACCCACATCCTATCGTCTTTCCCTCTTTCCTGATGAAGCAACCATGGGTTGTGAAAGCTTGAAATTTGTGTGTGTGTGTTTGTGTGTTTTTCATTGTGTCTATCAATATACCATCGCTTTCTCATTTGGTAAGTTACAGCATCTTTGTTTTTTATATATATTTTTCCCACGTGGAATGTTACACACACCCGTGTGTGTGTGTGTGTGTGTGTGTGTGTGTGTTTTTGTGTGCACGCTGATTACCTACTCTCCTACCACAGTTTGTATTCTACCAGGATTTTGCAAGTTATATTAATGTCATTGCTATAACAGAAATGTCAAACACAAAAACGACAGAACAAAACATACATGAAATACATATCCATAGGCATTGCAATATTGTATAGAAGAAGACATATCCAATACACACTAACTGACACTTAAATCAGAGACTGGCCACAATTTATGTTACAGTTCTCTTCTTCAAGAACCAGGTCCTTATTGTTCAATGGCTGACAGTTTTAATATTTATTTCTGAATACAAAATAAATCTCTAACCAAAACTTACAAAATTCCTTCCTCTCTGAAGGCACAATAGTTCCAAGCAAACGTCACGAGAATAAAGCACTCACCTGGACTTGGTGCAACAAAGTCCAACTTGACTTTTGCTTTCTGCTGAAGTGTAAGCCTTTTAATTGACAGTAAGGAATTTGTTTTTGGGTCACCTATCACAACCCACCATCCTTCTTCACGTTTCTGCACAGGCACAGGAAGAAATGGAATTAAAAAATCTTGTCACAAATTATTATTATTATTATTATTATTACGGTATTTACACATGAAATATCTAATCCACAACACAGTAATACTCCAACTTATGTTACCCTGTTTTACGCAAATATTGAGTTACACAAATCACCTGTTTGAGTGCTGCACACTTCTACTGACCCACTCCACTCACACAGTGCTTGGCTTACAATAGGTTCAGAAGTGTTTCCTACAGAACCATTTTATACACAGAGCTGGCTTGATTGATAGATTCTGTCATCCAAATGAAGAAGAGCTGATGTATTTGCATAACCCAAGGAAACAAAATCATTGTATTTGGAATGTAAAATTAATACAGAGAGAACATAAAGTCCAGAAACACTTACAATTATTTATTGCAAAAGAACCAAACACTGTACAGATATCATACATATGTCATTTTGTAGAGAAACCCTGAAATTATTATTATTATTATTATTATTATTATTATTTATTTATTTATTTATTTTTTTTTTTTTGCCCCATGTGTACCTCCACAGCATAGTTTGGTAATTTTCCGATAGTCAGCGCTGGTCACAAACATGGTGAGTTCAGGTATGGAGCGAGCTTTCTGGGTGTTGGTATTCAACAAAAACAAGTGTGCTACCACTGTTCAATGAATATTTAGAAATAAGTACGGTAAGAAGCCACCAACAAGGAAGGCCATTTACCACTGCCAAAACAAATTCGTATACAACAGGTTGCTTGTGCCTGGCAAAGACAAGCTGACGTCCTAATGTGAGTGAAGTCTATGAGAGACATTCATAAGGAGTCCAAAGAAATTGGCGCATCTTGCATCCCGTGAACCTGAAATGGCTCCAATGACAGTGTGGAAAGTCCTGTGACAGAAGCTGTCTATGAAACCATTCAAATTGGAGCTAGTGCAGAAGCTCAATGACAACGACAAAGACAAGCATTTTGAGTTTTGTTTGCAGTTGCAGCAATTGAATGACGATGGGGATGGCATTGTTGATCACTTAATTTTTAATGATGAAGCCACTTTTCACACTAATAGGAAAGTGAACAGGCATAATTGTCTAATCTGGGGGACAAAGCATCCACACGAATGCACTGATTTTGAATGTGATTCTCCAAAGGTAAATGTTTCTTGTGCCTTGTCACGTCGAAAACTGTGGGGGCCATTCTTCTTCGCCGAGAGCACTGTCATTGGATATTCCTACTTGGACATGTTGCAGCAATGGCTGATGCCTCAAATGCAATTGGAGACTCTCCATCCATCTTTCAGCAAGATGGGGCTCTACCCCATTTTCATTGTGAAGTTCACGGGTACCTGAACACAGAGCAGCTGCATCGACGGATCGGCTGTTTCATGAAATGGCCTCCCTTATCATCAGATCTCACTCAGTGAGACTTTTTTCTGTGGGGTCACATTAAAGATCTGGTGTATGTACTGCCTCTACCACGTGATGTAGCAGAGCTCTGGGAGATAATATGGGAAGCGACTGTCACAGTCGATGATGCTATGCTGGGACGGGTATGGCAAGAATTCGATTACCGTATTGACGTCTGCCGGGTCACTCATGGTTCGCATATGGAATGTTTGTAAAACAAACTTTCAGTGTTTCTCTTCAAAATGCAATACGCATGACATCTGTACACTGTTTAGTTCTTGTGCAATAAATAATTGAAGGTGTTCTTGGATTTTATGTACACCCTGTATTATCACAGACTTTGATGCAAAAACTAAAATTTTTTGAACTGCCAAAAAAGTTTTAACTAGTGGAATCAACAGTCAGAACATCTACAAAGGTAAAGAAAAATTCTCTAAGCTACGAAAACCGCTCAACCACTGAATTAAAGTATCATTTGTGAACATCATGGTATTATCCCTCAGAAGGAAACAATATTAAAATTATGGTGTGCTCTCAAGCTGAGCTGATTTTTTAGAGACTGGAAGAAGCAACTGGGAAGTTGGCCAAAGATGAAACATTTAAAGCTAATAATGGTTAGTTTAGCCAATTCAAAAGTAGTCATAATTAGTATAGCATCACAGAAAGTGGAGAGGAGGCAAGTACTGATAGAGAGACTGTGTCACTCTATGAAGGAAAATTAATGGCAGTGATAGAAGAAGGTGGCCATACCAACCAAACCACGTTCAATGTAGATGAAACTGGTCTTTTCTGGAAGATGATACCCAACAGAACTACTCTTACACATGAAGAGAAAACATTTTTAAGTCTTAAATTCACCAAAGACTGACTGACACTGCAGCCGGTGATTGTAAATTAAAACCTCTTTTAGTTTATTGCCCAGGAAATCAGAGAGTTTTAAAATATACATATACATCTGGGTTGGCTGTGAGTTGGAAGTCGAATGCTAAAACTTGAGTGACAGCTTATTTTTTGAGGACTGGTTTGGTCATCACTTCATATCTGAAGTTGAACATTATTGCCAATAAAAACAATGCAAATTTTAAAGTGATACTATTAATCGACATCACACCAGGTCACCTTCCTGTTACTCTAATTAATTTCCACCCACATGTGAAATTTGTATTTTTGCCACTGAATACAACCAGAGACATTAAAAGAAGCTACGAGACAAAATGATGACTTCTGGAAGCAAGTGCAGCGGGAATTATTGGACAATCTCTGAACGAAATTTCCCAAAAAACTTTAAATGGCATTTGGAAAAACTGTGTCCAGTTTTTTCACTGCCAAAACTGGGAGGGGGGGAATCAGTACCAGATCCTGATCAAATTGATAATGTGGTTGCTGAGGTGGACACTGTTGCCACACAATTTAATTTAGGGTAAAGGTGTTCATGAACTGTTGAATTCACACAATCAGGGGGTGACAACAGATGAGCTTATAGCAAGCGTAAAACATTGAATAACTTGACTTTTTACACCCAGTTCAATCAGAAGATCAACTGACAGTTACAAACTTGACATAAGGCCTCAGTTCAATTGTAAAAGGGTTATATATATATAAAAAAAAAAACAGATTCAATAAAATGTGCATTTCTGCTACATAACAGGGAATAAAAAATTTATTAGCAAAGCTTTGATGAAATTATGTGTGTGGGGGGTGGGGGGAGTTGTGGGTCCTCGGTAGATGACATTTTTAAATTTTATGAAGCCTTCTATGTCACTTAATGTCTCACATTGTTGCAATGCATAATACTGTATTGTAATATAATTTTACTATATTGTTGTACATTTTCTTCTAAATTACATTGTTTTCTTTAGTCTCTTGTCCCAGTTGAACATAATTTGTATGTTTTTATATGTAAAAGTGGACCTTGACTTATGCAAATTCGACTTCCACGGATATTGCTCAGTTCCACCTACCGCCTTAAGTCCATGATATTACTGTGGTGCCAAATTTCCAGATGAACAGCAGAAGTATTAAAATTTTAAAGATGGGACTATAAAGAGATTGTACATGAAAGAGAACGATGCTCTTACTGCTGTACCTTCAAAATACGCTCTTGTTTTTGTTTGCTGTAATTTCAATCACTATGCAATTTACAAGGGCAATTATACATGGTATCTTTGGTAATGGGACTTGATGTATTGACTGTAGTGGTTGACAGTGGGCCTTTCTTTAAAGGAATTGTTTCGAACAATGAAATGTGGTGCTTTGTTGCACTACCATCAACGAATATCTGTTAGTGGTTGGGAAAAACCCACCTCAGAGCATATTGCTATAAAAAGGCTTAGGTTATGCATGTGCATGTGTGCAAGGAGCGAAGACAGACAATCCAAACCTCTTTTCAGAAAGCTCATGACGTTTCTAACAAAAACTGCTACAAAAAATATTACCTGTGGGTAGAATGGTGCAATTACAGGACCTGTAACTTCATCTTCTCTCTCAAGCTGCACAAGAACATTCACAGATGAACCTGTATGTATCCTGTCCTTGTCTTGTACCTCATATCCCAGTTCAATATTGGGATAACGATTACAGAAGCGTGCAACATCTGCCATTTGTTGATCTGTAAGTTGCAGCAGCTTAGTGCGGTCTTCATCTTCAAGTTCCATAATATCAAACACTGTTTCCACACCCTGAAATATAATTGACACACAATTATCACATAACTGCAGCTAATTATTTCTTTTCCACATGATGGGTATGTATTTATCAACAGAGAGATATTTTGAAAGAGAATAGCTACAATACTGCAAGGAATACATGCAGCATAATTTCCATCAGAAATATTTTTAGAACTGAAAGAAATCCAAATGTAAAAATACATAATATAGTGTCAGAACTATAGGAGGTGCAGGGAAATAGCTTGCACAGATTTCTGACGCTTTTAGGTAAGCTGTTCTAAAATAAGTGAAGAACAAATGAAACTACCTTCTCAGTACATCGCTTGATGATTTCAGGAGTAAAGTGTGGCAACTGCTTTAGATATGAGTCTTTGCTCCACATGGCTTGTGTCACCATCTGTGCCAGCTCCATAGCAGCAACAGCAGGAGACAGCCAACCATTTGAGCTCAGTACATCAACACAGGCCTGAATGAGTCGGATCGCCTTCCCCAAAATCACCTCAGTGTCTCCTTGCAGTTCAGCTCCAAGCTGCAATCGGGAAAGGTGTGCCTGCAGCATCAGGTTTGTCTTCACGTGTGGATCATTGAACCGAGCTCCTGAAAGCAAATTAAGTGTGTAAGCCACATTTTACAAAATCATGGCATATTTCACAAGGTCAGTAATAAAATGTGACGTTAAATGGAGCAAATTGTCCATATTAATAGTAAGACATAATTATTCTCCAAACAATTGAAATAATGGAAGGAGTAAAGGTAACAAACTCACTGTTGACATGTAGTAAATAAAACTGGACAAATTGGTAAGATTTCAGACAAACTCTTTCTTGAGTGCTACTACAGTTTAATTCATGAATGACTGCGGTTCATGCAGGTCGAGACATGAACAGGAACTGCAGTGTTGCCGGTTCCAAGCGGCAGTTGTGGTAGCATGCATACACGTGTTTTGTACTTATGAAGAAAGTACTTATCCTGCAATTTGTCTCTTGCTTGCTTATGTAGAATTTGTCACATAGCACCACCAACAGCAGTGACAACTCACAATAATGTAACAAAGATTCACTAAATAACTCTCTATGATCACATTTAATGTTCATACTGGTGACAGCATTCACAGCAGAGCACTTGGACTGAAATATCATTGGCTGTCAGAGAATGTATGGCTCAGATGTGCAGAACAAGTCTAACACAGAAAACACACACACACACACACACACACACACACACACACACACACAGAGATAAAGGCCTTTCTGGCCAAAAGTTTACTTGTTTGACACTCTTTTTGTTGTGTCCATCCACAGCATCTCCGCTATAGGGTGAGTAGTTATCTATTCTTTTCATAATATTGTCATCATTCCATACTGGACTTCCCATTGTTTAAAACTTTTCACTCACTTGTACAGCTGAGAAGCCCCCACACAGATAATTCACAATGGCACATTGAAGGTGTTAAGTCAACTAATGCAGTCAACAAATTGTGTCTAGGTCAATTAACATCACACATGTAAAAAATTTCTTTCACTGTGATGGACACCATATACGATCTACATATTTCATTGTTTCCAATTTATAAATGTGGAATTCCATTTTATCACTTCCATGGAGAATATCCCTTGACTGGGTAATGTTTTTCTATCTTACATCAGACCCTTCCCCTTTTTAAACAAGAAGCAGCAGAGAAAGGCTGACTGACACAGAGTTAAAATCACACTGAATTTGTAGTTATCAAAATTTTAGGCAGATGCGTAATCAGGAAAAGCTGAAACAGAAAATATAGAAGGGGAAAATGTGCTGGTGCTGGAGGGAAAGCCAAGTCAGCAAAAATCTCTGGATAAGGATGGACAAGGTGCAAGATAGGTGCCAGAGAAGTAACAACTCTTTTAAGAGATGAACATGATGATATCTTGGGCTACACAAAAAATTAGCAGAAAGCAGGAGGGTATTTCAAAAGATCTATAGAGGCATCTGTTATATTGCTAGAGAAGGCCGAAATGCACGCTATAAGCTCACGCAGGATGGCGTGAGGTCTGAAACAGGATACGTAATGAATGCTATAAAGAAAAGTACGTAGCTTCTGGAATACTTAACTTTAATCCATCATTTGTATGCATCGTTCTTGATGAGACATGCTTCATACGATAACTATCAATTGCTATGGCGCCTTGCTAGGTCGTAGCCATTGACTTAGCTGAAGGCTATTCTAACTATCTTCTCTGCAAATAAACGAGGCTTCGTCAGTGTTCCATCGCTAGCTAAGTCGTCCGTACAACTGGGGCGAGTGGTAGTCAGTCTCTCGAGACCTGCCGTGTGGTGGCGCTCGGTCTGCGATCACTGACAGTGGCGACACACGGGTCCGACATATACTAATGGACCGCGGCCGATTTAAAGCTACCACCTAGCAAGTGTGGTGTCTGGCGGTGACACCACAGCATCTACAATACCATGGAAGATGAGTGGGAATGAAGGATGAGAGATGACCTGCACCAGAAATTTGGAAATACACAAATTGGCCGAAAATTAGGGCACTAGAGGCTACAGTGGTTTGGCTGCATCCTTCAAGCTTATTCACACATCCCATATTGAATTATAGATTCTCAACCTGTTGGAAAATGCCCAAGGGGAATCCAAGAATGCGAGGGAAGAGTTGAGTGTCCCCCCCCCCCCCCCCCAAATCATCAGTTCCTGACTGATTTGATGTAGACTGCCACGAATTCCTCTCGTGTGCCAACCTTTTCCATATCTAAGTAGCTATTTCAACCTACGTCCATTATTATTTACTGGATGTATTCCGATCTCTGATGTCCTCTATACTTTTTACCCTCTACATCTCCCTCTACTACCATGGAAGTTGTTTCCTGATGACTTAACAGGGTACTATCATCCTGTTCCTCCTTCTTGTCAGTGCTTTCCATATATTCCTTTCTTCGTCTATACTGTGGAGGAGCTCCTCACTTCTTACCTTGGCAGCCCACCTCAATTTTCCTGAGAAGTAGTACCACATCTAATGCCTCAATTATATTTCATTCTGGTTTTTCAACAGTCTTTGTTTCACTAACATACAATGCTGTGCCCCAAATGTAAATTCTCAGAAATTTCTTCCTCACATTAAGACCTACCATTGCTACTAGTAGACTTCTTTTGGCCATGAATATATTATTTGCAGTGCTAGTGTGATTTCTATGTCCTCCTTGCTCCTTCCAACACGAGTTATTTTGTTGCCTAGGTAGCCTATATCTTAACTTCACCTACTTTTTAATCCCCAATTCTGATGTTAAGTTTCTCACTGTTCTCACTTCCACTACTTCTCATAACTTTTATGTTTCTTCAATTTACTCTCAATCCACATTCTGCACTCATTAGACTTTTACATTACATTCAACACATCCCACAATTCTTCTTCATTTTCACTAAGGATAGCAATTTCATCGGTGAATCTTATCACTGATATCGTTCCACCTTGAATTTTGATCCTGTTCCTGATCCTTTCTTTTATTTCCATCATTGTTTCTTCGCTGTACAGATTGAACGCTAGAGGAGAAAGATATCATCCCTGTCTTACACCCTTTGTAATGAGAGTGCTTCGTTCTTGGTCTTCCAATCTTATTGCTCTGTTGCTTCTTGTACATATTGCGTATTACCGTCTTTCCCTATGGCTTAGCACTATTTTCTTCTACAAACATCTTGCACTATTTTACATTGTTCAACATTTTTTCGTGTTGACAAATCCTATCAAAGTCTCTTGATTTTTCTTCAGTCATGTTTCCATTATCAATCACAACGTCAGAACTTTCTAAAGCCAAACTGATCATCATGTAACAGAACTTCAATTTTCTTTTCCATTCTTCTGTTTATTATTATTGTCAGCAACTTAGAAGATGCACAAGCTGTTTAGCTGATTGTGTGGTAATTCTCACACTTGTTGGATCTTGCTGCCTTCAGCATTGTGTGGGTGATATGTCTCCAAAAGTCTGATGGTATATCACATCTCATACATTCTACATATTAACATGACTAATCATTTTATTGTCACTTCTGCCATAGATTTTAGAAATTCTGATGGAATGTTATCTATCCCTTCTGCCTTATTTGATTTTAAGTCATCCAAAATTCTTTTGAATTATCACTCTAATACTGGATCTCCTGTTTCTTCCCTGTTGACTCCTGTTTCTTCGTCTAACACATAATCGGACAAGTCTTCCCACTTATAAAGGCCTCCAATGTACTCTTTAAACCTATCTGCTCACTCCTCTGCATTTAATAGTGAAATTTCCATTGCACTCTTAATGTTGCTGCCCTTGTTTTTAACCCCTGAGCAAGTTTGCCTATGTATATATTTTTCACCATTCCATTGTTGCTTTACAATTGCAAGCTCATACCTATTCCATCATTACTGGTTTCAGCTAACATAGTGATTTGGTGTGTTGTCATACATCCAAGTGAGCATCAGCAATATAGAATAAATAGTTAGCTAGGTAAGGAAAAATTTGCGATCTGTGCAAGAAATGACCCACAATGAGGCAGCTGACTATAAGATAATTAGTAATCGAATAAGCAGTTGGCTGGGGTCTCATGCAGTGTTTAATGCTTCAAGTGATCCCATTACTGTGGGGTAATGTATATGGTAACAGAGTAATATAATGAAAGTTTATTTTAAACAATGGGAAATCCAGGATGGAATGTAACAATATTATGAAAAGGAAGTTGCCACTCAGTATGTAGCGGAGACGCTGAATCGCATTTGCTTGAGAGTGTGTGTGTGTGTGTGTGGGGGGGGGGGGGGGTCTATTTTTGACGAAGCCCATAAAGAAAGCATTTCTTAAAATGTGTATAGAGCATGTTGCGCACCTGCTCGTTATGAAAAAGGTGCACCAGCTCAAGGGTTACTTTCACTGAAGATTGTTTTGAGTTTTCTATATGCTGAGTCAGTCTTTCCTACAATCATTTCTTTTTTGATTTCTCCACAATTGTCATGTAGCCATTTCCCCTTACCTTCCCTGCAATTACTATTTATTTCATTCCTAAGTAACTTGTAGTTAGCTTCCATGTGTTCCTATGTTTTTGTTTCCTTTTTAGAGATGTCCACTTCTCTTCATCTGAACTACCTACTGAGTTATTTATTTTTGAAATATCTATAGCCTAGAGAAATTCATGCCTGTCTCCTCATTCTTTAATACCTCCGTATCCCATTTCTGGGCACACTGATTCTTCCTAACAGTCTCTTAAATTTCAATCTACTCTACATCATTACTAAATTGTGTCTACATCTGTTCCTGCATGTGACATAATCTAATTGGAGTCTTTCTGTATCTCCCTGCCTATTCCAAGTACACCTCCTCCTCCTCCTGCTGTGATTCTTGAAAATAGTATTCACTCTCACTAGCTGAAGTTTATTTAGAACTCAATTAGGCTCTCTCTTCTACTCCTTCCCCTGCAATTGCATTCTAATTTCACTTGACTGTTAGATTTTCATCTCCCTGTATGTGCTAAATTATCTATTCAGTACCACCATATACTTTCTCTATAGATTCATCTTCTACTTGTGATGTTGGCATGTATATCTGAACTATTGTTGAGGGTGTTGGTTTGCTGTTGATTCAGATGAGAGTGATCCTATCACTGTACTGTTCGTAGCACCTCTCTCCCTGCCCTACCTTCCTATTAATAATTAATCCTATTCCCATTATACCATTTTCTGCTTTGTGTGCCATCCATTTCACTTCACTGACTCTCACTGTATCTATACCGAGCCTTACCATTTCCCTTTTCATATTTTCTAGCTTCCCTACCACATTCAAACTTGTGACAATCCATGCTCGAACTGTATAACATGACATTACCCTTTCGTTGTTTATTCAATCTTTTCCTCATGGTCACCTCCCCCTTGGCAGGCCACTCCCTGACATCCAAATGGGAACTAGTCCGGAATTTTCTGCCAATGGAGAGAGCATCACAACACTTTTTCAGTTACAGGTCACGTATCTTGTGAATTACATTGCGTGTCTTTAATGCAGAGGTTTCCACTGCCTTCCGTGTCCTCGTGCCATTGTGCATTGCTGATTCTTCCATCTTTTAGGGGTAGTTTCCCAACCTAAGGGCAAAAGAGTGCCCCGAATTTTCGAACACTCCCTTCGCCCTCTTTGACAAGCATGGCTTCTTATGTCAGACATGTTGATGATTTTTATTTAAAACTTAAGCATCGGCGAGATCTGAACCAGGCAAGCAGGACATTTTGACCTGATCGAGTATTAACAATCCTTAAACAAGTGGAACCAACAACGGTGGAATAGGAAGCTAAACTCTCACAATGATGGACTACCATTTACAGTAGAAATCTCCTCTGGTGTGACTTACTGATCCTTTTTTATTGTGCTTTTTGCAGTATGTTCTTTTATAATTTTTTATAATGTGCTTCTTTCATTTTGTAGTGTGGTTATTTCTTTTCTGCTGTAGGCATTAAAAGGCCCATTGATGCAATAAATAATAACGATGATGGTGACGAGGAAGAGAGGGAAACTGAATATATCACTATGAGAGACTTATTTTTGACAATTATGTTACTAAATAAAAACAACACAAAGAAAAAATAATTTCTATGATATTACAATACACAACTAGACCATATGGTACAAGCCAATATATATTTCTAAGTAGAACTGATACTGTACAGTCAATTATTATATCAAGGATTATTATTATTAATACGCCTACTACTGTTACAATCATTACTTATATCCTTCTGAAGTATCTGTAAACACTCCACTCTTTAAGCAGTGACTTTCAATCATGTCTGTTCTGTCACCTTCTTCATTAAGGTAGATTAATACATAAAAATAGTATGATCTCACCTTGAGGCAGTTTATTTGGAAGGCGCTGGGCAAGATTCTTCAGTAGTGCATCCTCTTTGTGGCGTACGGGGACATCTTCATATTCTGCTGCAGAGGAGATAATCTCCAGCAGACCACGGATTTTGGTCTTATTATTCAAGGACAAACTGAATAATTCAATAGTTGTGTAATTAATGTAATAATATGCAGCAATCATACCCAGATTCAGAGGTAAACAATCCATTTCATCTTCAATGCTAATGCATTTTGACTGTTCCAAATCATTCAGTGTATTCTCTACAAGCTCTGATAAATGGTCAGACAGATGCCTGTGAGTTACACCTTGCAAGTTATAGTAGTTTGGGTTCTGTGTTAGCCTACGGTATAAGAAAGTCCATGTTAAGTAGTCAACTGCATCTTGTTTGTTTTCAATTGTTTTTGTAACAATCTCAGCATTGAAATGGTCATGGAGACGATGATCAAGATGACTCTCAACTGGTAGTGATTCATTCAAAAATTTCTTAAAGAAATCTTTCTTGGAACTCTGACACATGAGAATGCACTTTGCGTCATCATCTTCCAATGGTCTATTTGCCCGTCCAACCATTTGCAATACATCTGTAATGGGATAATCTTCATATGCATGTATCTTTCCATTGTAAAACTGAGTGTCCATAATGACCACTAAATGTGCAGCAATATTCACACCCCAGCATAGATTTTTTGTGACTACTGCCACCTGTATTGCACCTGAGTCAAACAATTGTTCAACAAGCCTATGGTCTCCAGGAGTAAGGCCTTCATGTATGTATGCTACACCTTGTGATAATGTTTCACGAAGTGTTTTATCCTGCATGCGATCTAAAAATGGTTTGATATCTTCTTCCTCTGCATGGAAAAATCTATTTGGTTGTCCTTCGGCAGCTGTGAAAGTTAGGAGGTCAATAGCTGTCAAGCGAGCTTGTTTCCTGGTTGGTACAAACACAATAACAGGTTTGTGAGGACTGTGTTTTAAAATAGCATTGTACACTGGTTTTGCCATCGCGATAAGTCTCGAGGCATTGTGTGTAATATTGAAACCCTGCACATGAAGTTCCAGAGGTACTGGTCTAACGGATGGATGGAAATTGAATGTTGCATTTGCATTACATCCAAGCCACTGAGCAACATCTCTTGCATCTGCCAAGGAAGCTGACAATGCCACAATCCTGATTTGTTTTTCTATCTGAGATGATATGTACCGCATACGAGAACATACTACTTCCAAAGTTGGTCCATCTTCACCACCAATCAACTGAAGCTCATCGACAATAAATAATTGTATATTCTGCACATTTTTTCGCTGCTTCCATCGCCTTGACAGAACGTCCCATTTTTCTGCTGTACACACAATTATCTGTCCTTTTGCCAGGAGTTTTAAGTCAGTCCCAGTTTCTCCTGTAAGTAATACAACCTTTTTACCAAGTGACATACCAAATTTTTGTTGCCACTCCTGAAACACTAGTTCTGCTAAAGCTTCTTTTGGTACCAGATACACACATCGACCATCTGAATTCTGTGATAATAGTCTCAGAACTGCAAATTCTGCGATTGTTGTTTTTCCAGAACCTGTAGGAGCTCCAATGAAGATATTATCATCACTATTATAAACAGCATTGAAGACTTGGGTCTGAATTGGATTAAATTGTGGAAATCTGTCAGAATATAATGATTCAAACACATTGTTCCTGAGAGCAGATACAGGCAATGGCTGCAGGTCAAGAAGCTCTGTAGGTGGCAAGTTCTTTTCTGGCAAAATCAAATGTCTGAAAGAGACGGGAAGTTGTGTTTCAGCTCCAATCCACCTATCTGAGACAATTCGTAAGAAATACTGTGGCGGCAGAGGTTCAAATACTGGTACAAAAAATTTTACGAGATGCTCATCAGTTGAATATTTTGATTTCAAAAGAAAATATTCGTGATGAAGAATGACTTCAGAATCAACATCTTCAACAAGAATCCAAAATGCTTCTGATGCACCATGCAGCTTCTCGTCCCACTGGAAATCTGGAGTAATTGTCAATTCAACTCGAAGAGTAGATCGGGTAATAGGTTGAATGTGAGTGGATAGCTCAAGTTTTGGGAATTGGTGTACATATTTGTGAATGGTTTTTCCCAGCTTTGGAACTCGGATGAGTTCTCCTATTTCATTTGGTCCCAGGTCATACAATCTGAAAATAAAAAATAAAGCTTCTATGTAACGTGATTATGAAACATGAACTATATACTTGACAATATTATGAAAAAGATACCATTGCTAGTCACCACATGCAGGAGATGTTCAATCACATACAGGCACAACGAAAAGACAGCTATACATGTGTGCTTTCAGCCAAAAGGACTACTTCAATGTAGAAAACACACACATATTCATGCAGGTCCAAATCACACACGCATGACCACTGTATATTGTCACTGAGGCCGGTAGGCCTCAATGGCCAGAAACAGTGGCCATATGTGTGAGTTGTGCTTGCTTGAATGTGTGTGTGTTTTCTGCATTAGAAGAAGGTGTTTTGACCCTTTTGACCAAAAGCTCATGTGTATAACAGTCTTTTTGTTGTTCTGTCTGTGGCCCAATGTCTCCTCTATATGGTGAGTAGCAATCTATTATTTCCTAATACTATTTTATTCTATCCTGGCTTTTCCACTGATTTATACTATATATCATTCACATAAAATACATAACCACTACAGAATATAAATCACCAGATATTTAGGTTATCCAAGTTTGTTTGAAAGCTTAAAAAAACTAGGTAATTAGGATGTCTGAGTTATACTGATGGGGACAACACATTACTGGGAGAAATCACAATGAGAGTTCTGCACGTTTCAATCAAGGGCTCATTTGCGTTCTTGCTCATTTTGATTATCTACTGTTTTATTTGGCTCAGAAGGTAGAATTAGTTCTTTTTGCGGAAGATGTGAACATTGGTGTCAACAGAGAAAAGAGGAAACAATTTTGTCGTTCAATTTATTATTTCGTTTTGCACAAATGGCGTCACTTTGAATTCTGGAAAAAATAGCTTGTCCTGTTCTGTACTGTAAATAACATCACACCTTTTATGGATGCAGTGTACAAACAAATAATAATAAATACAGTAAAAACTTCTAAGCTTCGGATGCGCAGGAAAAACCATTAGCAGACCTGCTGTAACATTTATGTTCAGCCGACACTATCCCAAGGATAATAGCCAACACTGGAGATGCAAAAATCAGCAAGTTAACAAATTTTGCACATTTTGATTCACTGATGTCCTATAGGATGAAAATATTATTTTAACTCCTCACTTAGGCAAAAGGTATTCACTGCACAAGGGAAAGTAATCGGAATTGTGTACGGGTCCACATACACACATCGTGCAGGCACCTGTTTGAACAACTGAGTACATTAACCACAGTCTCACAGTACACTTACTCAGAGATGAGATTTGTCGCCAATAATCCAGAGCAGTTTGAGGGTAATATAGATATTCACGGTTACAATATGGAAAACAAAACGGTCTGTATTTCCTTCTTCTGAATCTAACTTTGACACAAAGCAAGCAAATACAGTCTTTCACTATCTGGCTACAGAAATAGAAGTCTGATAGACAGCTGGAGTGTTTTCAGATGTAGAAAATATTCATTAACCAAGCCGTTTTACACAGTACAGGAATTCTTGAACAGACTGAGAAGTCAATTACAAATCTACACACACTTAACACAAAAGTAAACTATTTAAAACACTGCTGAGAAGACATTATTAGGGCTTTAAAGTAAGACTGATTTTCACGCTATACAATGCATTTTAATAGTGAAGCAAACTTAAATTTCTTCGAAAGCAATAGGTTTACGGTTCAATACCTTTCTGGTGATGATGATGATTATTTATGGCAGAGGGCGCTAAACAGCTAGGTCAATAGCGCCTTTGCATTAATGTTATACCGAAGATTTTCACGATCTATGGAAGGAGATAATTAACTGGAAAACTACATTTGATTCCACCACAGAAAATGTAAAACAACCCCAAAAAGATGAGGTTCATAAAAGCCCGTAATAAAACCCCAGCGAGACACAGTGGGATAACTAAATAAAATCATGGAGAAAATACCTGTAAGGATGCTGTTAAAAAAGGGACAAAAACAATGGCTAGATGATGACAGAAATAATACGTGATCCAGTCACTTTGTGATGCATTAAGATCTCACATACCGAAGATTTTCACGATCTATGGAAGGAGATAATTAACTGGAAAACTACATTTGATTCCACCACAGAAAATGTAAAACAACCCCAAAAAGATGAGGTTCATAAAAGCCCATAATAAAACCCCAGCGAGACACAGTGGGATAACTAAATAAAATCATGGAGAAAATACTTGTAAGGATGCTGTTAAAAAAGGGACAAAAAACAATGGCTAGATGATGACAGAAATAATACATGATCCAGTCACTTTGTGATGCATTAAGATCTCACACCAAGTATTTTTGGAAGAATTCCGGACACCACACAAAATTTTAAGACACGAATGACACTCGCCTCCTTATCAGTCAAAATAGAGGGAAGACTCAGTTCAACCCTCAGATCATCATATAAAACACGCTCAGTTAACAGATGTCGTACTGACAGCTATGTCCCGCATCTCTGACAGACTGGGGGCTCCTCCCGACGTAAGAGGAAGCCAGGTGTCAGTGGACAAGCCAGGTGTCAGTGGACAATGTCCCACTCTAAGATGAGTAAGTCCTACTTCTTCACACCGTCGCGAGCAGAAGGAGGTGATCCATGGTCGCACTGAAGTCTTGATGGAAGGTAGTTTATTGTTTCTCACTTCTAGCCCACCAACATATGGTCTTCCTAGTCACAAATGAAGTGAGCCTGCAGAGGGACTGAACAGCGGGCAGCAGGAGGAAGAGAGCAAGCCTCCTTAGCAGCAGCATCAGCGAGTTCGTTTCCCTGGATGCCCATGTGCCCTGGAACCCAGCAAAAAATGATTTCCTTGTTTTGCCTGTGCAAGAGGAGGAGAGCGTCCTGCACTTGTTGAACCATCCGATCTACTGGGTACATCTGTCCAACAGCGAGAACGGCACTTTGAGAATTGGAGCAGATGATAAATTTTTTGTCACGGCGCCGTCTCATCTGCTCCACTGCCCTCAGGACAGCAAACAATTCCGCGTAATAAACTGAAAACTGCTCTGGGAGCCCTATCCAGAGGACAGTGTCGGGGAACACAACAGAACAACAGGAAACATCTCCCTGCTTAGAACCATCTGTGTAGATGGTAATAAAATCTGGGTGGCTAAGTAAAATTTTATTAAATTTAATTTTAAAAACATGGTCTGGGGTACAATGCTTCTTGTAAGCAGTCAGTTCTAAAAGCAATCTAGGCCTTGCTAGTAACCAGGGGGATGCTCTACTCCACCCCTGGCTTTGGACCTTAATGCCCCCCACCTGTAATAATTCAAGACTCTCCCTTGCACGGATCCCAAATGGCCGTCTTGCTTGTGGTCGATGATCGAACAGCCGTTCCACTGGCAGCTGAACAATGTAACTGGATGCTGGCGATGTAGGAGCAGACAATGACCTATTTTCTTGGCATACCACGAGAAGAAGATGTTGAATAGACAGCGGAGGCTCACCATCATCTGCACACAAACTAAGAACAGGGCTCGTGCGATAGGCCCCTGTTGACAGCCTAATACCATCGTGGTGAACTGCATCTAGCATTTTAAGGTATGAAGGCCTTGCTGACCCATACATCTGCCATCCGTATTCAAGCCGGGGTCCCATGAAGGCCTTATAAAGTTGTAGCAGATGCACTCTGTCAGCTCCCCAAGACCTATGACTGACACATTTAAGGATGTTTAAGGCCTTGAGACATCTCAGATCTCAGTTTCAGTTCTTTAATGTATGGCAACCATGTTAATTTCTCATCAAAGATAAGACCCAGATACATCACCTTTTCCTTAAAAGTGAGATCTGTGTCCCCTAGTTTTAAAATGGGCAAATTAAACAGACAGCGGAAACGATTAAAAGCAACACAAACTGTTTTATCTAATGAGAATTTAAAACCTGTGGTGCGAGACCATTCCTCCAACCGCCTGATCATCAGTTGCAATTGCTGGGTAGCCGTGGTGAGGCTGGAGGATGCACAAAAGATGGAGAAGTCATCTACAAATAAGGAACATAGTACTGGACGTCACACTGTGGTTGTAATGCTATTGATTGCGATAGTGAAAGCCGTGACTCTTTAAGACACTCCCTTGAGGGACAGCATTCTCCTGCTTAAAATCGTCAGACAAGACATTCCCAACCCTGTATGTAAAATATCTGTCCGAGAGAAAGGACTGTATGAAGGTCGGTAGACGTCCACGGAATCCTCACTGATGGAGCTGCGACAAAATATTATGCCTCCGGGTAGAGTCGTAGACCTTTTCCAAATCGAAGAAAACACTGATAAGGTATTGCTTATGAAGGAAAGCTTGTTGACTAGCAGCTTCGAGCAGGGTCACGTTATTAAGAGTGGAGCGATACCTCCTGAACCCACATGGGAGGGATTGAGTAGGGACCTGGTTTCCAGAACCCACACTAAACACCGATTGACCACACACTCCAGTGTCTTTCCTACACAGCTTGTCAGGCTAATACTACAATAACTACCAGGGTCTCTCCGATCCTTACCTGGTTTTAAAATTGAGATTAAAATAGATTCCTTCCACGAGTTGGGAAAGTCACCAGTTATCCAAATTTTATTGAAGAGCTGAAGGAGGACTTCATTCGACCATCAGTCCAACTATTGTAACATGCTGTAGGTTATCAGGTCGTTTCCAGGGGTCGTATCACAAGCAACTGACAATGCAGAATCCAGCTCCCACAGGCTGATTGTACTCTTCCATGCTGGTGGAATGGAAATCTAGATCAGTCTTCTCCTGTGCCTCCCGATATTGACGGAAGGTGGGACCCTGGCTGGAAGTGGCCGAATGGTTTTATACGATTCAGTCATTATCTGAGCTATATCCGTTGTCGATGTTACGAGAGACCCCTGTATTCGTACAGCTGCTATTGGCAGTCGAGAGTTGTACCTTGAGATCCTCCTAATGGCTTCCCATAGTTTAGATGCAGGTGTGGACCTATTGATGGAGTTCAGGAACTCTTTCCAAGACCTCTGCTTACTCTCCTGAATTATTCTCCTCGCCTTTGCACGTGCTATTCGAAAGTTTGCAAGATTCTCACCTGTAGGGCATCAATTGAATCTGCACATTGCTGCCCTCCTGTTCCTAATTGCAAAGCAACACTCATTATTCCACCAAGGGACAGGTCGCCTCCTCGGCACTTCCACAGACTTTGGGATGGATGCATCAGCAGCATTGTGAATCACAGCTGTAATGTGATCCACCCAGTCCTGGATACCATCACATTGCTTGAAAACAGCAAACTACTTGTAAAGCATCCAGTTAGCCTTCTTGAATAACCATCTCTGTGGCTTTCTTTCAGGATCTGTTACATCAGGCAGATGGATCCAGACTGGGAAATGGTCACTACCATGGTCATCATCCACTGCCCACTGAGCAGTGTCCCCAAGAGAAAGTGAGCAGGAGGAGAGGTCTATGGCTGTAGACGAACCTGCAGCAGTGCTAAAATGTGTGGCTTGACCCATGTTCAGCAGTATAAGATCTGTTTTGTGTAGCATATCCTCAAGTACCCGACTCTTGGGGCATGTGGTGTTAGAACCCCATAGTGCACTGTGTGCATTGAAGTCCCCCAAAAGGAGAACGGGTCGGGGTAGTTCATTAAGATGAGTGAGGTCCCCATTATCAAGAGGCTCATGGGGTGGTAAGTACACAGAGCTCACTGTCAACATGGACCACTATCCGAACAGCAACCACTTGTAGTGTTGTTGTTGAGGGAATAGGTGAGGAGAGAAAAGTCCTTTACGAACACTGCAAACTCACCTTTTGCCCTGTCACCAGTAAGGTCGTCGTTTCTATAAAGGTGATAACCTCCAGGTACAGGTGTGTCATTCTCTTTAAAATGAGTCTCTTGAAGGCAGGGGCAAAAGGGTCTGTCCTGTACAAGGAGTCTCAGTTCTGCCAGATGAGTCCTGTATCCATTTATATTCCATTAAAGTGTGGGAGCCATTTCGTCAATGTGGTCTTGATTTACCCCTGTCTTTGTGCCAAGGTGGTGAGGCGCTTGTAGAGTGAGGTGGGGTTTTGGGGCTGACTGGGTCTGGTGATGAGGCATCAAAATCCATGAAGTCCTCATCATCAGTCAGACGTGCCAGAATGACATCTGATGGAGCCCGGATCAGCTTTCGACCTGAATGTTGGGATCCTTTCCCTGCACCCTTTCCCAGCAAGGATGAGGGGGAAAGGCGGCGGTGAGAGCCACTTTTCTTCAAAGAAACTGGGTGTTGAGGGACACACTGCTTTTGGGGTTCACTGCGGAAGCATTACTGGTCTTTTCAATTGTAGCTGTTTGAATTGCTATGTATTTCAGTTTACTTCGGCACATACAGGCACAAGTACAGGTGCTAGAGATGGATAGGGAACATTGGAGGTCGTGTCAGTCGAAGCATTGAACTTACTAACGGGTGTCTGCACCGACGAAGCATAGGAAGTGGCAAAGACGGGGTTTCATCCCCTGATAGTCCTTTTTGGCTTCTGTGTATGGGATCCACTTGGTCACTTTGATTCCCTGAATTTTGCGGTCCTCTGCAAAAACAGGGCAGGCTCGGCTCCAGACCGGGTGGCTTCCAGAGCAGTTAATACAGACTGCTGAAGATGGACAGTCCGCCCTAGCTTCATGGGCTGCCTTTCCATACTTCCCACAAGTCGCTTCGCCTCTGCAACTCAGTGTTGCATGGCCAAAATGTTGGCATTTGAAGCATCGCATAGGGTTAGGTACATAGGGCCGAACCCTAAGTCGGAGGAAACCTGCCATGATGTGTTCAGATAGCGTTGGAGAATTGAAGGTCACAATAAAAGTGGCAGTCTTCTCAGTCTCTCCATTGTTCTTGTGTGTCCTTTGTTCCACATCTATGATCCCCTGTGGTCCCCATTCTTGTCTCAGTTCAGCAATGTCTATATCCATAATATCACTGCAGGTTACCACACCTTCGCTGGAGTTAAGGGAGTTATGAAACTCAACAATGATGTCATACTCACTCAATTTCAGTGACTTCTTAAGGAGTTCCACCTGCTTTGCCCGGTGTCTCAACAAGCGAGGAACCATCGCGCAACCACTTAATAGACTTTAGCGTACCAACCAGCCCTTCTAAGCCTTTATGGATATAGAAGGGGGACACTTTTTCAAATGTCCCCTCCTTCCTCTTAATCACTACAAAGACATTATGATTCATGACTCATTGAGCCCCGTTACTGACAATAAGTTGATTATCAGAAGGACTAGCCTCCCTCATTCTTTTTGATGAATGATTGTGAGGACTCCCAGGTAGTACACCCTTCCCGCTGGGAGGAGAAGAAGATTTCGAGGGATCCAGCTCGGTCCCACGAGCAGCTAGGGAAATAAGGGTCCACTCAGACAGAGCCCTGTGTGCCTAAGTAAGCCTTATACAACTGAGGTGCAGCAGGTTCCCAAAAGGTTGCCCGCTAACAACTGATCCACCTCAACAACCATGCATCTCATCAGTGTGCAGCACACCTTGAGACTGAGTTTTTTTTTTTTTTACAAAAGTTTGTTCCATCCTCGCAATCCAGGCGGTCAAGCCAAGATCCCCATTCCCTGTGACACACAACCTTCCACCACCGCACCGCACGTTGGTGACTGAAGCATGCCCAGAGCTTACGGTGACAGAGGACTGGCGGCGCTTACCAGTCCCCAGCTCAGGAACCCTGGGATCACCAAGCCCGTACCCAGCAAATGAATGCTGAGCCCCTGGGGGCAATAGCTTTCTGGCAGAGATGAAATGGCACATTCACTTTTCAAAGAACTACCAGACACGTGATAGGCACTTATCATTTTGATTTTGAAGATTTGAAAACCATAAGGCTAAATCAAAATTACCACAGTGAGAAACAGAATTCCTATAACTGTGTGTCACATTAAAGTGCTTCATTCTAACATCCAGCTTTCTGATCACAAGGAGCAATGAGAAGGCATTGTATGAATCGCAAAGCAGATGAGAAAAGACAATTGTGAGCATCTATGTGTAGACACTACCTGCCTAACAACACCTGAAGATGATAACTGGGTTGTTCATCAAAACACCATGCAGAAAAATGGAATCGACATCTCAGCTGAACACCCAAAAGCACATCATAAATACCTACAGACAAGGACAGGAAAAAAATCAGTTTATCTTCTGCCCACTTTGGTGTTGTTTCCTGATGGCTTAATTTTCAGTCTTATAACATCAATCCCCTCATCAAAGAGATCATGGCTGTACCTGTACTCCAGGAGCTATTCCAATTCAGTAAGAAAATATTCAAAACATGCATGATGCATGTTGCTCGTGCTCTGTTGGAAACAATGCACAAAGGAAAGTATGGAATTCAGCTGAAGCTTTGAAACTTCTCTCACCAGCTCATTGGGCTAGAGCACTAAGAAGTTTTGATAGTGTGATAAAGAACAAAGAGTCTATACTAGAATACATTGTTTCTCCTTCAGTTTATTTCAATAACACAGTAAGAAGTTCTGTTCTGAAGAAGGGTAGATGGGAGAAACTTGGACACGCAAGTCCCTTACTATGACCAGTGTCTATTGCAATTATTCCACTTGGAGCAAACAATGACCTGTTGTGTCAGATGTGCATCATCACTTTCCTAAAACTGCAGTAAGGTGGACCGCCTTAAAAACAACTGCTTCATGCTGCCTTAAAAACAACTGCTTCCTGCTATCTCCAGAAAACCAGCAATGTACTACATCTGCAATTACAAACACAACAAAATCCATCTGCAACCCTATCCATGCTACAGCAAATTTGTTAGTTCCATGGTACAAAGGACTAAAACAAGACTGGCAAATATGTGACTTGCATTAGTTTGGCTCGCACGTTTACATGAATTTTGGAGGCGTTATTAAACAGTTAGGCTATTCTATGCATTGTATGAATCGTGGTGAGTGCCTATTGGCATATTTGCATTTGATGCTGAAAATCTGTTAACCTGGAACTGCATTTAACCCTTTAAGTGCTCTGGACATGTTAACACGCACACCTTGTACCTGTCCCTGTGTGCTCTGAACATCTTTACGCACGCCACCAGTCCTAATACCTCATACTCTGAACGTTTCTACGCCTAGACACGTTCAGAGTACCAGGTAGAAGGACTGGTGGCGCACGTAAGCACATTCAGAGCACACAGGAACAAGTATAAAGGCACACACGTTAACACGTCCAGAGCAGTTAAAGGGTTAAAATGATAACTGTCAAACACCGTGCAGTGTTGCCAATGGCCACTCTGGAGTTGAGCTGACACAGGAAGCCAAGTTCACACCACCCGACATCCCCGAAGTTGCTGCACATGTGAAGGATGAGTTGTGTGCCGCACCGCAGTCAGAAAACATGACTTGGCTCATACAAATCATTACTGCTGCTGCCACAGCCACAGTGATGGCCAAACTACAGGAGACTCTGAAGATAAATGCAAGTGAGATCTGTGCTCTCAACAAATCTTTAAAATAAATTGAGGATAGGAGATGACTGCTCGAACAGAAGCTGATCAAGAAATCTCATGAAGTTGAACAAATACCAGCAACACAATCATCTCAGACTGCTCTGGATTCCTGAGAACAGCAGAGGGAATAGCGACAAATTAGTGATCCATTTTGCCAAACAGAATCTTTGCCTGCAGGTGACACTAAATGCCACCAGGCAGAAGTCACAGTGTGGTGTAAGACACCAGGATCTTCAAAACCTAGACCCAAAATAGTGATGTTTGCACAGTCACAGTCTATCATAACAGTTGCAACACTCTGTCCTGTTTTTCTTATCAGCAGCGATAGCAGCACCCCAAATGGCCAGAAAGCAACATCTCTGAGTATGATATTGGATAAGTGTAAATACAAATGCTTATAATGAGTTGCAACATAGTTTTACAATAGCGAGTGTTTGTAGTGACATAAAAATCGACAATAACTAAAATATGACACCATGTTTGTCGTTATTTAGAAATACATGTTTATATTCTCTTGCTTTCAGCAGAATATGCTGCAAATATACACATACTGGGAAGTATTTTTTCTTGATAAGCTGTAGCTTATGTCATTGAATTAGGGTGATTCAGTTGTTTTTACATTATTTTGCAATAACTTATGTCTCTCTATAATTTACTAATGCACGGAACACAAAAATATAATGACAATGTCCTTCTTTAAGTAAAAAAAACTAAGAACAAATAGTATCCTTACAACAAATTAGTGTGTGTGCTTCCTCCCCACTTGGAACACTCGTGTCGCTCAAGCTGTCAAATGGTAACAGACGGTGTCATAACTGTATGTATTAGGCTGTGGTATAGCACAGAAGAAGATCTGAAATCTTCAGAGCGAAGAAGAAATTCACAGTCAGGTTCAACGATACATGAGGACCTCACTTCTGAAAGGGTAAAGGTTTCGAACAGTGGAATCTCGAGATTTGGGCTACAAAAGGTGTGGAGAAACAACATCAGAATAATGGTTAAGACCGAAAATGGGAAAAGATCAGTATGCAATGGAGATGAACTTGAATGCCTGTGCTTTAGGAACTTAAAACATGTCAATTCTTGCTGCCTCTAGTTTGTGCGTTTATCTTTGTGTCTATTTTGAGGAGAAACAATTTATTTCTGCAATGCTTACCTTAAAACAGTTTCCTGCTATTATCACTTGTTTGTTTAGATTTACTTTTAGTATTCATTATAAATTTTATGTTGAATTCTCATACTTACAATACCAATATAAGTCATTATTTCACTACTCTCATAGGACTCTGATTCACGAGATTAATTTACCATCTTTCTTCCATTTTTATTTAGCAATTTTATCATATTACTGTTGTTAACCATCATTAGAACCATTAATAATAACCCATATTTTTATTCTGTTTATCTTGCATTCGATACTCCTCTCTCCCAGCTGGCTGTTCAACGACTGGTCCAATACCTCCCTTCTTCCTGAAGATATCTGCTGCTTTTCTCTTCCGAGAACCTCCCCCACCGCAGAGTGCTCAGGTATACACTGTTCCCCAATTCTCACTGGTCCAGAGCCGCTAATGTCTAGTAGTGGCATCCTTGTAAGCTTTGCACCCGCATACACAAGCTACATATTGCACACGGAAATGTCCAATCTCTGCCAGCTCATATTGATGAGTTCTATCATGTATTTCAAGACATAGACATTCATGTAATACTTCTGTAATAGAGCTGATTCAAACCAAGTATTCTCACTATTTCAGTTCATCTAGACAGCTACATCTTTCTAAAACAAGACAAATGTAACCAAAGGGAGGTTGGCGCAGGAACACACATATACTCTTAAGTTATCACCTACTGTGCTACATACATCCAACAATAATGAAGATAAACAAGTGGAATATATGTTCACAGAGATCAGATCCCATAATAGAAACTGTCTGATACATATCCTCTACAAATCTCCTAAAGTAGGCAAATTTGCATGTTTCGATACTGCTTCTTCAAGTCTCAAATCAAGAGACGAGCATATAATTATAGCTGGTGACATTAACATAAATTTTCTGCACAATAGGCCATCCAGTATGAAATTTAAGTGGATGCTTTCTTCTTGAAAACATGTCTATTTCAGTTTGCTCCCACCCAACATACAAACAGTAGTCCACTCTCACAGATACATTTTCAATAAAAACCCCAAACAGAGTAATTTTTACCTCTCAAATATCTCCACTGGCATGCCCACCCCGACATAATTTTCATGACATACTCAGTAGAATGTCCCAGAAAGAACTGCAACAAGCTACTCACCGAGATGTCAGAGTCACTAATTTATCTGAACTTGCAACTGAGGCACAAGAAATAGTTTGGAGGATGTCTTCTACTCCATTCTTGGACATGAACAAAAAGCTTCATGTATTTGCTAACAAACGTACGCAACTGTATGATAAATATAGCCCTTTAAAGACCAGAAAAGTAAGAAGGAAACCTATTGCTTGGCTAACTGAAGACCTGAAACAGCTCATGAATCTCAGAGATGCTGCACATTGGCCACACAAAATTTTCATATCTTCAAGCAGAACAGAACCAGTCAAGCTGTGAGAAGTGCAAAACTCGGGCAATACCTTGACTGACAACAGAAATAGACCAACTGGCCTATGGAAAAATCTGCCTGGTCTTGGTATAGGCATAGTAAAAGCTGCAGCTTATCATACTGTCCCAGGTACTTCACATTATCAGTAACCACAACTGTAACACAAATGAAATGGAGTCTCACTGATTACTTTTTATGGGAGTAGGGACTGTAGCCACAAAAAATTCTAACGCATGTGACTTGCAATGCCATCAAAAAGATCTTGTGTATCAAACCAGCATCTACTGGACACAAAGGCATCACAGTCCAAATGATGAAGCTTATTACTGACCCACTACTGATCCCTATAACAAGGATCTTCAACCACTCCTTAACCACAAGTGTTTTCCCTGAGGCCAGGAAACAAGGACTAATTATGCCCCTACCTAAAAAGGACATTGCCACAGCACCCTTCAATTACTGAGCTATTTCCATTCTTCCTTGTCCAAGCCTTGGAATACATAGCGCACAACCAGTAAACAAGCTACCTCAACCAGCCTACTAGATGAATACCAATCACACTTGCATAAACATCACAGCACATCTGCCTTAATAAAGGTAACAGATGCCAGATGCTTGCTATGAATGCACAAGAGGAACCTCTCATGTGCTTCTTAGATGTCAGCAAAGCCTTTGACACTGTCAACTTCGATATTTTACTTGCCAAACTTAGCAGCCTAAATTTCTCGCTAAGAACAATGCAATGGTTTCACTCAGGTCTGGTGGCTCGCCAACAATGCGTCATAATCAACTCCATAAAGTCAAAATGGAGGCAGGTAGTATCAGGTGTCCTCCAGAGTTCTGTATAAGGTCCTACACTCTTTTCGTTGTACATAAATGATGCGTCATCTGTTTTGTTCTACTGCAAATACCAAATGTACACTGATGACCTCCAGTTTTATCTAAGTGCAACCAATAAACCTAGAGACAGCAATTGGGAGTCTCAATAACCTGTGTACACTATCAAAATGGGTGCAAGATATATATAGGGTTAAAGCTCAACCCATCCAAAACCCAAGCACCACTGGTTGGTCATTCTAGGCTTATTAGCCTGAATTATTGGGAATCCCTACCAGCTTTAACACTAAATGGGAAAAACAGCAACTTCTCTCCTTCAGCAAAGAGTCGAGGAGTAATAAGAGACAAAAATCTAAAATCGGATGAGCACATAACTACAATATGCAAGATAGCACCAACATCTCTCCACGCGTTAGAAAAATATAAAAAGCTCTTCCCTCCTGAGAAAGGAACTTGTACAAATGCTTATACTTTCATTTTTTGATTACACTGACCCGGCAAGGTGCGCGCACACACACACACACACACACACACACACACACACACACACACACACACACACACACAGAGAGAGAGAGAGAGAGAGAGAGAGAGAGAGAGAGAGAGAGAGAGAGAGAGAGAGGGAGGGGGGGGGGAAGGGGGGGGGGTAGTGACAACAAAAATTGTGGATTTAGCAAAATTAACTTACCTCTCCCAGGGGAAATTTTTCTTCTCAATTTTTTTCACTATTTCTTCAGGCATTTTACGGAACTGTCTAAGAGGTGACATAGACTGCCACATTCGCCTGTCAACCATCTTACATAATGACAAAGCTTTATCTGCCAACTGTGCCCAACCACGGTACAACACTAAAAATCAAAAAAGTAATTAGGTTTCCACACATAAAAAAAGGTATTTTTTGTTATGAAGACGTCAATTCTTGGCACAATTTTCTAATACAGTCTAGTTCTAGAAAAAAGGGGGGGGGGGGGGGGGAAGAAAAGATGTAAGCAGATTCAGAAAATTCATGGTGGAACTGTAAATTAAATGCAGCATGAGAAAATAATGCACAGTTCTCAACACTGATACAGCAGTAGGAAACTGAGTATTTAATACATAAAACGAATGAGTAATGAATGAGTTGGAGATAAATCTGGCAATAATGAATTGATGAGAGGGTATAGATGCATTAATTAACAGTTTCAAATACATTAAAAGATAGTATGACTAAAGGAGACACAACAAAAGAATGATTATCCAATTATGTTACAGACAAGTCCCAAAGAAATGCAGATGCCCGGTTTCTACAAGTTACACTGGTAATAATACACAATGATACAAGAATAAGTTCATAGTAGCCAAAGGTGATACACAAAATACAAACACAAACCAAATGGCGTCAGTTCTTCAAGAAAATAACTAATGAATGAAAAAATAGAAGTAGTTTAGAGAATGCAAATCCTGACAGGAA
Source organism: Schistocerca serialis cubense (assembly GCF_023864345.2). Taxonomy (NCBI): domain Eukaryota; kingdom Metazoa; phylum Arthropoda; class Insecta; order Orthoptera; family Acrididae; genus Schistocerca; species Schistocerca serialis. The sequence goes on from NC_064639.1 coordinate 352,801,301, forward strand.
TGGGTAAAAAGTAGAAAAAATGTACTTTACAAGAAAGAGTTAAACAGAAATTAAAAAAGGTGCCATAATTACGTTTCAGATTCACGGTGGGGGAAGCTGCAGAAAGAGATATGAATACTGATGGAAAATATTTCTAGATTCTGAAAATATGACACTAAAATCCAATAAACATCACAGAAAATTACCTATTTCAAAAATAGCACGCATCAGCCGTGCAGCTGACTGTGTAACATACACCATATCTGACATTAAAGCAAATCCTTCAAGTTTCAGCTGAGAGATGTATGCTTGCAGGAGCACATTAACTTTTGCACTAGGTTCTTCTATGCTCTCCTGTGTACATAAAAAAAATCAGACATATTAAAATGCTTATAATACTATCAAATACAATGCAGTGATTATACCAGAATTCAAAGACACATTTGAAACCTTTGTGTTAAATATGGAGTTTCACTCACTCAAATCACACTGCACAAAATATTCTGGGAAGAAAAGCATGTACTACAGTACGTAACACATAGAAAATGCTGTGATTTATCTTTTCAAATGATTATTCTTCTTATGTGCCGAGTTCTTCATTGAAATAATGTAAAACATACCTTAATTGGGATGGGTACTCGTTCCATGAGCTTCTGTAACTCCAGTTTCTCTTCTTCACGAACTGTGATATTCTTGAACTCTCCAGACAAAGAAAACACCCTAAAAGAAAGGTTATTCCATTAAAATGTGTCAAAATCGAAAACTGTGGGACAGTTATGTAACAGTAATTATGAATCAGGAAGCATGCCACTGTAATTCTGTAAACACTATAAAACATATTTTTTTCCCTACTCCCCCCAACAGTAGTTCAAAATGGTTATAAATTGCCAATAATCATAAACCTCACATCTGCGGGTAGAATTACCTGAAAAGTTCAATTTCACTGAGGGTTGGCTTTAGAAGCTGATTATATGTTGACATTGTTTCATGTGTACAATAGTAATGACTTGAAATTCGACCAAGTTCAGTTACCTGCAAAACATAGTACAAAATTACTATTCATTGTCTCATTTAAACATTGAGGTCCTTTGATATGTCATATTTACAGCTTATTTTAGTGAATAAAATTATAGGGATATACCTGAAAGTGACCTGTTTTCCTATCATATTTTATAAGACCACTACGATCCAAATGTAAAGCTGCCGTGTGGATGAGATTTGCCCTGTGTTGCACAAGTAGTGGATCTTCCTTCACTGTATCATGGGAGATACCATACAGAGTTGGAGCTCGTAAAAGCCTAAAACAAACCACTGAATTATAATTTTCACAATTTAACTATTTAAAATAACAACAAAGTAGTTACAAGATTCATTCCTAATAATTTTGAGAGAGAAATGCAAATTCCAGTATTTATAAAAAAAAAAAAGAGTTGTCAAATATACTCAGATACTTTCCTCTAAGTTGTATGTATTGATATAAATATGTAAAGACCCATGTTTGGCTGGCTTGGGAAACTTGTTGGGTAACATTTTGTGACTGGAATTATCAAAAGGATAGTTGCTACTCACCATATAGCGAGGATGCTGACTGGCAGACAGGCACAACAAAATGACTGTCAGAAAATGAGCTTTCGACCAACAACGCCTCGTCAGAAATAGACAACATACACACACACAGTCACGCAAACACAACTCACACACATGACCACAGGACTGTAGCCACATGTGTGTGAGTTGCGTTTCTCTGTAGGTTGTCTATTTCTGACAAAGGCCTTGTTGGCTGAAAGCTCATTTTCTGACAGTCATTTCGTTGTGCCTATCTACGACTCTGCATCCCCATCCTAAATTATAACTTCATTAGGAAAGATCCAGACCAAAACAGGAAAAAATAATTTTTTTAAAGTAGTCAGGAAATTGGACATCTATTTAAACACATCAAATTTAAATCTGCCAAGCATCACTAACAGAATACCAAATGTTGCATATTTTACTCCTGGCTTGGATGATCGCTGTATGAAGACTCTCGTGCCACGTATTACACACAGTTTCACACCCAATCCCTAAAAAACTTCAAAGTGTTAGTAAAATCCAACAGTTGGCAGTAACAACTAATGCTCTGTACACACATTAAATTCCTCTTTAAAGTGATTTTTTTTTTTTTGTATCTCCATTTGTCGAACTACTAAAAAACCTTAGCCACAAAAAGAAAAGAAATGCAAAGTGCATTTGGTTAAGGGACTGATTCCCATTAAACTGCATTCAAAATTTTAAAAGACTCCAATTTCAACTCCATGACTGATAGGTAAAGAATACTATTTACAGGTTGGCACAGAGAAAAAAGATTTTGCAAAGAACAGTACAGTGTGTACTATGGGATGTTGGCAATGCTTTCTTCAATCTGTTCTTGAGCTGGACAAGGCTTGTTGGTCTAGCATGCTGCACAACTCTCTTCTGCTGTTCCCATAAAAAGCTGTCACAGACTGACATGTCTAGAGACTTGTACAGCCACGCAATGTCAGCATTCCCCCAAATTAAGTGATCCCCAAACAAATGGTTCACTACAACCATAGATAGTCAGGCAGTGTATGACATGGCTTCATTTTGTTGAAACCAGATCTGCTGAATGTCAAAATTTCGAAGAGCATGGAGCCTTGTAGCCAAAAATGTTTCTTTGTTGAAATAACGTTCAGTCAACACACTGCCAGCAAAGCCTCCTTAACTTTCAAAGAAGGGCCTGTCACCAGAAGACAGGACAGTGCACATGGCACAGTACCACTGTGTAATGGATGCTGGTGAAATGTGACAGGATTTATTTGTACCCAGTAACATTTGTTCTGCTTATGCACATGACCACTTAGATTAAAATGGCCTTCAACTGATATCCAAAAATTTTCACATAAGTTCGCGTCCTCACTGATTTAACCAACAGGTATATGCACACAAAATTATTAAGTTTCAGTTCAGTTCTGGAACAGACAGAAGTTTATGAGAATGAAGCTCAAGACTATCAAGTATTATTTGCACACACTGACAACCAATCCTCAATGATGGGGCAAAGTTTCGCACCAATCAATGATGATTCATTACCACTGTAGCTTGCACAGCATCAACATTTACGGGGCTTCATACAAGACAACACACATCCATGATGTTGCTTCCCCCCCGTCCCCTCCTTCTGTGGGACCAAACTACTGAGGCCATTGGTCCCAAGGTTTGCACACTACTTAATCTAACTTGAACTAACTTATGCTAAGGACAACACACACACCCATGTCCAAGGGAGGACTTTAACCACCGATGGGGGGAGCTGAGTGAATCGTGGCAAGGCACCTCAGATTACGTGGCTACCCTGCATGGTCTTTGCACTGGAAATGTGGATATTGAAGAAAAGCACACGAGCAGGACACAGGGTTGAGAGACGACATTTTAAAGACAGATAGCCCCCAATTGGTTTCAATCCAGACCACACTAGAAATTCTGGGTGAACATAAAATGAATGTGCTCTCAATGACATGTTTTAAAACATAGTTTGTACACATGGTGTGTTGGCAAAGGAGTGCCATTAATATTGATGAACTGCCCCACAAACATTAGTGTCACAGATGATATAGTTTTGACTTTATGCACTAGGAGTGTTGCTATCACATTGTCATGAGACTGCCCATGAACTGAAGTAAGTAGGTGAATCATGCCTGGGGGGGGGGGGGGGGTCACCAAATGTTGCCTAAGTCTGGGATAGTGTAAGGAACAAGATGATGGGAAAAATAATAAAAGAGATGCCCACATAAGAGATTGCAAGAGAGACAGGGTTACAATAGTACGGACGTGTTACAAGAGTGAAGGTTGGTAGGAAGCCGTGACAACCTCATGAAATGACCACAAGACACAAGACCACGAGAAAGACCATTAAGTGGAGGCAGAGTTGGAGAGAAGTAATGTGTGAAGAAGAGAAGTGAAGATTATGGCAGAGAGGAGAGGGAAGAATGGTGGGAGGACAGGAAAAGATGGAGGGACTTCTGATCCAAGCTAACCAAGCCAGGGGCTGGAAACTGAAGAAGAAAAGGAAGAGCAGGAGGAGAAGGAGGAGGAGGAGGAGGAGGAGGTGATGATTACTGACCTTATATACAAATACGTGTATCCCAGCCATGTTACAGCATCTTTGACATTCTGTATTGTGCCAAGAACAATCTCAGCATTCAACATGTCAGGTAATTTGCTGATCATTTGTGACTCTATAGGTAGCTGTTGATTCAAAAGTGACAAATAGTACTGAAGTTCACTGTGATTCGTTATCAGAACACCCTCACCCTTGGTGTCATACTGTGGTCTCCCAGCACGTCCCAACATCTGCGGAAAAAGTTAAACACAATTATAAATATAGCAAACACATTTAACCTCCCTAAGAACAAGACAAAGTTCTATGTTCTTACCTGGAGCACGTCCAGAGCACCAAGTTCAACCCAGCGCCCCTTCTCAGGGCTGTAAACCTGTGTGCCTTTAATGATGACAGTGTGAGCAGGAAGATTAACTCCCCAAGCCAGTGTTGCTGTGGAAACAAGTACCTGGAATTTTGATATAAAAAGAATAAAGCTCTACATATGAACAGGTGTAGCTGGTAAGAAAGAAAAAGAAATGGAAGCAACATACAATGTGTATGATATCTGTTTTCTTTTAGCACAACATGAACAGTAACCTGCATGAATGACAGAAACACACACACACACACACACACACACACACACACACACACACAGGCGTGTGCTTGTCCGCACGCACATACAACTCGCATACACATGGAAACTGTTGTCTTCAGGCCCTGGGTGTGTGTGTGTGTGTGTGTGTGTGTGTGTGTGTGTGAAAGCATATTACTGTTCCATTCTGCATTTTGCATTGTTGCAATAAGAAACTAAAATTCTAAGAGAAAGACAAGACATTCTTGGCATAGGGAAACACAGTGATAATCTTTCAATTTTTTAAGTTATATACACTGCTTGACAAAACAAGTGCAGCATCTGGAAGGGGAGCAGAAAACAAAATGAAACTCCACAGCTGAGATGATATGTGATACTGTTTCAATGATTACAATGTTGAGTGAATTTTGCAAAGAACTTGGCAGCATGAGCCCACTTATCAGTATGATGTTGCCTCCCCCCCCCCCCCCCCCCCATCCCCATGCATGAACTGAGTCAGTTGGAAAGGGGTCTAAAGCCATTGTACCAGGGTGTCTAAAGTCGTTGTACCCTTTCCTGAGGCAATGTTACCACAACTGTTGTAACTGGTCCTGGATGTCATAGATACTGGCTCTGATACAGAATTGATGACCGAGCTGATCACACACATGCTCCATCGGAAAGAAATATGGTTTGTGTTGTGGTGTTAACTGTAACCTACACATGGGACAGTAATTGCCTAGCCCAAATGCTGCTAGCCTCTGAACAAAGGTGTGGGATAACACAGAATTTTGCAGAGAGTCCATTACTTGTTCTTGCATGGCAGGTGCAGATGTGAAGGGGTTACCATGTACTTGGTGCACAATACAGTGATCCTCCTTTGTGAGGGTTAGATGTGTTTGACTGAAACCTTGACAACCAGAATGTCTGCTCACATGTTCCCATACAGTCCAACATCGGGCCACTGTTGTGTCTGAATGCCCCACAAATCTAGGTATTGCATGATCTGATCAGCTGGCCAAATGAGGTCCCTTTCAAATGCCGATAACGCTGTCTCACTTGAGTATGTGGCACCTTCATGACCTTCACAGTGATCACTCAATATTGATGCTGTTGAGGCCTAGCAACTACACTACACACCAGCAATACTAATGCACTCTTGTGACCGTTCTACCTATCACAGCAAATTGCAACTCTAATCATATACATATTCATCGATGTTGTGTCATGTACAAAGACATATTGACATGTGGCCATGTGTTCTGGGTGCTTCACTTTTTTTGTAAGGCAGTATATTTCAGCTGCACGTTAGAAGTGCCCCCCCCCCCCCCCCCCCACACACACACACACATGCACACTTATTGCTGTTGAAAAATCAACTTTTCAGAGATACGCCTCACTGGGAATGTGCAGGCAGGAATAAGATGTGTAACAAAAAGAAGTGCTGACACTTAAGGATACTAAATTCTGAATGAATTCACAGCTTCTATTAAAACTCACTCCTTCTTCTCCCATGTCACTTCTTACCTTCTCATGGATGACATAGCTTAAAAACTGCTCTTCAGAATTGCTGTCTATCATACTTTCGGGTTTTTGCACAGTGTACAACATTTCATCTACGTTTACTGATTTCTGAAAGAAGTAGTAACAGCATGGTACATGCTATTAACAATACAAAAGTTTATTAATTTGAGCATAGTATTTTACCTGAATATGTCGATCAGCAAACAGATCTTCAACAAGAGTTCTGTCAACACGAGTCATCCCAGCATGATGGATGGCAAATCCGTATGGCAGTAGATCTTTCAGCTCATTGTTCTAATAAATGCAGAGCAGGATAATCATCAGAAGTATGTAATTTATTATAAATAAACAAAATGATTTCAGTTTTAAGTACCATGTAATGACAAAAAACTCCACATATTCCTTCACTGCTTCAGAACTGTCAGTTTATAATATTGCTATGCAACTGTGAAACATGACATATATAGTGTTGTCTAACAAAAACTATTGCAAACTTTTTTTTTCTTTTCTCGTGCTATAATATTAATCTCTCATGACACTTTTCTACACTGGCAACAATTTTTTAACTTCATTCTTCCCTCTCTTAATAGTATAATCACTTTGTCATCAACATCATCTTCACCACCACCACCACCACCACCACAATCATCACTTCCCCCTTCCAATCCTATAAATTTAGGTCTTTTAACCTGATACTGTTACTGCCACTTCTCTTCTCCTCTTCTCTTCTAGAACAGCTTTGTCAGGTCAGAAATATTTTAAATTCTAGTCTTGCTAATGGGTCATACTGATATGCAGATTTGGCTACCTCACATTATTGCACGTGCTGAAGGAATCTGTGCCTACTTTACTTTTCATGTTATGTGTAAGCTTAAACAAAAACACCAAAACTTGTTCAACTGTTTTATTTTTAATGACAATTTTTACCCAGACCTAACATCCATCAGGAAGGCTGCAGCTTTGGTTCTCTACATGGATGTTTTCACACTAAACAGACTTGTGTAGAGGTTCTCTGTATGGATATTTTCACATTAAAACAGTTTAACATTTAATCATAATATTGCACCTTATCTGCACTTACATCTAATGTTCCACAATGCACATCACAGTATGTATAACAGAGGATACGTTGAGTCCCCTTTTAATTTCTCCTCTTTCCTGGGCCATTTGTGAATCATGAGTGGTAAGGACAACTACAGTAAAAGTCCAATATATTGCAAATTCAGATATAACACAATGTAAAAATCTTGTTACAATCTACATTAAGTGTTTCTGTAACGTGTCTCTGGCCAGCTTTTAAAACTGTCACTGGACAGAAACCTGAACACACATTTCATGATTAACACTGTGACACTATCAACAACGTATCTACATAACAATGTTTGAAAATAATCGAAATGAGTACAACCATAATTCACTTCATTTGGAGTCTAGATTTTCTTGTGGTTGTTATAGTGTCCCAGAAACAAAAAGCATATTCTTTGAGTGATAAAGTGAAAATTATTATTTACATACAGAATGGCTACACAAAATCCAGTTTAGTCGCATCTGAAGAAACAATCAAAAGGTGGATGAAACAAGAGAATAAACTTAGAAGTTTTGTAAACACAACTGAAAAAGACGTCTAAACAGACAGAAAGAGGATGACACAAAAAATTGGTTTTCAGTAAAGCCAAAATGTGCTACTTTCTGGACCGATTCTTAAAGCTCATGCTGAAAAATTTCTCTCTGATCTACATGGCAGCGAACATTTCATTGACTCTGATGAATGGTATCCTAAGTGGAAATGCCAAGGAATTTGCCAAATAAGCACTGAAGGAGCAACAAGGTCTTTTCATGGTGAATCTGCTTCACAATTTCCTGATATTCTATGGTAAATAATGGCAGGTGAAAACTTAAATGGACATAACATGCATAAGTGTGATGAAACGGAACTTTATTATGGACTGCTTCCTACCAGAACTCTAGATGTAAGAAATTCAGGAAATAAGACTGCTTTCAAAATGAAGAAAGATAGAATTCCCCCTCTACCTGGCCTCTCTGGCACAAACATCAGGTAGCCATAAGACGAAACTTTTTTATAAAGGAAAAATTACAAGCCTAAGATGTTTCAAGCACATAACCATGTCATCATTACATTCACTAACATGTATTCAAAGAATGCCTGCATGACATGCGACATCATCAAGTGGCACAAGAAGAGTTTCTTCCACCAGTGACAAAGCACCTACAATCACTTAAGCAGAGAGACGAAGCTCTGCTAATCCTTGATCATTGTTTAGCTCATCCACTTCTTGATGATTTGCAGTCAAAAGAGGGAAAACTAAAAACTTTGTTTTTGCCTAGAAGCACAATGGTATAAATTCAGTCAATGGATCAGGGTATCAAACAAGCATTTAAGGCTCATTGTTGCAGGGAACTCCTCACATCAATACTAAATTCTGATGATTAAAGAAAATATCCTGAAATCTGTAAATCTGAAAACTGGCATATATTCAGCTGACCACTGTTACAAATTGCTGGAAACGTTCCGTAAAAGAAAATGCAACAGATGAAGAATGTTGTAAAATAGAGTTCAGAAGCAGTGGCATCCAGTCTCCACATGATGTTCTGCAGGGCAATTCTGAACTCGAAGGCACGAAACTGCTGGGCAGCTGTCGACAATGACTGACCGATTGCAGCAATCATAGACAACAAAAATATAATTGGTGCTGTATGACATGAATGCAGTAAATCGACCGAAGATGAGGATGAGGATGAAGAAGAAGAAGAAACAATAGAAGATGCTCCCAGTACCTGTGAAGTATTGGATAATATAATGAAAGTTAATATACAGATGTAGTGACAAAGTGAACCAAATCATAGTCAGTTGAAACTGATAAGCATAAAACAATGCACATGAAGGAAAATGCCTAAAATGACCCACCACAGACAGCTGACTGACTTCTTTTAGGCAGCGGAAAAATGAGCGTACAGATTCATAAATAATCATATATTTTGCAGTGTATTTTATGTTCAGTGTTGCAGTATGGTATTTTATTTGGAACTACTTTAGTGTTATTGTTTGGTTTTCATTTGAATGAAGTTCATCTCATTGTTGTACTAGACAATGTTTTTACATATTTTACTTCTAACATTCTTTAAACACATAGTACAGTAAGAGGCATCTATTCCACTTTGGATTCCATCTGATACACTAAAGATATTGATAATCTATTTTCACTCTGACAAATGGTTGCTAGCCTTATGCAGTTTTTTGCTCCTGAATAGTAAAAATATAAACAAATTTTATACACTAAATTTGAACAAACCACATATACCAAATTAAATTTGGCATATGTCTCAATACATCTGACATATGCAGATTCTGATTCCACTGTACCTCATTCAAATCTTCAAGAAGGCAATTTACAATTAATGGAGTATTTACTACCTCCGCAAAACATATCACTGTTGTGAGAAGCAAAACATTCCACGCGGTGTGTATTTCACTTACCACAAGAACATCAGAAGAGTCTAATTACAAATGCATTTTGCATATGTACATTCATACATACAAACCTCATTTAAACTCACTCTCTCTCTCTTCCAGAAATTTCTAATTACATGCTTTCCTTTTCATACTTCAAGATTTCCGTATGTTTTGGCCCTCATCACTATAATAACTTTTTGGCTTTGTTTTAAATGACTGTGAAGATTAAATGATCCCACTTGTAGCATATGATTGCCCACACAAGCTATATGTGAGTCTTTTTTGATCCCCCACTCTTTGAAGAAAACTGTTATAAACCCAAACTCCATTATGAAACATTTAAAAATAATTATTTTCTGAAACTTTCTGTCAGATTAAAACTGTGTGCCGGACCAAGACTGGAATTCAGGACCCTTGCCTTTCGCAGACAAGTGCTCTACCAATTGAACTACCAAAGCACGACTCATGACTCACGACCCGTCCTCACAATTTTACTTCCGCCAGTACCTCGTCTCCTACTGACCAACCTTCACAGAAGTTCTCCTGCAAAACTTGCAGGCGTAGCACCGCTGGAAGAAAGGATATTGCAGAGACATGGCTTAGCCACAGCCTGGGGGACATTTCCAGAATGAAATTTTCACTCTGCAGTGGAGTGCGCGCTGATTTGAAACTTCCTGGCAGATTAAAACTGAGTGCCAGACAGAGACTCAAACTCAGGACCCTCGCCTTTCACAGGCAAATGTTCTTTAATCTGCCAGGAAGTTTCAAATTAGCACACACTCCACTGCAGAGTAAAAATTTCATTCTGGAAATGTCCCCCAGGCTGTGGCTAAGCCATGTCTACGCAATACCCTTTCTTCCAGAGGTGCTAGTCCTGCAAGTTTTGTAGGCAAACTTCTGTGAAGTTTGGAGGGTAGGAGACAAAGTACAGGGTTATTACAAATGACTGAAGCGATTTCACAGCTCTACAATAACTTTATTATTTGAGATATTTTCACAATGCTTTGCACACACATACAAAAACTCAAAAAGTTTTTTTAGGCACTCACAAATGTTCGATATGTGCCCCTTTAGTGATTCGGCAGACATCAAGCCGATAATCAAGTTCCTCCCACACTCGGCGCAGCATGTCCCCATCAAGGAGTTCGAAAGCATCATTGATGCGAGCTCGCAGTTCTGGCACGTTTCTTGGTAGAGGAGGTTTAAACACTGAATCTTTCACATAACCCCACAGAAAGAAATCACATGGGGTTAAGTCGGGAGAGCTTGGAGGCCATGACATGAATTGCTGATCATGATCTCCACCACGACCGATCCATTGGTTTTCCAATCTCCTGTTTAAGAAATGCCGAACATCATGATGGAAGTGCGGTGGAGCACCATCCTGTTGAAAGATGAAGTCGGCGCTGTCGGTCTCCAGTTGTGGCATGAGCCAATTTTCCATCATGTCCAGATACACGTGTCCTGTAACGTTTTTTTCGCAGAAGAAAAAGGGGCCGTAAACTTTAAACCGTGAGATTGCACAAAACACCTTAACTTTTGGTGAATTGCGAATTTGCTGCACGAATGCGTGAGGATTCTCTACCGCCCAGATTCGCACATTGTGTCTGTTCACTTCACCATTAAGAAAAAATGTTGCTTCATCACTGAAAACAAGTTTCGCACTGAACGCATCCTCTTCCATGAGCTGTTGCAACCGCGCCGAAAATTCAAAGCGTTTGACTTTGTCATCGGGTGTCAGGGCTTGTAGCAATTGTAAACGGAAAGGCTTCTGCTTTAGCCTTTTCCGTAAGATTTTCCAAACCGTCGGCTGTGGTACGTTTAGCTCCCTGCTTGCTTTATTCGTCGACTTCCGCGGGCTATGCATGAAACTTGCCCGCACGCGTTCAACCGTTTCTGCGCTCACGGCAGGCCGACCCGTTGATTTCCCCTTACAGAGGCATCCAGAAGCTTTAAACTGCGCATACCATCGCCGAATGGAGTTAGCAGTTGGAGGATCTTTGTTGAACTTCGTCCTGAAGTGTCGTTGCACTGTTATGACTGACTGATGTGAGTGCATTTCAAGCACGACATACGCTTTCTTGGCTCCTGTCGCCATTTTGTCTCACTGCGCTCTCGAGCGCTCTGGCGGCAGAAACCTGAAGTGCGGCTTCAGCCGAACAAAACTTTATGAGTTTTTCTACGTATCTGTAGTGTGTCGTGACCATATGTCAATGAATGGAGCTACAGTGAATTTATGAAATCGCTTCAATCATTTGTAATAGCCCTGTACTGGCGGAGTAAAATTGTGAGGATGGATCATGAGTCATGCTTGGGTACCTCAGTTGGTAGAGCACTTGCCCGCAAAAGGTAAAGGTCACGAGTTCAAGTATTGGTCTGGCACACAGTTTTAATCTGCCAGGAAGTTTCAAATCAGCAAACAGAGTGAAAATTTATTCTGGGAATTATTTTCTGATTGTGAATACAATACTTTTCTCAGACAAAGCATGTTTGCAGGATGCATTCGAGCATTTACAAAAACTTCAAAGTGCATGTGACCCTGCATGGCACATAAAGTATATGCAGCTTCAATATCCGCCTGCTCCCTTTCATCAAATGACTGCCCCATCAGCTCCCTTTGGCCTCCTGTTATAACACTGTAGATAACCGCAGGGACCACACAAGCTGACTACACTCTGTACACTGTAGATAACTGCAGGGACCACACAAGCTGACTACACTCTGGACAAATGCCTGCTGCCTCCTGTTCCAGCCAGGCCCACAAGTTGCTTGTCACCTACTACAATAGTATTCGAGATAACTGGGCAGAGTACACTTTTGGAAACTCTGAGTTACTTGCTGGTAAACTGGATCCACTGACGAGCTCAAGCATCAACTTGAATTTCTCAGATTTTTACTGTCATAGTCATCTCATAAGACATATGAGAGAAGAATGAACATTTCTCCCTACTCTTCTCGGAATGGAGAGTCTCAGAATTCAAACAGTAAAGTTTGTATGATGCACCACAGCTGCACGTTAAGAACAACATACCGATTTCTATGGGCAATATGAATCTCAGTTTAAGCTGAAAATCTCTTATGAATAAAATCATAACACTAAAAAGTTACAAAAATTAAATGTGAAACACACTGCCTTGAGTTGGTGTTCTTTGTTCAATGCAAAATTAATGTTACACTTACCTTAACTTGTTCTGCTTCTGTTCTCAGAACCTCCATGGAGGCAGATCCTTCTCTTAGAAACTGACCAAGTGTATCCTTCTCAAGGCACATGTCCCTTATAGCCCTTGCTGTCTTTCCTTCATAATAACAAAAAAACAAAGATACACACTGAAACTGAGATGGTGATGGCAAATTACAAAACTGGCTAGCATAAAGTTTTATTGACCAACTGCATAAAACAATTCACAAGTCAAAAGCTTCTGACAAGCAGATGAGACTTTCAAGAAAATTAGTACTTCAATAGGAATAAAGTGTATTTCATGAACAAGATTAATATTTATTGCTAACTGTATTTATTGCTAACACTCAAGAACGATGATAGGAAATTGACTATTAATGAAAGTTTAATCAACGAATGTGGAAATATAACTGTTAAGTGATATACATGAAACAGTTTTACTATTTGGGAGTGTTGATTGACGCTATAACGGAGTTTCAAATCGGGAAAAAAGGCCAAGAAGGAAGACTGCAGTTTAATGTGCAGTCAAGTATATGGACACAGACCGATTCACTATAAATCACACGAACAAAGAATGATAGGAAGAAAAAATTTGAGCATATCACAAAGTTAATACAGTGATTAAAATGATGTGGCAAAGGATTAGAAATAAACAAATTACATTTGAACCAATTAATTGAATAAAAATAATAATAAACATTTCACTAAAATTTAAAAATAAAAAATTTCAAACCACCTGAGAAAAGATTCAAAACTACAACCATGTTGCTCGTCAAGAAAATATCTTAACCAATAACACCTTATTTTTATGGCTGTAGAGCAGTTGTCGTCAGACTACTACCCGGGGGCCGCATGCGGTTCAAATCAAATACTCATACAGCCTGTGGTTTTCAGTTGTATACTGTAATATATTGCATCTAGCAGTTAACAGCCAAATCTAAAAATGTCAACTAACATTGAGCCCTTCTTAAGAAGATAGTTTTCCTGCTCAGTAACAAACAAAAATACTAATAGAGACTGCAATGTTTTAAAGTGAGTTTAATTTTAACTGACATTGGTGAATTCAGCGGTGAGCTAAGTAAGGTCAGCTATTTATCTAAGGTGATACCAGAGTTATTAGTAGTATGATCACAGTGGGGCTGGAGGATGTCAGAAGAGGAAGCTTTTATCGTTTGTCTTCCACTACTGACAACTCACAGGCATGCACAACTTGTACCACTCAGCAGCTATGGTATAAGTTTTGACAAAGAAGTAATATGCATTTGTGAAAGGGCATTACACACCCGGCCATCTTCAAAAGCAGTACCGACTGAGGTGACACAGTGGTTAGCACACTGGACTCTAATTCAGTAAAACAACGGTTCAACCTCCTGACCAGCCATCAAGATTTACGTTTCCCGTAATTTCCCTAAATTGCTCCAAGCAAATGCTGTTATGGTTCATTTGAAAAGCCCACGGACAATTTTCTCTCCCATCCTTGAAACAATCCGAGCTTGTGCTCCTTCTCTATTGACAGTGTTGTTGACACTCCAATCTTTCCACTCCTCCTTGAAATGCAGCACTTATTTGTTAATTAATTAAGGATGTTGTAATACAATGCAGCAAGCAGAAGAAAACTACCATTTAAATCATTTATCAAACCTCTGTGATAGTTCTCATATTCAATAGTCATTCGCACGTGTAGAAAAACCAACACTTCACCATGCAACTATGGTGTCAGAACTCTTAGATCACTGTGAACTGGCAGCAATCAGAAATAGCGAACAGTCGAGACAAAGTGTTCCAAATGGTGCTGACTTGCACCCTTACTATAGTCGCAGCACAATTTATGTAGGTTTACCTATTAATACCTTCTTCTATGGGCCATTGACCTTGTCGGTGGTGGGGAGGCTTGCATGCCTCAGCAATACAGAAAACTGTACCATAAGTGCAACCACAACGGAGGGGTATCTGTTGAGAGGCCAGACAAGCGTGTGGTTCCTGAAGAGGGTCAGGAGCCTTTTCAGCAGCTGCAGGGGCAACAGTCTGGATGACTGACACATTTGGCCTTGTAACATAAACCAAAACGACCTTGCTGGGCTAGTATTGCAAATGGCTGAAAGCAAGGGGAAACTACAACCATAATTTTTTCTGAGGGCATGCAACTCTATTGTATGATAAAATGATGATGGCACCCTCTTGGGTAACATAGTCCATAGATATAACAGTCCCCCATTTGGATCTCTGGGTGGGGACTACTCAGGAGGATAACGTTTTCAGGAGAAGCAAAGCTGGCATTCCACTGACTGGAGAACAAGATGTTATATCCCTTAACTGGGCAGGTAGGTTAGAAAATTTACAAAGGGATATGAATTGGTTCAAGTCAGATATAGTGGGAACTCATGTAGTTTGTAGGCAGGAGGAACCAGACTTCTGTTCAGGTGAATACAGGGTTATAACTACAAAAGCAAATAGGGATAATGCAGGTATAGGTTTAATAATGAATATGAAAACAGGCATGGGAATAAGCTGCTATGAACAGCATAGCGAATGCATTATTGTAGCCACAATAGACATGAAGCCCTCATCCGCCACAGTAGTACAAGTTTATATGCCAATTAGTTCCACTGATGATGAAGAGAATGAAGAAATATACAATGAGATAAAAGAAATTATTCACCCAGTGAAGGGAGACAAAAATTTAATAGTGATGGGGAACAGGAATTTGACATTAAGGAAAGGAAGTGAAGAAAAGTAGGCGAATATGCAAAGGGTGAAAGGAATGAAAGAAGAAGCCACCTGGTAGAGTTCCGCACAGAGCATAATTTAGTCATCGTGAACACTTGGTCTAAGAATCATGAAACAAGATTGTATACATGGAAGAGACCTGGAGACACCAGAAGGTTTCAGACTGATTACATAATGGTAAAACCTAGATTTCGGAACCAGCTTTTAAACTGTAAGACATTTCCAGGGGCAGATTTGGACTCTAATCACAATTTATTGGTTATGAACTGTAGATTAAAACTGAATAAATAGCAAAAGGTAGGAAATTAAGGATATGGGACCTGGATAAACTGACTAAACCAGAGGTTGTTGAGGGTTTCAGAGGGAGCATTAGGAAATGATCAACAAGAACAGGGAAAAGGAATACAGTAGAAGAAGAACAGGTAGCATTGAGAGATGAAATACTGAAGGCATCAGATGATCAAATAGGTAAAAAGATCGGGCCTAGTAGAAATCCTTGGATAACAGAAGAGATACTGAATTCAGCTGATGTAAGGAGAAAATATAATAATGCAGTAAATGAAGCAGTGAAAAGCAATACAAATGTCTAAAAAATGGGATAGCCAAGAAAAGTAAAATGGCTAAGCAGAAATGGGTAGAGGTCAAATGTAAGGATTTAGAAACATATCATTAGGGGTAAGATAGATACAACCAACAGGAAAATAAAAGAGGCCTTTGGAGAAAAGAGAACCACCTGTATGAATATCAATAGCTCAGATGTAAAACCAGTCCTAAGCAAAGAAGCTGAGAGGTTGGAGGAGTACATACAGGGTCTATTCATGGGAAAAGCATTATGAAACGGAAGAGGGCGTCGATGAAAATGAGATGGGAGATATGATGCTGCAAGAAGAATTTTACAGAGCACTGAAAGACCTAAGCCGAAACAAGCCCTGGGAATAGACAACGTCCTGTCAGAAGTACTGATAGCCTCGGGAGAGATAGCCATGACAAAACTCTTCCACCCCATGAGCAAAATGTATGAAACAGGGGAAATACCGGCAGATTTCAAAAGGAATATAATACTTCAAATACCAAAGAATACAGGTGCTAACAGGTGTGAATATTACTAAACTATTAGTTTAATAAGTCATGGTTACAAAATACTGACACAAATTCTTTACAGAAGAATGGAAAAACTGGTAGAGGCCAACCTTAGGGGAATATCAGTTTGGATTCCAGAGAAATGCAGCAACATGTGAGGCAATACTGACCCTATGACTTCTCAAACATGGACAATAAACAATTTAGATAAGAAGACAATAGAAGGTTTTGAAACGTGGTGCTACAGAGGAATGCTGAAGATTAGGTGGGTAGGTCACGTAACATATGAGCAACTACTGAATAGAAATGGGTTTGTGTCACAAGCTGACTAGAATAAGGGACCGGTTGGTAGGACACATTCTGGACTTCAAGAGATCACCAATTTAGTACTGGAGGGAAGTGTGGAGGGTAAAAATCTTAGAGGGAGACCAAGAGATGAATACAGTAAGCAGATTCAGAAGGATGTGGACTGCAGAAGTTACTTGGAGATGAAGAGGCTTGTACAGGATAGAGTAGCATGGAGAGCTGCATCGGACTGATGACCACAACAATAACAACAACACAAATTAATAACAAGATCGATACATATGTGGCCTGAGGACCCACCCTACAATGTCAGTAAAGACTCTTGAGGAAAAAAGTCTGATGACTGCTGCTCTACAGAATCACAAGAAATTCTTTTTCATCAATTACTCAGAAACAAGGGCCCAATTTGATGAATGTCTTGCAGGGTTTGATACCTGGGACACAAATCTACATCACGTCAATGCCACTCTTGGGGACCTACCATTAGAACTGAATTTACACAGACTATGAATAGTGCCTGAGGAGAAAACAGTAACCGTCAGTCAAGAAATTTCTTATATTCTATTTCACAGTGTATGGTCGCACATTACTGGTTTTAAATTCTTAGCAAGTCATCATCAAATGATTCAAATACATTATATACTAACTCAAACAAAATGGCCAAGTGAGCTCATTTCTTTCAAGTTCCACCTAGATGCTACTGCCTCTTAATCTCATTCACTGAACATATAAATCTATTTGTTTCAGCTGTCATTTGTACTTCAGTAATGATTGTTGTCATTACTGTCCTACGGCCACTTGTACCACTTTCAATGTGGACATCCTCAAAGAGGTCAGGTCTATTTGTTGACATTAGATAGAAAAAATTTATGTCATGAACTGGTCTCCAAAATATCTGTTCTAAGCATTTTTCAGAGAGAGCATATAGTATTGTTTCACATACTATTTACTAAACTGTAATTATACGAATTGATTGTTGGATGATTCAAATCTCCTTTAATTATAACAGTGTGA